>NC_133149.1:44332192-44643340 GCF_048418815.1 Hemitrygon akajei | reverse complement strand
GACCACAGATTACAACAGGAAAAAGAAAAGGCATGTCAAAAGGGCAATGTCATGGGAGATTTCAACATCCAGGTTGATTGGAAAAATCAGGGCGGTAATGGATCTCAAGAGAGTGAATTTGTTGAATGCCTAAGAGATGGCTTTTTAGAGCAGTTTGTCATTGAGCCTACTGGTGAATCACCTATTCTGGATTGGATATTATGTAATCGACTGGAGGTGATTAGGGAGCTTAACGTAAAGGAACCCTTAGGGGACAGTGATCACAATATGATTGAGTTTAACTTGAAATCTGATCAGGAGAAAGTAACGTCTGATGTAGCAGTATTCCAGTGGAGTAAAGGAAATTACAGTGGTATGAGGGAGGAGTTGGCCAAAGTAAATTGGAAGGAGATGCTGGCAGGGATGACAGCAGAGTAGCAATGGTGTGAGTTTCTGGGAAAAATAAGGAAGGTGCAGGGTAGATGTATTCCAAAAACAAAGAAATACTCAAATGGTAAAATAGTACAACCGTGGCTGACAAGGGAAGTCAAAGCTAATGTAAACGCAAAAGAGAGGGCATTAAAATAAAGCAAAAATTAGTGGAATGACCAGAGGATAGGGAAGCTTTTAAAAAACTACAGAGAGCAACTAAAAGAGCATTAGGAGGGAAAAGATGAAATATAAAAGCAAGCAAGCTAGCAAACAATATCAAAGTGGTAGAGGCAGGTTTGGTATTGTCATTTAAAGTAAAATTGGATAGGTATATGGACAGGAAAGGAATGGAGGGTTATGGGCTGAGTGCAGGTCAGTGGGACTAGGTGAGAGTAAGCGTTCGGCATGGACTAGAAGGGCCGAGATGGCCTGTTTCCGTGCTGTAATTGTTATATGCTTATATGTTATATGGATAGTAAAAGCGTTTTCAACTATGTAAAAAATAAAATAAAGATGAGAATGGATATAGGACCACTAGAAAATGAGGCTGGAGAAATAATAACGGGGGACAAGGAAATGACAGATGAAGTAAATGAGTATTCTGCATCAGTCTGCACTGTGGAAGACACTAGCAGTGTGCCAGGTGTTGAAGGGTGTGAGGGAAGAGAAGTGAGTGCAGTTACATTACAAGCGAAAAGGTGCTCTAAAAGCTGAAAGACCTAAGGTACATAAGTCACCCGGACCAGATGAACTACACCTTAGGGTTCTGAAAGAAGTAGCATTATAGATTGAGGAGGCATTAGCAATGATCTTTCAAATATCATTGGATTCTGCATGGTGCCAGAGGACTGGAAAATTGCAAATGTCACTCCACTCTTTAAGAAAGGGGGAAGGCAGCAGAAAGGACATTATAGACCAGTTTGCCTGACCCCAGTGGGGAGGATGTTAGAGTCAATTGTTAAGGATGAGGTGATGGAGTACTTGGTGACACAGGACGAGATAGGACAAAGTCAGCGTGATCTCCTTCATGGAAAATTCTGCCTGACGAACCTGTTGGAATTCTTTGAGAAGATTATGTGTAGGATAGATAAAGGGGATGCAGTGGATGTTGTATATTTGGACTTTCAGAAGGCCGTTGACAAGGTGCCACACATGAGGCTGCTTACCAAGTTAAGAGCCCATGGTATTACAGGAAAGTTACTAACATGGTTAGAGCATTGGCTGATTGGTCGGAGGCAGCGAGTGGGAATAAAAGGATCCTTGTCTGGTTGGCTGCCAGTGACTAGTGGTGTTCTGCAGGGGTCAGTGGTAAATGATTTAGATGATGGAATAGATGATGAACTTTGTTGCCAAGTTTGCAGATGATACAAAGATCGGCGGAGGGGCAGGTAGTGTTGAGGAAACAGGTGGGCTGCAGAAGGACTTGGATAGATTCAGAGAATGGGCAAGAGAGTGGCAAATGAAATACAATGTTGGAAAATGCATGGTCATGCACTTTGGTGGTAGAAACAAATATGAAGACTTATTTTCTAAATGGGGAGAAAATCCAAAAATCTGAGAATCAAAGGGACTTGGGAGTCTTTGTGTAGAAAACCCTAAAGGTTAAATTGCAGGTTGAGTTGGTGGTGAGAAAGGCAAATGCAACGTTAGCATTCATTTCAAGAGGTCTAGAATACAAGAACAGGGATGTGATGCTGAGGCTTTATAAGGCACTGGTGAGGCCTCACCTTGAGTATTGTGAATATTTTTGGGCTCCTCATCTAAGAGCTGGCATTGGAGAGGTTCCAGAAAAGTTTCATAAGGATGATATTGGGAATGAAAGGGTTATCACATGATGAATGTTTGATGGATCTGGGCTGTACTTGCTGTACTTTAGAAGGATGGGGAGGGACCTCATTGAAACCTTTTGAATGTTGAAAGGCGTAGATGGATTAGATGTAGAAAGGATATTTCCCATGGTGGGAGAATCTAGGGCAAGAGGGCACAGCATCAGAATAGAGGGGCAACAATTTCATTAAAAAAACTCTGTCTTAAATCTCCCATTAACATGTCTCCCTTTATCTCTGAAACCCTCTTCTATCCCTATTTCACCCTAGGATTCCTGTGCTCTTCCCACTCCACCCTCTTACTCATTCTAGTCTTTAATCTTTTCTTGCACCTTCAAATGTGAAAAATAAATGTGCTAGGTTTTCTAAAATTGACTCCTTCTACCTTAGGCCACAAACATATCAATCACCTCTCATAAATACAGACCTGTCAGGGATATCACATGCCTTTTTAGTGTTGAGCGAAGAAGCGTAGAAGGTGCTTAACTTGTGCTTACTGGCACATTTTCATTTTGTGTTAGCTATTTCATTAGAGTCATCATCATGACATTTAGCTTCAGGGGAACAGGTTTAGAGTATAGAGTTACAGTCTTTAAAGTTGATTCTTTAACTAACTAAAATGTCTGTTCAAATGTGTAACCCTCCAATGCAGATAATCACCCAGGATCTATGAAAGGCAGGATTGTTCAAGAAACATGCTATGTTGAATCGATAATAAAAAACTTACTCCTCTACTGCTGCTTATTTGATAAAGATGAATGCTTTATTTCTCAATCTTCCTCATTGTGGCCATTGCACCGTCTCTGTCTACCTGCACTGAACTTTCTCTGTAGCTGTAACACTATATTCTGTATTCAGTTTAGTTTTACTTTTGTACTACATCACCATAGTTATATGTCCGGATGGTATGCAAGTAAAATGACAATAGGAAATCAATCACCATTATTGTGAACAAAACTAACAATAATAAATTAATGAACCATGAGAAGAATAACCTTTTCACTGTGTTGTCATACATATGACAATAGTAACCCAATACCAATATTGCCAACAAATCCACTTTCATTCCTGCAGATACATCTGACTATGACCAATTTGGAGAGTGCTGTGGTCACAAAGGATCCATAGGCTGCAGGTACTCACTGATAGTTTTATTTAATGTGTTCTGTCTTGGATTGAAGTATAAAAGGACATACATTTGACAAGGAAAGTGACTGTGGTTTTGAAAGGTTTTTATGGGTGGTAGCTGAAGAGAAAATTTGCAATACTGGCTAGTACATCTGGAAACTCACCAGTCTGGGCTTTGAGCCTCTGGGAAGTTAGGAGGGTTACCATGTTCCTGAGAACTTGGTTACAAAGCTCAGGTCTACACACAATGTTGGGAGTTGCATATAAACTGAACTCAGAGTATGCAGGTGCAAATCTGAAACTGGGGCTTGTGTATGTGTCATTGAACTCGGGGTCAATATGTGTGCACCTCAACTTGAAGCTTGTTTCTTGTTGCCTAAACTCAGTGCCTGCAAATTCACAGCTGAACTCACATCAAATGTAGGCTTGTCAGATATTGGTGTATGCATATTGGCACAGTGGGACCACAAACTTACAAAAGGGAGTCCTTTGAGCTCTCAGGGAATTGCACTACAAAATCCTCCAGCTTTGTTACTTCAGCAAGCTGACAGTTATAAATTGGATTTAGAGTTGAAATAATCTCGAAGAGGGCTGGAGCAGTGATGAGAAGATAATAGTGTTAACATCAGAACAAGGTAGTGCCTTGAAGAGGAAAGGCTTCCTAGGTTAGCAGAACATAAGAAATAGGTGCAGGAGTAGGCCATCCGGCCCATTGAGCCTGCCCCACCATTCAATAAGATCATGGCTGATCTGTCTGTAAACTCAGCTCCATCTACCTGCCTTTTCCGCATAACCCTTAATTCCCTTACTATGTAAGTTTTTTACGCAGATTGTGGTGAGTGCATGGAATGGGCTTTCAGCGGCGGTGTTGAAGGCAGAAATGATACGGTATTTTAAGAGACTCCTGGATAGGTACATGGAGCTTAGAAAAATAGAGGGCTATGGGTAAAGCCTAGGTAGTTCTAAGGTAGGGACGTGTTCGGCACAGCTTTGTGGGTCGAAGGGCCTGTATTGTGCTGTATGTTTTCTATGTTTCTATGCAAAAACCTATCTAACTGTATCTTAAATATATTTAGTGAAGAAGCCTCAACTGCTTCCCTGGGCAGAGAATTCCACAGATTCACCACTCTCTGGGAAAAACAGTTTCTCCTCATCTCCGTCCTAAATCTTCTCCCCTGAATCTTGAGGCAATGTCCCCTAGTTCTAGTCTCACCTACCAATGGAAACATCTTTCCTACTTCTATCTTATCTATCCCTTTCAAAATTCTGTATGTTTCTATGAGATCCCCTCTCATTCTTCTGAATTCCAGAGAGTATAATCCCAGGTGACTCAATCCCTCATCATAAGTTAACCCCTTCATCTCTGGAATCAACCTGGTGAACCTCCTCTGCACTGCTTCTGAAGCCAGTATATTCTTCCTCAAGTACGGAGACCAGAACTGCACACAGTACTCTAGGTGTGGCCTCACCAGTACCCTGTATAGTTGCAGCATGACCTCCCTGCTCTTGAATTCAATCCCTCTAGCAATGAAGGCCAACATTCTGTTTGCTTTCTCATAACCTGTTGTACCTGCAAGCCAACCTTTTGCAATTCATGAACAAGCACTCCCAGCTCCCTCTGCACAACAGCATGCTGCAATTTTTCACCATTTAAATAATAATCTGTTCTTCTATTATTCCTTCAAAAGTGCATTATCTCGCATTTACCAATATTGTATTCCATCTGCCAGACCTTGGTCCACTCACTTAACCTATCTATATCCCTCTGCAGACTCCCCACATCCTCTGTACAATTTGCTTTTCCACTCAGTTTAGTGTCATCAGCAAATTTTGCTATGCTACACTCAATCCCCTCTTCCAAATCATCAATGTAAATGGTAACCAGCTGCAGGCCCAGCACCGACCCCTGTAGCACCCCACTCACCACTGACTGCCAACCGGAGAAACACCCATTTATACCAACTCTCTGCCTTCTACTGGTTAACCAATCCACTATCCATGCCAAGACACTTCCTCTGACTCCATGCATCCGTATCTTATTTATAAGTCTCTTGTGTGGCACCTTATCGAACGCCTTCTGGAAATCCAAGTATATGACATCCACCTGTTCCCCTCTATCCACTGCACTCATTATGTCTTCAAAGAACTCCAGTAAGTTTGTCAAACAGGACCTGCCCTTTCTGAATCCATGCTGTGTGTGTCTACTGGAACCACTCCTTTCCAAATGTTTCGTTATTTCTTCCTTAATGACAGCTTCAAGCATTTTCCTGACTACAGATGTTAAGCTAACTAACCTATAGTGGCCTGTCTTTTGCCTACATCCTTTTTTCAAAACTGGTGTGACATTTGCTGTCTTCCAATCTGCCGGGACCTGCCGGGACCTGCCCAGCATCTAGAAAGTTTTGATAAATGATTACCAACGCATCTACTATAACCTCTGCCAATTCCCTCAGCACCCTGGAATGCATCCCATCAGGACCAGGGGACTTATCAACCTTCAGGCCCTCTAGTTTGCTCATCACTATCTCTTTAATGACAGTGATTTTATCGAGGTCCTCACCTCCCATTTCGTCCATAACATCCTTCTTTGGCATGTTAGACATGTCCTTCACCGTGAAGACCGACACAAAATAGTTGTTCAATGCCTCAGCCTTTTCCTTATCACCCAATATCAATTTCCCATTGGGAAACACTGGGAAACATGCATGTGATTGGATGGTCTCCAATGTTAGTGAAGAGTTATCTCATAATCATAACAAAATGAGAATATACTTGGAAACCAAATGTAATAAGTAGAGTCACAGATTAAATATAGGCTCACGGTAGCTTAGCAGTTAGCATAACACTTTACAGTGCCAACGTTCAATCAGAAGATTGGGGTTCAATTTCCACCACTGACTTTAAGACATTTGTACATTCTCCCCATGACTGCCACAATCCAACCACATGTAGATTAGGGTCAGTAAGTTGTGGGCATGCTTTGTTGGCGCCAGAAGCGTGGTGACACTTGCGGGCTGCCCTCGCCACACTGAGTTGGTCATTGATGCAAATGATGCATTTCACTTAAGTTTTAATGTACATGTGCTAAACCTTAACCTTTTAATCTTTAACCAATTATCTGCTTCTGTTGCCCCTTCCTGCAATGTAGCTTTGTGGAGTTGGAAAGGACTTCAGGGTCTTAGAAACTACCAGGGAAATGGAGTTGACACCAAAATAATTTCAGCTATTTGTCACTTTACTTAACATTTTAAATTAAAATTTCAACAGGCCAGAAGAACAAAAAACTCAGAAAAATAAGTAACAAAAATAACTGGCAATAAAGTAAGTAAGGAAAGGTAGCTTCAAACTGATTAGGAAAGTGGTTAGGAAAGTCTTGGCCACTGATAATTAATTGCTGTAGACACTGTTTTAATGGACAAATTCTAATGATAACTCATGTGAATGAAATAATGTTGAAATATGCTTTTAGTCACTTAATGCAGTTTTGGAAATGTGGGGAATGATGTGAGTGATTTTTCTTATTTTTTCTATAGAGTTATGATATTTTAATAATCTCAGTAGATTGATAATGAATTAACAGGTGCAAATTCTCTGGCAGAAACCTTGCTGCCAAAGGGGGGACTTGATAGAAGTATTTAAAATTGTGAGGGGGATAGATAGAGTTGACATGGATAGGCTTTTTCCATTGAGAGTAGGGGAGATTCAAACAAGAGGACAAGAGTTGAGAGTTAAGGAGCAAAAGTTTAGGGGTAACACGAGGGGGAACTTCTTTACTCAGAGAGTGGTAGCTGTGTGGTTCGAGCTTCCAGTAGAAGTGGTAGAGGCAGGTTCAGTATTGTCATTTAAAGTAAAATTGGATAGGTATATGGACAGGAAGGGAATGGAGGGTTGTGGACTGAGTGCAGGTCGGTGGGACTAGGTGAGAGTAAGCGTTCGGCACAGACTAGAAGGGCCGTGATGGCCTGTTTCCGTGCTGTAATTGTTATATGCTTATATGTTATTACTCTTTCCAAGAGGATCCCCAACTGCAAGATTGCTAATTTTACCTGTCTTATTGCACAGGACCAGATCTAAGATAGCATGTTCCCATGAATGTTCAATAACATGCTGTTCAAGAAAGCTATCATGTACGCATTTTATGAAGTCCTCCTCAAGACTGCCTCAACCAACTTGATTCACATGGTATATGTGCAAGTTAAAGTCCCCCATGATAACTGCTGTTCCATTCTGTCATGCCTCAGATATTTCTCTGTTTATTGCCTGTGCCACTGTAATGTTATTATTCGATGGCCAATAGACAACTCCCACCTGTGATTTTTTTCCCTTTACTATTCCTAATCTCTACCCAGATGGATTCAACATTCTGCTCTTTAGATCTTATATCATCTTTCACTATTGCGCTGATCTCATCCTTAATTAAGAGCGCTACCTCACCTCCCTTACCTTCTTGCCTAGTTTTCTGTATTACCTGATATCCTTGGATATTTAATTCCCAATCCACCCTGCAACCATGTTTCTGTAATGACCACTAAATCATTCACCTTTTGACGGATTTGTGCCACAAGTTCACTGACCTTATTACGAATACTGTGGACATTCAGATAAACTGCCCTTACACTCATTGTGCCTTTAAAATCGAGTAATCTGTGTCTCTTGTGCACTTGGCTCTTCTGGATTCCACTCTTATTTTTCTCTTTTTTAACTTTTACTTTATCTTTATCACACTTTTCTCTTTAGTTTATCCATACTTCTCCAATTGGTTTTTCTCACTGAACAATTTACCATTAACATTTCCAATACCTCTGTTTGTTTGTTATGTGTCATGATGTGGGCGATCGTGGTCTTTCCATGACCATTATTGATCTTAGCAAATTTTTCTCCAGAAGTGGTTTGCTGTTGCCTTCTTCTGGACAGTGTCTTACAAGACAGGTGCCCCAGGATTCATCAGTACTCTTCAGAGATAGTCTGCCTGCCATTAGTGGTTGCATAACCAGGACTTGGGATATGCAGCACCTGCTCCCATGGTTTCACATGACCCTGATCGGGGTGGGGGTGGGGGGAGGGCTAAACAGGTGCCCAAGGATGACCTACGGGGTTAGCGGAGGGAAGGAGCGCCTTACATCTCTATTTCCATTTCTAAAACCTCCAGTAATTCACAACTTAAGGGAATTAAATTTCATACTTCTGATGGTTCACTTAACAAGTAAGAAAGATTGATTAGTCACAACTATCTTCAGTGAGTTTCTTGGGAAAGCAATGTACAGCTGCATCAACCTCAAGATGCGAATGAACCATGGCAGACTCCAAACGACAAGGGAAGCTTGCAATATGAACCTACTGTTATCATCACCTTCAGGGATGAGTGCACAAAAGAAAAATACAGGGATTATGCTAGAGTTAATGACAGAACAGAGCAAAGTGCGGGGCTGGGGGTGGAGTTGCCTAGGTAAACAGGACACTGGGAAACAAGCATGTGATTGGATGGTCTCCAATGTTAGTGAGCAACCACTTCATAATGTCTTTGTGTTAATAATTGAGAAAAAATTGGAGACCAAATATAAATTCTTGCACAAAGTTCCACATATTTTGCATTGTAAGTACTATAATCTTTGTTGTGAGAATGAACAAAGGTTAACCAGACTGATTCATGAGATTTGTGGCAGACGTTTCTCTAAAACTATTAAAGAGCTTAGTTTCCAATACCAATTCATTCCATCTCCTGATCTTCCATCCATTGTGTCATGGCAATCACAAATGGCACTTTAAATTCTTGCAATAGTTCAGTCAAGGATTGAATGTGTAACCTCCTGTACCTAATAAAGTGGCCACTGAGTGTATGTCTGTGGTCTTCTGCTGCTGTAGCCCATCCACGTCAAGATTCGACATGTTGTGCATTCAGGGATGTTCTTCTGCACACCACTGTTGTACCGTGTGGTTATTTGAGTTACTGTCACCTTCCTGTCAGCTTGAACCAGTCTGGCCATTTTCCACTGACCTCTCTCATTAACAAGGTATTTTCACTCACACAACTGGATGTTGTTTTTTTTTATTCACACCATTCTCTGTAAACTCTAGAGACCATTATGTGTGAAAATCCCAGGAGATTCGCAGTTTCTGAGATACGCAAACCACCCTGTCTGGCACCAACAATCATTCCACAGTCAAAGTCACTTAGAACACATTTCTTCCTCATTCCGATGTTTATTCTGAACAACAACTGAACCTCTTAACCAGATCCACATGGTTTCATGCTGCCACGTGATTGGCTGATTAGACGTTTGTATTAATAAGCAAGTGGACAGGTGTAACTGATAAAGTAGCCACAGAATGTAGATGGAGTGTTTTCTTTTCCACTGCAAGGGGCATTACAGAAGGAAGACATTCTTTATAATCATCTCCACACAATTTCTGACGGCTTGATTAAAGCCTTGCTGGCTCCAGCCAAACAAATAAAAAGGAGCTTCTTAAACTGGTTGAACAACATTATCTCCTTTATTGCAAATAGTACATAATTGAGAGGAGGAATGTTGCAGGTTTGAAGTGAATTGTTAAACTCTGCAGTATGCCACAAGCTTAGAGGAGGGGTGATGTACTGCTCAGTGAGAAGAAACTGAATTTCAAGATAGCAATCAATATTGCCCTGACATGGAGCCAACAGTCAAGTCAACCTAGATCTGTGACATCACCCAGCCCAAAGCGCTGAGCTTGAACAGGTTGGTGCCTGTCTTCAGGAAAAGGTGTCATTTGGAATAGCAGTTCTTGGCCATCCCTAATTGGTTTTGAAGTGAGGAGCCAGTTGAGAATCAACTACCTCAGTACTCCACTTCCTGAGGAGGTTGAGGTGAGTGAAGCTCCACTCCCCCATTCTAATCAATTTTTACAGGAGCACCGTTGAGAGTGTCCTGACCAGCTGCATCACGGTCTGGTACGGGAATTGCAAGGTATCTGACCGCAAGTCCCTACAAAGGATTGCGGTGACTGTTGAGAGGATCGGAGGATCATTGGGCAGTCTCTCTTCCACCCATTAGAGATATTTATCAGGAGTGCTGTGTAAGCAGGGCCCTAAGCATTGGCAATGATTTCTCCCATCCGTCCCACAGTCTCTTTGACCCCAGGCAGGCAGGAGGTACCATAGCATTAGGACAAGAATTGTTAGGATGGAAACAGCTTCTTCCCCCGGGCCATCAGACTACAGAACCTCCTGCCACCACCCAGGTCTCATCACGTATGAAGCGATAGTAGTGTTATACTGTTTACTTTTTAACTTGTATCGTGTATGCAACTTATTATTAATTTATTGTGGTAATATTTCTTTATGTGTTATGTCTGTGAGTTATACATATTGTTATGCACCTTGATCCAGAGGATCGTTGTTTCATTCAGCGGTATACAGGTTACAATTGAATGACAATAAACTAAACTTCAAGTTCAGATTTCCACCATCTGCAGTTCTTTTTCCCATGTCAAACTTCTGTACTATGTCACATCTATACTTGGTTTCCTGAAATATTAATATTATTTTCTGTGTGAGATTAAAAATTATTACATTTTGTTATAATAACTGGAATATGTTGGAAACGTATGCCAGACAACATATATCCAAGCATACTTAAAGAGGTCTGTGATTATATATACAAACCTCTCACATGGATTTTTCGAAAGTCATTGAAGACTGGTGAAATCCCCAAGGACTGGAAATGGGCTAACGTTATCCTGGTATATAAGAAGGATGACCACACTGACCATGGTAACTACAGACCAGTAAGCTTAACGTGTATCATAGGTAAGATATTGCAAACAGTAATAAAGAATGAGATGGAAAAGTAGATGATAAGAACAGGCATGTTAGCAAAAGGTAGCATGGGTTCAGAAAGAGGAAATCATGTTTTCCCAATATGCTGGAGTTCTATGAAGAGGCAACTAAAATTTATGATAACAATAGAGCAGTTGATATCATTTACTAGGACTTTTAGAAGGCTTTTGACAAGGTATTCCATGAGAGGTGTATAATCAAATTACAGGAGGTAGGGATTCAGGGTAAGGTGTGTGAATGGGTACATTTGCATACATTCTACCATTGTTGGTAGAATCTCAGGTGGTGACGAGAGGGCGTACAGGAGTGAGATATGCCAATTTACGGAGTGGTGTCGCAGCAACAACCTGGCACTCAAAGTCAGTAAGACGAAAGAGTTGATTGTGGACTTCAGGAAGGGTAAGACAAAGGAACACATACCAATCCTCATAGAAGGATCAGAAGTGGAGTAAGTGAGCAGCTTCAAGTTCCTGGGTGTCAAGATCTCTGAGGATCTAACCTGGTCCCAACATATCGATGTAGTTATAAAGAAGGCAAGACAATGGCTATACTTCATTAGGAGTTTGAAGAGATTTGAGATTTGGCATGTCAACAAATACACACAAAAACTATAGTTGTACCGTGGAGAGCATTCTGACAGGTTGCATTACTATCTGGTATGGTGGGGGGGTGGCGGCTACTGCACAGGACCAAAGGAAGCTGCAGTGGGTTGTAAATTTAGTCAACTCCATCTTGGACACTAGCCTACAAAGTACCCAGAGCATCTTTAAGGAGCGGTGTCTTAGAAAGGCAGCGTCCATTATTAAGGACCTCCAACACCCAGGACATGCCCTTTTCTCACTCTTACCATCAGGTAGGAGGTACAGAAGCTTGAAGGCACACACTCAGCAATTCAAGAACAACTTCTTCCCCTCTGCCATCTGATTCCTAAATGGACATTAAAGATTTGGACACTACCTCACTTTATTTTAATATACAGTATTTCTGTTTTTGCACATATTTAAAAATCTATTCAATATATGTAATTGATGTGTTTATTATTTTTTTCTCTCTGCTAGATTATGTATTGCATTGAACTGCCGCTGCTAAGTTAACATTTCATGTCACATGCCGGTGATAATAAACCTGATTCTGATTCTGAATGGGTGCAGAATTGACTCAAAAACAGAAAACAACGAGTTATGGTGAGAGGGTCATTTTTGACATATAGAAGATGTTAAATGTAGGGTTCCACAGGGATCAGTTTTGGGGCTGCTGCTGTTTTTAATTTACATTAATGATTTGGATAACCAGATAACAAATAAACTAGTATTGCCAATGACACAAAATTAGGTGGGTGGGCTGATAACATTCAGGCAGTAGAATCAGTACAGTTAGATCTAAACAAAATCCAGACATGGGCAGATAAATGGCAGATGAAATTTAATGTAAGTAAATGTAAAAATATTACATATAAATATTACATATGTTAAGTACTACAAATGATAGATACAAATATCCAGTGAGGGATCTTGAGTTAGAAAGTGCACTGTATGAGAAGGGTTTGGATGTCCTGGTAGCCCCATCACTATCAACATCTAGCCAATGCACAGAAGCGATCAAGAAGGCTAATAGAATGTTGAGCTATATATTGTGCTCAGTGGAGTTCAAGTCAAGAGGTGTTCTCCCTCAGCTGTATAATGCGCTTGTGAGGCCACGCCTTGAGTACTGTGTACAATTTTGGTCTCCATATTATCTGAGGGATGTGAAGGCACTGGAGAGAGTCCAGAGAAGGGTGACAAGATTCACTCCAGGTCTGCAGGGTATGAGCCATGAAGAAAGATTGAAAAAATTAAATCTTTTCAGTCTATGTAAACATAGAATGAGAGGAGACATGACAGAAGTGTTTAAAATCGCCAACAGGTGAATGCCAGCTGCTACTTCAAAATTGATCCATTAACGGAGACACAGGGCCATAGGTGGAAACTGGTGAAAGAGAGATTTCAGACTCACATCAGGAAGCATTTCTTTACACAGCAAGCTGTAGACACACGGAACAAACTACCTAGTTGTGTAGTTGAGAGTAGAACTTTACAAATCTAAACTCGAAAGTTATTTCAACACAATATGTGAATAGGAATTTGGAAAGGTTTGTTGGGCTGAATGGCCCATTCTTGTCAAAAACTTTCTAATGTTCTAATGTCAATATCAGTGGAAAATTTATATATCTACATCTGCAGAAAGAGAAAAATGTTAATGTTTTATGTCATTGACCCTTCATCAGAATGGGAAGTATAAGAAAACAAGCTAGATTTAAATTACAGAGAGTGGGGAAGAGTAATATTTCTGAGGCTAAGGCCAGAGTTAAAGCGATGGTAGACTATTTACAAAGCTCATAGGTTACTGAGGGAGGTTGTAGGAAGTGAAAGCAAAAGGTACTTGTAAAGACACAAGAGACTCTGTAGATGCTGGAAATCCAGAGCAACACACACAAATTTCTGGAGGAACTCAACAGGTCAGACAGCATCTATGGAAAGGAGAAAATTGGCAACATTTCAGGCTGAAACCCTTCAAAGTTCAAAGTAAATTTATTACCAAAGTACATATATGTCACTATATACAACCCTGAGATTCATTTTCTTTCAAGCATGCTTTATAAACCTATAGAATAATAACCATAACAGAATCAATGAAAGTCTGCACCAACTTGGGCGCTCAACTAGTGTACTAAAGACAACAAACTGTGCAATTACAAGAAGACAATAATAATGATAATAAATAAATGAGAAACAAATTTTGAGAACATGCGATGAAGGGTCCTTGAAAGTGAATCCATAGGTTGCAAGAACAGTTCATTGATGGGGCAAGTGAAGTTGACTGAAGTTATCCACTTTGTTTCAAGAGCCTGATGGTTGAGGGGTAATAACTGTTCCTGAACTTAGTGAGTCCTGAAGCTCATGTACCTTCTTCTTGATGGCATCAGCAAGAAGACAGCATGATTTGGGTGGTGGGGAGGTCCCTGGTGATGGATGCTGCTTTCCTGTGACAGCGTTTCATGTAGATGTGCCCAATGGTGAGAAGAGCTTTACCAGTGATGGACTGGCCATATCAACTACTTTTTATAGGGTTTTCCGTTCAAGAGCATTGGCATTTCAACATCAGGCTGTGAGGCAGCCAGTCAATATACTCCCCACTACACACCTCTAGAAGTTTGCCAAAGGTTTAGATGTCATGCCAAATCTCTGCAAACTCCTAAGGAAGTAAAGGCACTGCCGTGCTTTCTTAATAATTGTACTTATGTGCTGGGCCAAGGACAGGTCCTCTGAAATGATGACACTGAGGCATTTAAAATTGTTGACCCTCTCCATCTCTGATCCTTGGATGAGGTTTGGCTCATGGACCTCTGGTTTCCTCCTCCTGACGTCAATAATTAGATCCTTGGTCTTACTGACATTGAGTGAGAGGTTGTTACTGTGGTACCACTCAGCCAGGTTTTCAATCTCCCTCTAATATGCTGATTCATCACTACCTTTAATGTGGCCTACAACAGTGGTGCCATCAGCAAACTTAAATCTGGCATCGGAGCAGTGCTTAGTCACACAGTCATAAGTGTAAAGCGACTAGTGCAGGAGGCTAAGCACACAGCTGCGTGTGGTATGGAAATTGTGGGGGAGATGTTGTAAAGACACGTCTTGCTTGCTGGCTTTTCAGGAATTACTAGGTTGCATAAGACTCTGTACGTTTTAGCACCCATTAAGCTAAGAAGTGTGGAAACTTTCTTTTCCTTATCCACGTTGTTCATATTACAATACAGTTCAACACTCTGTATAACCATAGAACAATTACAGCATTGAAACAGGCCATCTCGGCCCTTCTAGTCGGTGCCGAACACTTACTCTCACCTAGTCCCATTGACCTGCACTCAGCCCATAACCCTCCATTCGTTTCCTGTCCATATACCTATCCAATTTTACTTTAAATGACAATACCGAACCTGCCTCTACCACTTCTACTGGAAGCTCGTTCCACACAGCTACCACTCTCTGAGTAAAGAAATTCCCCCTTGTGTTACCCCTAAACTTTTGCCCTGTAACTCTCAATGCATGTCCTCTTGTTTGAATCTCCCCTACTCTCAATGGAAAAAGCCTATCCATGTCAACTCTATCTATCCCCCTCATAATTTTAAATACCTCTATCAAGTCCCCCCTCAACCTTCTATGCTCCAAAGAATAAAGACCCAACTTGTTCAACCTTTCTCTGTAACTTAGGTGCTGAAACCCAGGTAACATTCTGGTAAATCTTCTCTGTACTCTCTCTATTTTGTTGACATCTTTCCTATAATTCGGTGACCAGAACTGTACACAATACTCCAAATTTGGCCTTACCAATGCCTTGTACAATTTTAACATTACATCCCAACTCCTATACTCAATGCTCTGATTTATAAAGGCCAGCATACCAAAAGTCAAGTCAAGTCAAGTCAACTTTTATTGTCATTTCGACCATAACTGCTGGTAGAGTGCATAGTAAAAATGAGACAACGTTTTTCAGGACCATGGTTTACATGACACAGTACAAAAACTAGACTGAACTATGTAATAAAAAAAACACAGAGAAAGCTATACTGGACTACAGACCTACACTGGACTGCATAAAGTGCACAAAAACAGTACCGGCATTACAATAAATAATAAACAGGACAGCAGAGCAAGGTGTCAGTCCAGGCTTCGGGTATTGAGGAGTCTGATAGCTTGGGGGAAGAAACTGCTACATAGTCTGGTCATAAGAGCCTGAATGCTTCGGAGCCTTTTCCCAGACAGCAGGAGGGAGAAGAGATTGTATGAGGGGTGCATGGGGTCCTTCATAATGCTGATTCCTTTGTGGATGCAGCGTGTAGTGTAAATGTCCGTGATGGTGGGAAGAGAGACCCCGGTGATCTTCTCAGCTGACCTCACTATCCGCTGCAGGTTTTTGCGATCCGAGATGGTGCAATTTCCGAACCAGGCAGTGATGCAGCTGCTCAGGATGCTCTCAATACAACCCCTGTAGAATATGATGAGGATGGGGGGTGGGAGATGGACTTTCCTCAGCCTTTGAGACGCTGCTGGGCTTTCTTTGCTATGGAGCTGGTGTTGAGGGACCAGCTGAGATTCTCCATCAGGTGAACACCAAGAAATTTGGTGCTGTTTACGATCTCTACCAAGGAGCTGTCGATGTTCAGCGTGGAGTGGTCGCTCCGTGCCCTCCTGAAGTCAACAACCATCTCTTTTGTTTTGTTCACATTCAGAGACAGGTTGTTGGCTCTGCACCAGTCCGTTAGCCGCTGCACCTCCTCTCTGTATGCTGACTCATCGTTCTTGCTGATGAGACCCACCACGGTGGTGTCATCGGTGAACTTGATGATATGGTTCGAGCTGTGTGCTGCAGCACAGTCGTGGGTCAGCAGAGTGAACAGCAGTGGACTGAGCACGCAACCCTGGGGAGCCCCCGTGCTCAGTGTGATGGTGTTGGAGATGCTGCTCCCGATTCGGACTGACTGAGGTCTCCCAGTCAGGAAGTCTAGGATCCAGTTGCAGAGGGAGGTGTTCAGGCCCAGTAGGCTCAGCTTTCCAATCAGTTTCTGAGGGATGATTGTGTTGAATGCTGAACTGAAGTCTATGAAAAGCATCCAAACGTATGTGTCTTTTTTGTCCAGGTGGGTTAGGGCCAGTTGGAGGGTGATGGCAATGGCGTCATCTGTTGAGCGGTTGGGACGGTACGCAAACTGCAGGGGGTCCAGTGAGGGGGGCAGCAGGGTCTTGATATGCCTCATGACGAGCCTCTCAAAACACTTCAGGATGATGGATGTAAGTGCAACGGGACGGTAGTCATTGAGGCAGGACACTGAAGACTTCTTCGGCACGGGGACGATGGTGGCAGCCTTCACCACCCTATCCACATGAGATTCCACCTTCAGGGAACTATGCGCCGTTATTCCTAGATCACTCTGTTCTACTGTATTCCTCAATGCCCTACCATTGACCATGTATGTCCTATTTTGATTAGTCCTACCAAAGTGTAGCACCTCACATTTACCAGCATTAAACTCCATCTGCCATCTTTCAGCCCACTCTTCTAACTGGCCTAAATCTCTCTGCAAGTTTTGAAAACCTACTTCATTATCCACAACTCCAGATCATTAATGTATATGACAAACAACATTGGACCCAGTACAGATCCCTGAGGCTCACCACTAGTCACCGGCCTCCAACCTGACAAATAGGTTGCAGATAAGAGGACAGCCAAGTGATCTGATTTACCAAAATAGAAAAGACAAAATCTGCTGACGCTGGAAATCCAAGCAACGCTAAGCAGGCCAGGCAGCATCTATAGAAATGAGTACAGTCAACGTTTTGGAGCAAAACATTGACTGTCCTCTTTTCCATAAACGCTGCCTGGCCTGCGGAGTTCCTCCAGCATTTTGTGTGATTTACCAAAATATGGTCTGGACAAGGAACAGAAGGCATTCCTTATCTTAGTATAACAGTGGTTTTGTGTGTTGGGACCTCTGGTGCTACAAGTTATATGCAATGGTAATTAGGCAGGGATTTCTTCAAAAAAGCCTCATGGAAGTCCTCGACTATGATTTGAAACACATTAGAATAGACTGTTTCTTGTTTGGAGACAGCATCACGCATTACCCCCCAGCGCTTGATTATATTTGGCCACTGGAGGTATGTAAGCTGAAGTCAGGATTACGGAGGACAACTCCCTTGGTAAATAGAATGGATGGCATTTGCCCATTAGGTTGAAGGTCGGGGAAACACGAGTGCAACAAACCAGCCATGTCTGAGTACCACAGAGTGTACTCACACTGTTGTAATGTGAGTATTATTAAAAGTAAGTTAATACTAATCGGGGAGCTGTTGGTTGCAAGAGGCTGGATCCGGGGTTGGCGGGGTCTTTACTTCCGCTCTTTTTACTCCCAGTATGCATTGTATGTAGTTCCTCCACCCAGGCCGCACGAGGTACCTGGAAGCCTCCGTATTGTAAATATCATTTGCCGTCCCAGATAAAGATGTTCTTTTGGCCATCAAGTTGTCGAGTGGTCTTTTTGTAAAGTAGAAGTTACCACACACACCTCCTCCTTTTGCCTTTTCCAAATCAGCAGTTTGGACCTTATGGAAAATTGAGAAACCTTCAAATCTGATCACTGAATCGGGCATGCTGGAACACAGCTAAGTCTTGCTCAGACTTAGAATACAACAGTCCTTCATTTCCCTTCAATATGACAATCTTGCCTTGAGATCTTCAATTTTTTCTCCAGCAACTGCACATTTGCAAACAAGTGGAGGAAGCCTCATTCCTCTGTGTTTTGGCCTGGCTTGGAGTACCCACTCCTTCGCTTCCAGCCATAGCAATGAACCTGCATCTGCTTAAAGTTGCTGTACCTGCCTGATGCACCAAGACCTTCAGACAATTGTGAAATCTGTAGATAATTGTTGCTTTAAAAGTACATTGCTAAGAAGGAAACAACATGCTGCAGATTGCGGTGAGAGTAATTCGAAAGAAGTATATTTAGAATCATTATCCGCCTCTCACCTCCATCCCCATCCCTGTACCTATCACTTACACTAACATTTACACCCCCACAAACCTGGGTCCACACCCCCCCCCACATACCCTAGCCTGGCCAGGCCCCCTCCAGCCTCTCATCTCCATCCCAACACTACCCCTATACCTAACCCAGCAGCAGCCAGCCTGGTGGCACTGTGGCTGATTCTGAGGCTCAACAGGGAAGGGTAAAGTTAGAGTATTATAAGGGGCTTGATAGTCAGAGGGACAGAGAGGAGACTCGGTGACCACAAAAGAGACATCAGGAAGGTATGTTGCCTTCTGGGTACTAGGGTCCATGATGTATCGGAGCGACTGCAGGATATTCTCAAGGGGGAAGGGGAGCAGCCAGAGGTCGTGATGCATATTGGCACAAATGACATAGGCAGAAAAGGGGAAGCGTTCCTATGCAGTGACTATATAGAGTTAGGAAAGAGGCTGAAGAGAAGGACCTCCAAGGTTGTAATCTCCAGATCCCTGTGCCACAAGCTAGTGCAGGTAGGAATGAGGTGATAACATGGATGAATGAGTGGATGAGGAGATGGTGCAGGGGACAGAGTTTAAAATTCTTCAATCATTGGAACGTTTTCTGGGGAAGGGGTGACCTGTACAAGAAGGATAGGTTCCAACTGAACTGGAGGGGAACCAATATCCTGGCCAGTAAGTTTGCTGATGCTACTCGGGAGAGTTTAAGCTAGTTTTGCAGGGGGCTGGGAACTGGAGCTCCAGGTCAGTGAGGGAAGGATCGGACCAGGAGGTAGATGTCAGGGAAAGTATTGAAAGGCAAAATTGAAATAACAGGTATAGTGGGTCAGATAGTTTGAAGTGTGTATATCTTAATGCTAGGAGTATTATGGGTAAGGGTGATGAACTTATAAACCATAAGACAAAAGAGCAGAAGTCAGCCATTCGGCCCATCGAGTCTGCTCTGCCATTTCATCATGAGCTGATCCAATCTCCCCTTTAGTCCCATTCCCCCGCCTTCTCACCATAACCTTTGATCCTTTTTGGATTCAAGAATTTCTTCTTCTTTGGAATATATCTGTCTTGCACCTTCCTCACTTCGCCATAAACTCCAGCCACTGCTGCTCTGCCGTCCTTCCTGCTAGTGTCCCTTTCTAGTCAACCTTGGCCAGTTCCTCTCTCATGCCACTGTAATTTCCTTTACTCCACTGAAACACCGACACATCGGATTTCGGCTTCTCTTTCTCAAATTTCACAGTGAACTCAATCATGTTGTGATCACTGCCTCCTAAGGGTTCCTTCACTTCCATCTCTCTGATCACCTCTGGTTCATTACACAACACCCAATCCAGTACAGCCGATTCCCTAGTGGGCTCAACAACAAGCTGTTCTAAAAAGCCATCTCGTAGACATTCTACAAATTCTCTCTCTTGAGATCCAGTGTTGACCTGATTTTCCCAATCCACTCGCATGTTAAAATCCCCCACAATTATCATAACACTGCCCTTCTGGCAAGCCTTTTCTATTTTCTGTTGTAATTTGTAGTCCACATCACTGCAGCTGTTTGGAGGCCTGTAGATAACTGCCATTAGGGTCCTTTTACCCTGCGATTTCTTAGCTCAAACCATAAAGATTCTGTACCTTCCGATCCTATGTCAACTCTTTCTAATGATTTAATATCAGTTCTTACCATTAAAGCCACACCACCCCCCTACCTACCTGCCTATCCTTCCAGTACACCGTGTATCCTTGGACGTTCAGCTCTCAGAGACATGCATCCTTTAGCCACATCTCAGTGATGGCCACAATATCATACCTGCCAATCTGTAGCTGTACAACAAGATCATCCACATTATTCCTTATGCTGTGTGTATTTAAGTATAACACCTTAAGTCCGGTATTTGGTACATTTTGCATTGATTGCACTGCAACTTTATTGCACTGCAACTCATCCCAATGGCTACAAATTTGCTCCATCACCTGCCTGTCCTTCCTGACATCCTTACTGCTCACTACCTTAGATCTATTTCTGTTTTCCCTCTCCTCCGCTCCATCATTTTGGTTCCCATCCCCCTGCCAAATTAGTTTAAACCCTCCTTAACAGCTCTATTAAACCTTCCCACAAGAATATTGGTCCCCCTAGGTTTCAAGTGTAACCCGTCCTTTTTGTACAAGTCACACCTGCCCCAAAGGAGGTCCAATGATCCAGAAACTGGAATCCCTGCCCCCTGCTCCAATCCCTCAGCCACGCATTTATCCTCCACCTCATTCCATTCCTACTCTCACTTTCATGTGGCACAGGCAGTAATCCCGAGATTACTACCTTTGCAGTCCTTCTTCTCAACTGCCTTCCTAACTCCCTATATTCTCCTTTCAGGACCTCTTCCCTTTTCCTACCTATGTCATTGGTACCTATATGTACCACAACCTCTGGCTCCTCACCCTCCCACTTCAGGATATCTTGGACATGATCAGAAACATCCCAGACCCTGGCACCAGGGAGACAAACTACCATCCGGGTTTCCTGATTACATCCACAGAATCGCCTGTTTGACCCCCTAACTATTGAGTCCCCTATTACTACTGCCTTCCTCTTCCTTTCCCTACCCTTCTGAGCCACAGGGCCAGACTCTGTGCCAGAGGCACGGCCACTGTTGCTTCCCCCAGGTAGGCTGTCCCCCCCAACAGTACTCAAACAGGAGTACTTATTGTCAAGGGGTACAGCCACTGGGGTACTCTCTAGTACCTGACTCTCCCGCCGCACTCCCGTCCTGATTCTCAGACTTCCTTCTCCAAATAACATGGATCAGTATGTGGAGCTACAATGTTGTAGCCATTACTCAAACTTGGTTGAGAGAGGGACAGGAATGGGTGATTAATGACCCAGGGTTTCAAAGTTTTAGATAAGATCGAGGAAGAAGTAAAAGGGGGGAGTTACATTACCAATCAGGGTCAATATCACAGTTGCACTCAAGGGGTCAGACACTGTGTCCATTTGTCTGATGGCCAATAAGCTTAACTGTGCTTTCATCAGACCAGAGAACCTTCTTCCAGCTGGCTTTAGAGTCTCCCACATGCCTTCTGGCAAACTCTAGCTGAGATTTCATGTGCGTTTTTTCCCCAACAGTGGCTTTCTCTTTGCCACTCTCCCATAACGCTGTGAATGATGCAGCACCCAAGCAACAGTTGTTGTACGTACAGTCTCTCCCATCTCAGCCACTGAAGCCTGTAACCCCTCCAGAGTTGTCATAGGTCTTTTGGTGGCCTCCCTCACTAGACCCCTTCTTGCACGGTCACTCAGTTTGTGAGGATGGCCTGCTCAGGCAGATTTACACCTGTGCCATATTCTTTCCATTTCTTGATGATTGACTTAACTGTACTCCAAGGGATATTCAGTGACTTGGAAATTTTCTTGTATCCATCTCCTGACTTGTGTTTTTCAATAACCTTTTCAAGGAGTTGCTTGGAGTGTTCTTTGGTCTTCATGGTGTAGTTTTTGCCAGGATACTGACTCACCAGCAGTTGGACCTTCCAGATACAGGTGTATTTTTACTACAATCAATTGAAACACATTGACTGCACACAGATCTCCATTTAACTAATTATGTGACTTCTAAACCCAATTGGAACTACAGGGAAGTTACTAGCATGAGTGGACCATTGGCTGGTCATCAGAAAACAGAGAGTGGGAATATAGTGATCCTATTCTGGCTGGCTGCCGGTTACCAGTGGAGTTCCACAGGGGTTGGTGTTGGGACTGCTGTTTTTTACAATGTATGTCAATGATTTGGACCAAGGGATTAATAGATTTGTGACTAAATTTGCTGATGATACAAAGACAGGTGGAGGAGTGGGTAGTGTTGAGGAAACTGAAAGCCTGCAGAGAGACTTAGTTAGTTTACGGGAATGGTAAAGAAGTGCAGTTTCTTAACTCAACCCACAAGGATTCAACATCTTCCGATCCCTTGTCACATCTTTCTACTGATTTGATGCCATTCTTTACCAGTTGAACCACACCACATCCTCTGCCTACCTTCCCATCCCTCCGATAGAATGTGTAACCTTGGACAGTCAACTCCCAACTACAGCCATCCTGGCACCTACATACCATCCGGTGTCCTATTCACATCCACAGAATCTCCTGTCTGTTCCTTGACTGTTGAGTCCCCTATCACTACCGCTCCCCTCTTCTCCCTCTTTCCCTTCTGCACAATGGACCTATGCTCAGTGCCAGTAACCCGGTCTCCCTGGCATTCCCCCACAACAGTATCCAAGGTGGTATACTTATTTTTGAGGGGAATGGCCACAGGGGTGCTCTGTGCTAACTGCTTATTTCCATTTCTCCTGACAGTCACCCAGCTACTTGCCTCCTGCAACTTCAGGGTGACTACTTCCCTGTTATTCTGATCGATTATCTCCTCACTTTACCGTACAAGTCGAAGGTCATCCAGTTGCTGCTCCAGATCCCTAACATGGTCTTCAAGGAGCTGCAGCCAGATGCACTTTATGCAGATGTAGTTCCCCAGGAGACTCTGGGTCTCCCACTACTCCAACATCCAGCATGAAGAACACAGAACAGCTAATTACTACACTAAGTTCAATAAGAGAGAGAGAAAAAAGGAACCTTTACAGAAGCTTACTCAGAGCCAACGCCTCTTTTGAGCCAAAACCTCCTTTGAACCAAAGCCTGACACTACTATTCTCACCTCTGGATTACTGCCAACAATGGCCGCCCCCCCCCCCCCCTGTCCTTTTTGTAGTTTTAAATAAGCATTGCTGACCTGCGAGGAACCTTGTCGCTATGACCTGCTGCTGCCATTGATTGGACTGCCGGAATTAACGTATCAGAAGCTTTCTCAGATAAGTTGCCTACAAAATCTGTAGTAGTCGGACCACTGCTTCTATCACTCTCATGATTGATTTGAGCAGTATGGTCCTTCCTTAGTCCAATATGCTTTCCAACCAGAGGCACAGAGGTTGGCACCAACACCTGTTTGCCCTCTGTTGGAGAACAGTTCATGATACACAGCATGGAGACAGTTGTCACATCATTCAGTAACTTTCTTAATTCACTTTCAGTCATTCTATTGAAGGGGATGTGACATGTAAATGGTGGCTAGATCTTTAATCAAGTTGTAGTTGACTCAGCTAATCACAGCTCCACAATGCTGGCCGTCCTGTTTTTACCACATACAAGCTCAATGTAGCTTGTAGGTTGTTGTATTTCACTGTTACAAATGTCATTCCCGCAGGAGTGATCTTTTCTCCTGTGTAAGTTCTTAGTTGGATATCTGCAGGCTTCAGTTCAGTATCTTTGAAATGCTGTTCAAACTCATTTGGTGGAATGACTGAAACAGCTGAGCCAATTCTATTTTAATTAATTTGCCGTTCACTTCTGGTGTAAGCCATATTGTTTGTGTCCTATTAGTTTTCACATTGTAAATCTTATGAATGCCCAGTCCTGCGTCACTGTCATCATTATCAGATCTTTTTTATCAACAGCATGCAAATTAGTAATCTTTTAGTTTTCACATTGCAAACCTTAAGGCTGCTAGGTCCTGCCTCATTCATCATCTCATCATTATCACATTTTTCATCAATAACATGCAGATTAGTGCCCTTTTTGAAAATGCAACTTGACTTTTTATCTTTTTCTCTTCTTTGTGCAGTCCATTTATTTCTGCCCAACATACTCTTTGTGTGAGGTGGAAACTAACAGAAAAAAGAATGGAATTTTCAAGTTCAATATGAGTTCAAGAAGCAAAACTGAAACAATTATGAAGGTACTGCTAAAGGATTGAAGGAGAGGCCCTAAGAGGGGCCATTGTGTTTATGGAAGCCCTGGAACATTGAAACGTGGACTGTAAGTGCAAAGGGATCATTTTGGGCCTAGCTGCAAGGCAAGCCAAAATGGGTGGAGGTCAGACAAGAAAATTTAACTGCAAACCAGAAATTGACTTCACCTTTATTGGAGTAGTGGACAACTTGAAGAAAGGTCTTGGCCTGAAACATCAACTGAGCTCTTCCAGCTTGTGTGATTCCACAAAATTGCAGAATTTTGTGTGATTCCACAACCGATACATTCACTTTCATGTTCTCAGTATTTTTTACTTATTATTATATTTGCACAATTTGTCTTCTTTTGCACCTTGGTTGTTTGTCAATCTTTATGTATAGTGTTTCATTATTTCTTTGTTTCTTTATTTTCATGTATGTGCCTACAAAAAAGGAATCTCGAGATAGTAAATATTGACATATACTGTACGTACACTGATAATAAATTCACTTTGACTTTTGAGATACATTTTCTTGCAGGTATTTACAGGGGGGAAAATCAATAGAATTAACTGTAAACTATACATAAACAAAGATCGACAACCAATGTGCAAAAGAAGACACACTGTGCAAATAAAAAATGATACTGAGAACAAGTTGTAAATAGTCCTTGAAAGTGAGTCTCCGTTGTAGAACTATCTAAATGGTAAGAGGTTTCAGGAATCTCAGATATTCCAGTGTACAGCTCACAAAGTGCTGCTCTGCATGTACACTGAGCAATTAGGAAAGATAACATAGCATTAATGGCTATTGCTAGGGGAACAAATAAGCAGATTATGATTCAATTGTACAGGGCATTGATATAGCCACATCTGTAGTATCGTGTACCTTAATGCTTCCATTTAAGGAAGATGTTACAAAGAATTCAGGGAAAGTTTAAACCCTAGACTAATTCCTGAAATGGGTGGGTTGAATTATGAGAAAAGGTTGGAGGAGATCTTGTTCATGTCAAAAGTGCATGGAAGAATGATGTGTATTAACTTCTGAAACTCCACTCTGTTGAAAGCCTGGTCAAAGTCTGACATGGTGTTAAAGTGGTGTGGCTCCAGTAGATCACATCCTGATATACATGGCCCATCTCATTAGCCACTCTTCACATCCGCCACGCTGTGCATGTGTGAAAGGTTGTAAATGAAATCCAAAGTTCAAAGTAAATTTATTATTAAAGTATATATATGTCACTATATACAACCCTGAGATTCATTTTCTTCTGGGCATACACAATAAATATAAGAAACACAATAGAATAAATGAAAAACCTCACCCAACAGAATGGACGAAGAGCCAATGTACAAAAGACAAAAAAACTGCTAATACAAAAGAAAAGTAATAATAATAAATTTGCAATTGAAAACATGAGATGGAGAGTCCTTGAAAGTGAGTCCATAGGTTGTGGGAACAGTTCAATGATGTGGGCAAGTGAAGTTGTTTGAAGTTATTTCCTCTGGTTAAAGAACCTGATGGTTGAGGTGACTAAGCTGACTAAGCAAAGAATATAAATGCAGACTATAAAATCATGTATTAAAAAATTAGTGAAGAGTCAGGAACAGACAGTTCACAATAGGAAATGAAGAAAAGACGTAGCAATTGAACTAAGCACAAGAGAAGTACAAATAACTTTGCTAAAATGTTAGGAAATCAAGGGTCTAATGAGAAGGAAGAAAAGGCAGATTATTATTTAAATAGTGATGGATTGAGAATTGTTCAAAGGGACTGGATGTCCTTGTGCACTGGTTGCAATTAAGAAGATAATGGTATCCTGTAAACACAGGAGATTCTGTTTTGAGCCAAGACCCTTCAAGACTGAAAGAATAGGGGGAGATAACCAATACAAAAAGGTGAAGGAAGGGTGGTGGGTGGAGAAATGATATTTTGTCCTTGGTTTCAAGAGGTAATCAGGATATTTGTACCTGGTCTTTCATTTGAAAACACATGGAGTATTGTGTTCACTTTTGGATCACCATACCCATGAGTGAGAGGGAATACACATTGTTTAGTATTGGTTATCTGCCCTCTTTCTTTCCAGTCCTGATGAAGGGACTCAGCACAACGCATTGACTGTTCAATCTTCTCCATAGATGCCACCTAACCTGCTGAGTTCCTACACCTTTTTGTGTGTTGCTGAAGATTTCCAGTATTACTTGAGTCTGTCACTGGATCGAAAATAGAAGGGATCCCATTTAAACATACTCAACCTCGACAGGTCTCAACAGGCAGAATAGAAGAAGGATGTTTTTCCTAGCTGGTGTTTCCAGAACCCAAAGTCAAAATCTCAGGATGTGAAGTAGGATACTCTTGGCTGAGATTGGGAAAAACTTCTTCTTTCAGAGCATGGTGAATTTGTGGAATTCCATACTACAAAGCAGTGGAAGCCGAGTTGCTAACTATACTGTAGTTAAGAAGAAAGTCAATAGATTTCTAGAAAACAAAAGGCTATAGGGTGTGAACAGGAATGTAGTAATAAGATAGAGGAATCAGAATTAGAATCAAGTTTATTATCTTTGTCTTTTATGATATGGAATTTGTTGTTTTTCAACAGCAGCACGGTGCAGAGAAATAAATTACTGTAAGATAAATAATAGTGCAAAAGAAACAAATAACAGGTGGGTTCCTGGGTCATTCAGAAATCTGGTTGTGGGAGGGGAAAAATTGTTTCTGAATGGCTGAGTGTAGGTTTTCAGTCTCCTGTACCACTTCCCTGATGTTAATCATCTGGGTGTGGGTCCTTATTGATGGATGAAATTGGAAATGGTATTAGAATTAGAAATGAAATTGGTTTATTATTGTCACAAGTAATGAAATTCAGTCAAAAGCTTGTCTTGAATATCATTCATACAGGCGGCTATTTTCTTGAGGCACCGCCTCTTGAAGATGTCCTCAATAGTAGGGACGGTTGTGGCAGTGATGGAGCTGGCTGAATCTATAACTCTTTGCAGCATCTTGTGACCCTGTTCATCGGAGCCTCCGTACAAGGATGTGATACAACCAGTCAAATTGCTTTCCACTGTATAGAAATTTGCAAGAGTCTTTGTTGACATTCCAAAACTTCTAAACTACTGGTGTGCCTTCTTCATAGTCAGCCATGCTCATATTGAGTCTGTCATGAGGATCTGCCATGATCATATTGAATGATAGAGTATCCAAGCAGTCGAGTGGCCTGCTCTAGACCTTACTTTGCTATGCTCCATGTTTTTTCTGATGATTTCCTGAGGCCTTTTTTAATCTTCACAGTTGCCAGGAGTCCACAAGTGGAAAAATATATTTTCCAGCAGGAATGAAGCAATCTGGAATGGGGAACGAATCTTTGCTCAAATGCATGGTGAGTCCATGGAAGAATTTGTCTGTGTCACTCAGTTTGATCCAATCATGGCAGTAGTGGAGGCCATAGACAGACATGTCAAAATGGGACTGGGAAGTAAAATTGAAATGGGTAGCCACCAGCAGATCCTGCCTTTTGTAGTAGACAGAGTGAAGGAGCTCAACAAAGTGATCCCCCAACCTGCATCAGGACTCACCGATGTAGAGGAGGATGCACTGTGAGCACCAGCTACAATAGATGGCCCCAACAGACTTGCAGGTGAAGTGTCGTTGCAAGTCTGTTGTGGTCATCTTTTGTCTGTCCATGGCCTCCTCTACTGCCATGATGAGGCCAAACTCAAGCTGGAGGAGCAACACCTCATATTCCACCTGAATAGCCTGAACCCTGATGGCATGAAGGTCAATTTCTCTGACTTCTGGTAATTTCTCCCCTCCCCAGTCTTCAATCTTTTTCATTTCCCATTCTGGCTACCCTCTTACCCCATCTCCTGTCAATCACACCCCTCTGGTGCCCCCCTCCTTCTCTTTCACCTATGATCCACTGTCCTCTTCTATTAGATTCCTTTTTCTTCAGCACTTACCTCTTTTACCCATCCTCCACTCCCTTTTTCTTACTTCAACCCCCCCACCCACCTACTTTCCCCCTATCACCTGCCAGCTTGTACTCCTCCCACCTTATTCTTTCTTATTCTGGGTTCAGCCTTCAGTTCCAGTCCTGATGAAGGGTCTCAGCCTGAAACTTCAATTGTTTATTCCCCTGTATAGATGCTGCCTGCCATGTTGAATTCCTGCAGCATTTTGTGTAAACTACCTAAAAAGAAGATATACTCAGTGGCCACTTTATTAAGTACACCTGTATACCTGCTCATTAATACAACTACATAATCAGCAATTCAATGGATTAAAGCATGCAGACATAGTCAAGAGGTTCAGTTGTTGTTCAGACCAAACATCAGAATGGGGAAGAAATGTGATCTAAGTGATCTTGACCTTGGAATGATTGTTGGCGCCAAACTGGGTGGTTTGAGTATCTCAGAAACTGCTGATCTCCTGGGATTTTCACGCACAACAGTCTCTAGAGTTTACAGAGAACGGTGCAAAAACCAAAAAAAAAAATCCAGTGAGCGGCAGTTCTGTGGGCTAAAACACCTCATTAATGAGAGGTCAGAGGAGAATGGCCAGACTGGTTCAAGCTGACAGGAAGGTGACAGTAACTCAAATAACCACACGTTACAACAGTGGTGTGCAGAAGAGCATCTCTGAACACACTGAACCTTGAAGTGGATGGGCTACAGCAGCAGAAGACCATGAACGTACACAAATACACCCAGAGACCTCTTTACTGGAACCCCTTGTAGCCAGTGAGTGTAAATGTAACTGTGCTTCAGAGTCTGCCACACCACACGCAGCTCTGAAAATCAGTGAGGAAATTGAATTCTTCATTTCTTATACTGCTAGCAACAGCCTGCAGCACCAAATTAACACCCAACATGAAATTAGTATAGAAACACAAGAGATTCTTCAGATACGCAAAATCCAGAGCAACACACACAAAATGCTGGAAGAACACAGCGAGTCAACATTTTGGGCTGAGACCCTCCTTCAGAATGCCAGAATAAAATTAGGTCAAGGGGAAGGAGGATAGCTAGAAGGTGATAGGCAAAGTCAGGTGGGTGGGAAAGGTAAGGGCTAGAGAAGAAGGAATCTGATAGGAGAGGTGAATGGACCATTGGATAAAAGGAAGAAGGTGGGGCACCAGGGGGAAGGAGAGGGAAGGGGTAAAGAGGAAAGGGAAAAAACATGACTTCTCTCAATAGTGCTGATTAAGTACTTCACACTCTTGAATGTTAAGACGCCCAATAATATGACATGTTGCTCTACAAATGGAAAAATATATGCAACAGGGTAAAATTCATAGTTCTTCTGACACCACCCTCCATCTATTATACATAAAATAATTGAAGTTAGTTTCAAACAGCATTGGCTGACTGGTACTTTAACACCAATGAACACATTGGCAATGTAAATAACAAGAGTTATGCAATTGGCTCCATGCACTCAACACAAAATTGTAAAATCTGTGTCTAATCAGGGACTTTACTTTTGTAAACACTATCTAATTTCTGAACCTTCTTTGCAGGTTGTTGTTTGTCATTACTTGAGAGTTGACCCTGAGCTAGTTATCAAAGCCTTAAATCTTAATTGTATGAAATTGTCAAGTATCTTAGCAATGCTTTTTTTTGAAGTGGTTATGTAAAGTCATGTTTTCACTCCCTCTGTTCTTGCCATTCAGGTTCTAGAAAGACCACATGGTTGCTACTTCCAGGTAACATGTTCAGTGAAAATTCCTCGAATTTCCATTGAGTGCTTATTGCAAATGTTTTCTACAAATATGAAGAACTTGCCTTTGTTCTGTGAGTGTCATCACAGTCTAAACCCACAGATTTCTACAAAGGAATGCCTGAGGCAAACACATCAGCTCATAACTGGTGAGTGATGAATTGCTGACTGCAGTGAAAAGGCAAGAAAGGAATTTTAAAAGTTGCACTATTTCTATCATGGCTTTTGTAAGGTCTATTGGGTGTTGCTGCAAGTATTATCATTCACATTAGGCACAGTTTACTATAGAATATCTTTCTATTCAAAGCAGCTCCTTTAAATATTTTACTAATTAGAGGGTGTACATTTAAGATGGAAGTTGGTAGGTGTTACTTTTTGTATCTTCAAAACATTAAACTAATTTAAAGACACGCAACGCCAAAATGTGGACTAACTTCGAAATTACTTTAAGCAAGGCATGCTCATATCACATCATAGCGTGATGATGTATGTAATTCACATATTTATACATATAATCTGTAATGAATTATTTAAGTGAACAGGAAATCTTAATTTGCCTATATATAATTTTTTATTTATTTATATGAGATTACTCAAATATTATTGAAATATCAAATAGGATCAGCACAGACTGAACTCTGAGAGATGTGCACTTCAGATTCGATGTGTCGTGTGCTCAAAGGTGTTCTTCTGCACACCACTGTTGTAGCATGTGGTTAGTTGAGTTACTGTTGCCTTCCTCTCACCTTGAACCAGTCTGGCCATTCTCCTCTGACCTCTCTCATTACAAGGCATTTTCGTCCACAGAACAGCCACTCACTGGATGTGTTTTCTCTTTGTTTTTCCCATCATTCTCTGTAAACTCCAGAGACTATTGTGCATGACAATCCTAGGAGATCATTGGTTTCTGAGATACTCCAACCACCCCATCTGGCACCAACAATCATTCTATGGTCAAAGTCACTTAGATATTCCCCATTCTGATGTTTGGTCTGAGCGACAACTGAACCTTTTAACCTTTTGACCATGTCTGCATGCTTTTATGCACTGAGTTGCTGATTGATAAATGCGTTAATGAGCAGGTCTACCTAATAAAATAGTCACAGAGTGTAGATCTCTGAACTAACTTAATTGATGGGTGCATATGCACCATCTTCTATGGAAGGTGAATTTCTACTCTGAAGAATTATGTTGGAGAGTGATTGTGCAAATAAACTAACAATTTGATAGTCTCCTATTTCTGCATATGTGAGTGATTGAAGGGAACTATCCATTCTGAGATCTTCATTGCTCAAATTTCAACTCAAACTAATTTGCAAATCATTGAAATAATCAGCGAACTAAAACATCTTTTATGATGCATCTATTTTAGAGGGATTTAGTGGAACAAATTTGTAGACAGATTGTAGACTGTTGCAAGGAACACAAGGTTGTTATAGTAGGTGATTTTAACTTTCCACATATTGACTGGGACTCCCATACTGTAAAAGGACTTGATGGGATAAAGTTTGTCAAATCTCTTCAGGAAAGTTTCCTTCATCAGTACATAGAAGTCCCAAGGAGAGAGTGTGCGATACTGGACCTGCTATTAGGGAATGAGACAAGGCAGGTGACAGAAGTTTGTGTGGGTGAACACTTTGCATCCAGTGACCACAATGCCATTAGTTTCAAAGTAAATATGCAAAAAGATAGGTCTGGTCCAGGGGTTGAGATTCTAAATTAAAGAAAAGCCTATTTTGATGGCATCAGAAATTTACCAGATCTTTTACCAGTCTGTCGTAGCAAGTGCAGTCTTCTGTTGGGGGAGCAGCATCGGCGCTGGTGATGCAAAAAAGACAAAATAAACTCATCAAAAAGGCTGGATCTGCCCTTGGCTACAACCCGGACTCTTTTGATTTGGTGGTGGAGAGGAGGTCACTAAACAAACTGTTATCCATTCTGGACAATCAGGCACATCCTCTCCATGACCTACTGAACAGGCAGTGGAGCCCCCTTTCAAACAGACTCAATCAGCTCCACTGTCACAAGGATCATTACAGAAAATCTTTCCTACCAAATGCAATAAGCATGTACAACAGTTTATCTCTGTGCAACAGGAGAACACACATCATAGTACAATAGTCTCTGTTTTATTATTTTGTACATTATTATTGCACTTTGGTAAATTATTATTGTGTATATTATTCTGTACTTTATCATTAGTTCAACCTGCACACTGCTAAATGTGTTTTTAAATGTTGCTGCAGTAACAAAAGAATTTCCCACTCAGGATCAATAAAGTACTTATTATTATTATTATTATTATTATTATTATTATTATTATTATTATTATTATTATTATATGACCTGGCAAGTGTGGATTGGGACAGGCTGTTTTCTGGCAAAGGCGTACTTGGTAAGTGGAAGGCCTTCTTTTTCTTTCTTTTCAAATCTTTTTATTAATTTTTTAAGAAAAACATAAGAAAAATATTAGTACAAAACATTTGAGAGTACATAATTGATTAATTAACAATCAAATATGTATTAATCAATACACAGAGTCTCTCAAACTCATAGTATAATGTAAAGGAATTAAGAAAAAAAAAGAAACCCCCCCCCAAAAAAAAACAACTAAAAAAAAACTTTAAAAAAAACTAACCAACATGGGCAATCGCATAATGTTAAATACATACAGCAGTGCCAATGACTCCCAACCTCCATCCACACAATTCAGGATAATAACAATAAGGTTTAGGATCAGACCATTTAATTCATATGAAAATGTTGAATAAATGGTCTCCAAGTTTCCTCAAATTTAACTGAAGAGTCAAAAACCACACTTCTAATTTTTTCTAAACTCAAACAGGAAATAGTTTGAGAAAACCACTGAAATACAGTTGGAGGGTTAATTTCTTTCCAATTCAGTAAAATAGATCTTCTAGCCATTAGTGTAACAAATGCAATCATTCGTTGGGATGAAGCGGATAAACGCTTATTATCTATCATTGGTAGACCAAAAATTGCGGTAAAAGGATGTGGTTGGAGATTAATATTTAAGACTCTTGAAATAATATTAAAAATATCTTTCCAATAGTTTTGTAAACAAGGACAAGACCAAAACATATGGGTCAACGAAGCAATATCAGAATGACATCTATCACAGGTTGGATTAACATAAGAATAAAATCGAGCAAGTTTATCTTTAGACATGTGAGCTCTATGTACAACCTTAAATTGTATTAGAGCATGTTTAGCACAGATAGAGGATGAGTTTACCAATAATAAAATTTTTTCCCATTGCTCAATAGATATAGGGCAATGCAATTCTTCCTGCCATTCCTTCTTAATTTTTTCTGATATATCTGGTTGTACATTCATAATCATATTATAAATGATAGCTACTAAGCCCTTTTGACAAGGATTAAGAGCTAAAATTCTTTCTGTAATGTCCAATGGACATTCTTTCGAAAAAGACTTTAGTTCATTATATTAAAAATTTCTAACTTGTAGATATCTAAAAAAATGGGTTTTAGATAAATTATATTTATTAGATAACTGTTCAAAGGACATAATGTTATCATCCAAAAACAGATAACGAAAACATGTTATACCTTTTGTTTTCCATAAAAGAAAAGCTTGATCTATAGATGATGGTCGGAAAAAGTAGTTAGATATTATAGGACTTGACAGCATAAACTTATTCAAACCAAAAAATTTACGAAATTGAAACCAGATTCGTAATGTATACTTGACTATAGGATTAGTTATCTGTTTATTCATTTTGAATAACGAAAAAGGAAGTGAAGATCCTAAGATTGAGATCAATGAGAAATCTTACACAGATTTACATTCCAAATTTACCCATTGTGGGCCAGCAACTATAGTCGATTCTTGTGTCCAAAATATCAAATACCGTATATTAACTGCCCAATAGTAAAATCTTAAGTTTGGTAGAGCCAAACCGCCCTCCTTCTTAGGCTTCTGTAAATATTTTTTACCTAGCCTAGGATTTTTGTTCTGCTACAAATACGAAGATATTTTAGAATCAACTATATCAAAAAAAGATTTAGGAATAAAAATTGGTAATGCTTGAAATAGATATAGAAATTTAGGTAGTATCATCATCTTAATGGCATTAATTCTACCTACCAAAGACAAAGATAGTGGGGACCACCTATTAGCAAGTTGCTTAATTTGATCTATTAAAGGCAAAAAATTAGTTTTAAATAAATCTTTATGTTTTTTAGTAATTTTAATACCTAAATAAGTAAAATAGTCTGTAACAATTCTATATGGTACCTGATTATAAATTGAAGTATGCATATTTAATGGAAAAAGTTCACTCTTATTAAAATTCAATTTATATCCAGAAAAATTACTAAATTGAGCAAGCAAAGAAGAAATAGCAGGAATAGATCTTTCAGGGTCAGATATATATAATAACAAATCATCCGCATATAATGATACCTTATACATCGTCTCCCCACGGGTAATACCTGAAATATTGGGTGATTCACGAATAGCTATAGCCAAGGGTTCCAAAGCAATGTCAAATAATAAAGGGCTTAAAGGACAACCTTGCCTTGTGCCCCGAGATAACTGAAAAAAAGGGGATCTTTGATTATTAGTGCAGACCGAAGCTAAAGGTTTCTGATATATTAATTTAATCCATGATATAAATTTTGAACTAAAATTAAAATGTTGCAAAGTATTAAATAAATATGACCATTCGACTCTATCAAATGCTTTTTCGGCATCTAAGGAAATGACACATTCTGGGATTTTAGATGAAGAGGTATAAACAATATTAATTAATTTTCTAATGTTAAAAGATGAATAGCGATTTTTAATAAATCCAGTCTGATCCTCAGAAATAATCCGAGGCAATATATTTTCTAATCTAATAGCCAAAATTTTACTAAAAATCTTAAAATCCGTATTCAGCAAAGATATAGGCCGATAAGATGCACATTCAGTGGGGTCTTTATCTTTTTTAAGAATTAAGGAAATAGAAGCTTTATAAAAAGATTGTGGTAATTTACCTATACTTAATGCATCTTTAAAAATTTTACAAAGCCAAGGAGAAAGTATAGAAGAAAAGGATTTAAAAAATTCTGCAGAAAAACCATCTGGACCCGAAGCTTTACCCGAGTTCATTGAGAAAATAGCCTTTTCTATTTCAGACTCCGTAATAGGTGTGTCCAAAAATACACTATCCTCAACAGTTACTTTTGGAATATTCAATTTCCTTAAGAATTCATTCATTATAGAAGAGTTCTTAGTACATTCTGATTGATATAAAGAATTATAAAAATCTTGGAAGGCTTTATTTATCTCTTTATGATCAATCGTCAAAGTACCATCTTGTTTGCGAATCTTAGTAATTTGTCGCTTATCCGAAACAATTTTCAATTGGTTAGCTAGTAGTTTACCAGACTTAACTCCATATGTATAGAATTGAGCTTTCGATTTAATTAACTGACTTTCAATCGAGGAGGTTAATAATAAACTATGCTCCATTTGAAGTTCCACCCTTTCTTTATAAAGTTCTTTACTAGGGGTCAATGAGTAGATCTTGTCAATTGCCTTAATTTTATCAACCAATGTTAATATTTTAGAATTAGTTCGTTTCCTAACTCCGGCAGAATATGAAATAATCTGTCCACGAATATATGCCTTAAAAGTATCCCACAAAATTCCACTAGAGATGTCTGCTGTAGAATTTATTGAAAAAAACAAATCAATTTGCTGTTTAATAAAGTTAACAAAGTCAGAGTCCTGCAGTAAAACAGGATTAAACCTCCAACCTTTAGTACTAATATATGAATCCGTCACCTTAATAGATAACTTCAAAGGTGCATGATCAGATATAGCAATAGAGTCATATTTGCAATCCATAACATCTATAAGTAAATGCTGATCAATGAAAAAGTAATCAATTCTTGAGTAATTATGATGCACATGGGAAAAGTATGAGAACTCTTTGTCATTAGGGTGTAGAAAACGCCAAATTTCACAAATAGCTGAATCAATCATAAAAGAATTAATAAGAGAAGCCGATTTGTTCGGAAAAGTTTGAGTGGGCTTGGATCTATCCATCAAAGGGTTTAGACAACAATTAAAATCCCCGCCCATTATCAATCTATATTGATTCAGATTAGGAAAGGATGTAAATAAGCATTTAAAAAATTCAGGACAGTCAGTATTTGGAGCATAAACATTAACTAAAACAACTTTTTGATTAAAAAGTAAACCAGTAATAAGCAAAAATCTACCTTGTGGATCTGAAATTGTTTCATGATGTATAAAAGCAGTTGATGAGTCTATAAAAATAGAAACACCTCTCACTTTGGCTTGCTAATTTGAGTGATACTGTTGGCCCTTCCAAAACCCAAACAACCGCTGACTATCCACCTTCCTTACATGAGTCTCTTGTACAAAAATAACATTAGCATTCATTCTATGGAATACTTTGAATACTTTTTTCCGTTTGATCGGATGATTTAAACCATTAGTATTCCAAGAAACAAAGTTAATAGTCTTATCCATATTGACAATATATATTACAGTTAACATATAGGTTTGAAAGAAAAGTGAACTCATGAACCCGGAAGAGGGAAGTAAGTTCAAAGGGAAACCGGAAGTCACAGCACTGCAGCCATTTTTGTAGTTTCATATAAGCCCATGAAATAAAACTAAGCAAAAAGCAAGCAAAAAAAAGAAAAAAAAGAAAAATCCCCCTCCCACCACCCTCAAAACCCCAGGAAAAAAGCCAAACAGAGGCAAGCGAGCGATCTAATACTAAAATTACCCCCTTGTCTCAAGACGGCAACTCAAACGTAACAAAGTTAAAAAAATACAAACAACCCACATTATAAAAAAGGGTTGATAAAGCAAAAGTTAAAATATAAAATTAATGTTATAAATGTATATAAACAAAAGGGTTAAAAAAAATTAAAACAATAAATGAAAGTTTAAAACTTTCAAACACATCAAAACAGTTATGACGCTGCAAACACTGGAGTCTGTCGGGAAGAAGAAACGCCATTTTATTTTTTCCCAATCTTAATATTCAAATGTTAAAAATGTAAAAAAAGAGCGCATATCGATTTAAAAAAAAGAAAAACAAAAAAGAAAAAAATAACCCTAATAGGTCATTTTCAACGCTAATAGATTAATAATATAAAAAGATATAAAATCAGAGTAAGCCCAGTAAAAAAAAAGAGAGCTTTAACCGTATGTAAGAAATACATGTGAACCGTATCAAAAAAAAAACCCCAAACGTCAATCTATAACAGATCCAAATCTATAGGCTAAATTACATTGGTCAGCCCGATCAAATGTCATTGTTCCAGGAAACCTTGAGCATCCGCTGGCGATTTAAACAGCCAAAAAGATCCATCTTGAAGGGTGACTCTCAGGTGTGCTGGAAACAGCAACGCTTGCTTGTAGCCTTTCTGGTGAAAATTCGACATAACCGATCTAAAAGCCAGCCTAGCCCATAATACCTCCGGGCTATAGTCCTCCAGAATGCGAAAATTGAAGTTTTGATAGGTTATCATACCTTTTTTACGAGCCGCACGAATCAGACGTTCTTTGATATGAGGATAATGGATTCTAAGAATTACGTGTCGCGGTTTCAGACTTGAATCTGCCTGAAATCTGGAGACCCGATGTGCCCGATCGATTATCGGGGGGTTATCCAGGACCTCTGCTCCCAGGACATCCACTAGAAATTTAGAGAAGAAAACGGTCAGATCACCGCTTTCAAATTTTTCCGGGATCCCAATTAACCGAAGATTTTGTCTTCGAGAACGATTTTCCAAATCAGTAATTTTAACTTTATAACGATCCATCTGTTGGATCGTCGAAGTTTGCTCTTCTTGTATTTTTTTGATTATACGATCCTTCTTACGAGCGGCTTCTTCAAGAACCAAAATGCTTGCTTGTTGTTCTTTTGATTCCCGTGAAAGGGTCAGGAACTTTTCTTCGAGTGATTTCAAACGTTCGTCATACTGTGTAAATCTTCCAAGTAATTTTCTCTCCAGATCTTCAAATTTAACTTCTATAAACTTCACAACTACTTCTAAAGTTAACGGTTCTTTCGTCTGTTTCGGTTCTTTTGCTTTAGACATTTCAGCAAGTTGAGAATAATTCAAATAGTTTAAGAAGAAAAATTCTATATGTTTAGACCCCTTTAAAATAAGTTTAAGGGGTGTTTGTAGGTTAAAAAAAACGTAAAAGGTTTGGAGCAAAGCCTAGATGCGGTTTACTCCATGAGCGCCATCTTGAGACCGGAAGGCCTTCAAAAGTGAAATTTTCAAAGCTTTTATATGCTTTTCAGAATAAAAGGTAAAGATAACATGTAGGGAACCTTGGTCTTCATGAGATATTGAGCCCCTGGTTATGAAAAAAGGAGGTGGATAGCAGATATAGGCAGGTAGAAACAAATGAGGTGCTTATGGAATACAAGAAGTGCAAGAGAACACTTAAGAAAGAAATCAGGAGAGCTATAAGAAAGTATGATGTTGTCTTAGAAGACAAGCTGAGGAAGAATCATAACACATTCTACAGATATGTTAATAATAAAAGGATTGCAAGGGATAAAATTAGTCCTCTGGAAAATCAGAATGGTAATCCACTTGTGGAGCCAAGAGATGGGGGAGATCTTAAATGCATTTTTTCCATCTGTATTTACTCAGAAGACGGACACAGAGTCTAGAGTGTTACGTATCCCGTAACTGGATCACTTACCAGCAAAGATAGAGAGGTCCGCTGAAGTCTGATGGTACCATTTTCAAAGGGGCACAAAAGTAAGGTTAATACAAACATTCAGATAACATAAGTCGTCAATACTCAATCTAAAGTGCAGGTATAGTAATAACCAATAAGAAATAAACTCTATCGTTGTCTAGGGGTAATGTATATATTGTCCGCTGTATATCTGAAAGTCTCTTGCGGTCACTGCAGTTCCACCAGCTGCCGTCTTTTGGTGGTGTCACGTTGGTGCACTTTGTTAAAGAGAGAGAGATAGAGATTAAATGAAACAGTTACCCGGCGGGGTATTTTTCCAACCTTTAGGAGTTCGATTCGTCGAAGCCTCGTTGGGGAATGGACGCTCACTTGTGGCCTCCCCTGTAGCTAAGCCGTTCTTTCGTGGTGAGGTCGCCAATCCGAGGCAAGGAAAAGACGCACACGAACCCCACCACCGGCTGTCGCTATTAAACGCTGTCGCAGAATTTCCAGCGTGTCTTCTGGTGCGTCTGGGGGGGGCGTCTTTACAACCCCTCTTTTATCTGAACTCACGGGGTCTCAGATGTCAATCAGGTTGGGATGATGCAATCTCTCTCCATCTCTCCACCCACGTTGCCCTGAGGGTATACACGTAGTACAGTTCCCAATTCACAAAGGTGTCTCCACAGTCGCCAGCTTTGCCTCGCCGTGAAACAAGGGACACCGCACGTATCTCTCTCTTCTCTTGGGTCATTGACCCCCCCCCCCCCCCCTTCACTAGGGCTCTGGCGATTCTCACAAAGGAGGGGGCTGGGATCATAACAAGAGGTAAGACAAAATGTCATCAATATCAATGATCTGGATGATAATGTGGTTAACTAATCAGGAAATTTACGGATAACATCAAGTGGACAACAAGGAAGACTATCAGAGCTTGCAGCGGGATCCCGACCAGCTGGAAAAAATGGACTGAAAAATGGCAGAGAGAATTTAATGCAGACAAGTGTGAGGCATTGCAGTTCGGTAGGACCAACCAGGGTAAGTCTTACACAGTGAACGGTAGGGCACTGAGGAGTGTGGTAGAACAAAGGGATCTGGGAATACAGGTCCATAATTCATTGAAAATGATGTCACAGGTAGACAGGGTCATGAAGAAGGCTTTTGTCACATTGGCCTTCATAAATCAAAATACTGAGTACAGGAGATGGGATGTTATGTTGAAGTTGTATAAGACGTTGGTGAGGCCTAATTTGGAGTGTTGTGTGCAGTTTTGGTCACCTACCTACAGGAAAAAAATACCTTTCCACGAGTAACCAAACTGCCAAGTCACTGTGGACCCCATGCATCTTAGTCTTCTGATCAGTCTGCAACGGGGGCCTTGTTTTCCACCTTGCTAATTTTTCATCTCTCTATATTGCATCATGGGAGGAGCCCTTCTATATATCCTGAATATAGCTGATTTTATTGAATCTTTAATGAATCTGATCTTTATTGAAGGGCCTTAAAAGAATGGACATGCAGAGGATTTTTTCAACAGAGGGAGAGTCTGGGGCTAAATAGCACTACCTCAGAATAGAAAGATGTCCCTTTTGAACAGAGATGAGGAGGAATTTCTTTAGCCAGAGGGGGGTGAATCTGTGGAATTCACTGCCACAGACAGCTGTGAAGGCAAAGTTTAAAGTAAAATTTATTATCAGAGTACATACATGTCATCACATACAACAATACAACAATAATGAGCATGAAATAACAATATAACAGAGTCCTTAAATGAGTGTAGTTTTCTCCTTTTGTTCGAGAGCCTGATGGTTGAGCAGTTAACCATTCTTGAACCTGCTGGTGTGAGTCCTGAGGCACCTGTACTTTCTACTTGATGGCAGCAGCAAGTAAAGAGCAAGGCCGGGGTTGTGAGGATCTTTGATGATGGACGATGTTTTTCTACGGCAACGTTTCACGTCGATGTGCTCAATGTTTGGGAGGGTTTTACCCATGATGCACTGGGTCAAATCCACTACCTTTGTAGGATTTTCCACGCAAAGGCATTGGTGTTCCCATACCAGGCCGTAATGCAGCCAGTCAGCACACTTTCCACCACACATCTATAGAGGTTTGCCAAGGTTTTCGATGACATGCCGAATCTCTGCAGACTCCTGAGGAAGTAGAGGTGCTGCTGTGCTTTCTTCACGATAATATTTATATGATGGGTCCAGGACAGGTCCCCTGAGATAGTGACACCCAGGAATTTAAAGTTACTGACCCTCCACCTCTGATCCTCTGATTATTGGCTCATGGACCCCTGGTTTCCCTCTCCTGAAGTCTACAATCAGTTCCTTGGTCTTGTTGACATTGAGTGAGAGGTTGTTGTTACACCACCCAACCAAGTTTTCAGTCTCCCTCATGTACGTTGATTCATCCCCATCTTGGATACAACCCACAACAGTGGTGTGTGTTGTCAGCAAACTTGTATATGGTGTTGGAGCTGTACTTAGCCACACAGTCCTAGGTGTAAAGCAAGTGGAGCAGGGGGGCTAAGTACAGATCCCTGTGGTGCTCCTGTGCTGATGGAGGTTGTGGAGGAGATGTTTTTGCCAATCTGAAAGTATTTTGTATATGTAAAATTGAGGTTGATAGGTTCTTGATTAGTCAGGAGAGAAGGCAGGAAAACAAGTTTGAGAGGGAAGATAAATCAGCCATGATTGAATGGTGGAGCAGATTTGATGAGCCCATCAGCCTAATTCTGTTCCAATGTCTTCTGAATTATAGGGCGGGGTTAGACAAGCTAGGTCATTCTTCCATGGAGCACGCCCCTCCCTCCATTCCTTGCATCTCCAAGTGCTTCTGAAACACTTGCATCATATCCAGCTCCACCACCACCACCCCAGTTCACTGCTCTGTCCTGAATCATTGACAATTCCTTCCCTCCTTGGATGCTGCATGACCCACTCAGTTCCTTCAGCAGATTGTTCATTGTTCCAGCTCATACTTTCTTTGAAATTTCTGTGTGATCATAGCCCACAAGGCAAGCCAAATTTCTCTCTTCACGTTTCTTGCCCTCACCGCAGTACAACAGTGAGCAGCTCAGGTGAGCTAAGAAGGACATATCTCCTCCTCCTCTTCTCTGCCTTGCACGTCATCCATATCCCTGCTTGACTTACAAACATGCTACAACTTCTCTGAGTTTTCTGATAAGTGGTACTTTGCAACACAAAGCGCAAAACAGCCAAACCAAACGCCCATTTCCTAGAAGTGCTCCTCCCTGCAGATGCAGAGAGTGATCAGACTGATGTGTTTTGGGTTGCTGTTCGGTGGTGATGGTGATTCTCTACAGCAGTGATTAATGCACAGTTTTCTGAGAAAATTGCACTGAGCAGAAAAAGAGCAGAATGGTGCCTCTACTTTCTTAGAAGTTTGCATTTGTCTGGCACCTACAATCATTCCACAGTCAAAGTCACTAGGATCACATTTCCCACCCCCAATCTGATGTTTGGTCTGAACAACAACTGAACCTCTTGACCACATTTGCATGCTTTTATGCGTTGAGTTGCTGTCACATGATTGGCTGATTAGATATTTGCATTAACGAGCAGGTGTACCTAATGAAGTGGCCACTGAGTGGATTAACTTGTATTGTCCTTCGAGATCCCACAACATTGCAGTTGGCTGTGAACTGAAATTTTCCAGAAAGCTTATCAGGTTAAAAGGCAACAAGAGGTGATCAATATATGATGGTCTTGCTAGTGATATTTTCATACTTCGGATTAAAAAAAAGAAGAAAAATGGATGGAGATGGCAGACTGTCTTCACTAATTGGCTTTGGTAAATCTATTGGGATTGTAAATAGTTTGGTAGTTTTATAGTTACCAGAATCAGAGTCAGGTTTATTATCAGAGACTTACAATCATGAAATTTATTGTTTTGCGGCAGCAGCACAGTACAAGTACATCAAATTATCTTAAACTGCAAGAATAACTAAATATCACAAAGAAAAAAGGAATAATGAGGCAGTGTTCATGGGTTCATGGACCATTCAGAAATCTGATGGTGTAGGGGAAGAAGCTGTTCCTGAATCCTTGAGTGGAGGTCTTCAGGCCTGATGCTAGTAATGAGAAGAGGGTATGACTCGGATAGGGTGGGTCTTTAGTGATGAATGCTGCCTCTTGATGATGTCTGCTACGCTAAGCAGGGTTGTGCCCATGAATCAAGTTTATTATCACCAGCTTGTGTGGTGAAATTTACCATGATGGAGCTGACTAAATCTAAAATCCTCTGCGGCCCCTGATGATACTGTGCATTGGAGCCTCCATATCGGACAGTGATGCAACCAGTCAGAATGTTCTCCACCACACATCTGTGGAAATCTGTGAGCGTCTTTGGTGACGTACCAAATCTCCCCAAACTCTGAATGAAATATAACCACTGCATGGCAATAATACTGTATGTTCAAAAATTATAAGAATAATTAAAAGGAACAATAAGAACTATTTTTTCCATATAAAGGGGTTATCTAAAACCATAAAAGCATTGGTTTAAGATGAAGAATAAGAGGGTTAGATGGGATCTGAGTTTTCTTTCAGCCAGTGAGATATTGCAATCTGTCTAAGAAGGTACTCACAGATTTCAAAATTTACATGAGGAGTAAAAATCTTTATGTTACGTCTCCGTCTGAATGTGCAGTATGCAATTTATAGTAACTTGTAATAAATAGTATGCACAATAGGACAGTCAATATAGCATAGAAATACAATTGTATCAGCGTGAATTAATCATGCTGTGATTAATATTTGGAAGAGCACATGAATCAGCAGGGTACAGAAGGCTGTGGATCAGGTTACAGGAAATAGGGTTGGTATAGCCTGGACACGTTGGTTTCTGTGTTGTATGATTTATAACTATTTTCCCTAGTTATAGGGATGAGACTGGAGTACTGGATGATCACAATACCTACTTGAAGTGAAGAAAAATATATCCAGCAATTCCAGACCTGTCAGCTTGAGGGAACCTTTAGAGAAAATACAATGACTTAATACTTATTGCCTTTAAATAAATATAGGTCACTAATTGATGTGTTAAAGACTAATAGGCTTGACAAACTTATTTGATCTCTTTGATGATGTAACAATGAATGTGTATGGCTTGTATTCAATATATTGACATTAAAAATACACGGCAATGTATCAGGTAGCAAACTTTTTAGCAAAAGTAAAATTAGTGGACTATAGAGAAATAGTACTTAAAAGAGAGAAAACTGGCAAAAGTACAGAAAGCGGAAGCTGTGCTCACTTAGACCAGAGGTTCTTGCATAGTGAATGCCTCAGGGTACCTGTACTAAAGCCACAGTATTTGTGACTTGCCTTGCATAATTTCAAAAACCTGCAGATGTAAAAATATATATTAACCAATGAGGAAAACTGTACCAAACGTTGATAAGATTAGTAAGTGCAGAATGAGAGAATATTTCATGCATTACATACTTTCCATCTGTCCTAACTTAGAGATTTCTGCATATGTGTCAGTATAAATGAAGTCTGTTGGAAGAATTACAGTAGGCAAAATTAACTACATGTCACAATTTGGAAAGGGGAGACAGTAATGAAGAGAATCAACAATAGATAACTAAATAAAAACATGGAACTTTTAGCACAAGAGATTCTGCAAATGTGGAAAATGAGTTGAGGAACAAACACAAAATGCTAGAGGAACTCAGTCAGCAGCTCTGGAGAGGAATGAGCAATTGATGGTTCAGGCTGAGACCCTCCATCAGGATTGGAAAGGAGGGGGAAGAAGCCAGAATAACAAGTTGGAGGAAGGAGGAGTACAAACTGGCAGGTGATAGGTGAAACCAGGTGATGGAGAAGATACATAGGTGAATAGGGGAAGGGTGTAACGAGATTCCTTGACAAGCATGGTTTGGACTTAAATGCTGGGGTATCTGAAGCAAGGTTCGAAACATGGTATCATACTAGCTCTGATCTCAAAACAGACGCTAGACGATATCACTAGTAGGCTTACAAATGAGCACCGAACTGCAGTTCAGGTGTTTCTTAAACACTCGGTTCTTGACATGATTATCAATTAGTGGGACCATCCTGAACCCTTAAAGGGGCCACACCAGCTAGCCGTACTCCAGGGAATTAGAGTGTCCAAATTCTGGAAGCTGGTGCGTTTGGGAGCATCTCGTAACAAAGACAGGATGAAGTGAGAACCTTTGCCTTAAGACATTGTGAACTGGTGACACAGAAGCAAAATCTTACTAAGCCTTTATGAAGCATTGATTAAGCCTCCACCAGGGCACTGAGTTCAGTCCTGAAGTGGACCATATTTCTGGAAAACTATCCCTTGAAAGGCTACAGAGGACAATTACTACAATATCACCAGGGTTATATGAATGTTGCAAATAGTTTTCATTAGAATGCAGGGTATCTGTCCTGATAATAATTCAGTTATGATGGAATGTCAGTGCAGGTTCAATGGGCCAAATGGCCTAATTTTGTTCCTATGTCTTATGGTCTTATTGTATGAGACATTGTTGCCCTAGGGAAAAGATGCTGGCTGTCCACTCTATCTATGCTTTTTAGCATCTTATACACCTCTGTCAAGTCGCCTATCATCCTCTCTCACTCCAAAGAAAAAATACTAACTCCCTCAACCTTTCCTCATAAGACAGGCTCTCTAATCCAGACATCATCCTGGTGAATCTCCTCTGCAGTCTCCCTAAATCCTCTACACCCTTCTTATAATGAGATGACCAGAACTGAACACAATACTCCAAGTGTGGTCTAACTAGGGTTTTACAGAGCTGGAAAATTACCTTGCGGCTCTTGTATTTAATCCCCCAACTAATGAAGGCCAACACACCATACCACCATATCAACTTGTGCTGGGATCTGTGGATGTAGAGCATAGAACATGGAAATCTACATCACATTACAGGCTCTTCAGCCCACAATGTTGTGCCGATCATGTAACCTACTCTAGAAACTGTCTAGAATTTCCCTACTGCATAGCCCTCTATTTTTCCAAGCTCCATGTACCTATCCAAGTCTCTTAAAAGGCCCTATCGTATCTGCCTCCACCACCGTCGCCGGCAGTCCATTCCACGTGCTCACCACTCTGCGTAAAAAACTTACCCCTGACATCTCCTCTGTACCTACTTCCCAGCACCTTAAAACTGTGCCCTCCCGTGTTAGCCATTTCAGCCCTGGGAAAAAGCCTCTGACTATCCACACCATCAATGCCTCTCATCATCTTGTACACCTCTATCAGGTCACCTCTCATCCTCCGTCGCTCCAAGGAGAAAAGGCTGAGTTCACTCAACCTATTCTCATAAGGCATGCTCCCCAGTCCAGGCAACATCCTTGTAAACCTCCTCTGCACCCTTTCTATGGTTTCCACATCCTTCCTAGATAGATAGATAGATAGATAGATAGATAGATAGATAGATAGATAGATACTTTATTCATCCCCATGGGGAAATTCAACTTTTTTCCAATGTCCCATACACTTGTTGTAGCAAAACTAATTACATACAATACTTAACTCAGTAAAAAAATATAATATGCATCTAAATCACTATCTCAAAAAGCATTAATAATAGCTTTTAAAAAAAGTTCTTAAGTCCTGGCGGTAGAATTGTAAAGCCTAATGGCATTGGGGAGTATTGACTTCTTCATCCTATCTGAGGAGCATTGCATCGATAGTAACCTGTCGCTGAAACTGCTTCTCTGTCTCTGGATGGTGCTATGTAGAGGATGTTCAGAGTTATCCATAATTGACCGTAGCCTACTCAGCGCCCTTCGCTCAGCTACCGATGTTAAACTCTCCAGTACTTTGCCCATGACAGAGCCCGCCTTCCTTACCAGCTTATTAAGACGTGAGGCGTCCCTCTTCTTAATGCTTCCTCCCCAACACGCCACCACAAAGAAGAGGGCGCTCTCCACAACTGACCTATAGAACATCTTCAGCATCTCACTACAGACATTGAATGACGCCAACCTTCTTAGGAAGTACAGTCGACTCTGTGCCTTCCTGCACAAGGTATCTGTGTTGGCAGTCCAGTCTAGCTTCTCGTCTAACTGTACTCCCAGATACTTGTAGGTCTTAACCTGCTCCACACATTCTCCATTAATGATCACTGGCTCCATATGAGGCCTAGATCTCCTAAAGTCCACCACCATCTCCTTGGTCTTGGTGATATTGAGACGCAGGTAGTTTGAGTTGCACCATATCACAAAGTCCTGTATCAGTTTCCTATACTCCTCCTCCTGTCCATTCCTGACACACCCCACTATGGCCGTGTCATCAGCGAACTTCTGCACATGGCAGGACTCCGAGTTATATTGGAAGTCTGATGTGTACAGGGTGAACAGGACCGGAGAGAGTACGGTTCCCTGCGGCGCCCCTGTGCTGCTGACCACCATGTCAGACCTACTGTCTCCCAACCGCACATACTGAGGTCTATCTGTCAAGTAGTCCACTATCCAATCCACCATGTGAGAGTCTACTCCCATCTCCGTTAGTTTGTGCCTTAAGATCTTGGGCTGGATGGTGTTAAAGGCACTAGAGAAGTCAAGGAATGTAATCCTCACAGCACAACTGACCCCCTCTAGGTGAGAGAATGATTTGTGCAGCAAATACGTGATAGCATCCTCCACTCCCACCTTCTCCTTATACGCAAACTGAAGAGGATCCTGGGCGTGCCTGGTTTGTGGCCTCAGATTCTGTATTATCAGCCGCTCCATGGTCTTCATCACGTGCAACGTCAAAGCAACAGGTCTGAAGTCATTCAACTCCTTTGGTTGTGGTTTCTTCGGTACCGGGACAATACAGGATGTTTTCCACTGTCTGGGTACTCTTCTCTGCTCCAGGCTCATGTTGAAGATGCGCTGTAGTGGTTCTCCCAGCTCAGTCGCACAGGCCCTCAGTAATCGTGGGGAAACTCCATCCGGTCCAGCCGCCTTGCTGGTACAGATCTTCCTCAGTTGACCTTCCACCTGTGCAGCCGTAATCCTGGGCGTGGGCAAGGTCTCCTGTGAGTGGCTATTTTCCTGTGAGGGAAGTAAGCCTGGTGTGGATTTCTGCGGTGAGGATGAGATTGAGCTGTCGAACCTGTTGAAGAAGTTGTTCAGCTGGTTCGCTTTCTCCACATCTCCACTTATGTTCGCCCCCCCGCTTTGCACCGCATCCGGTGATGATCTTCATCCCATCCCACACCTCCTTCATGCTTTTTTTCTGCAGCTTTTGTTCTAGCTTCCTCCTATACTGCTCCTTTGCCCCCCTTATCTGTACTCTGAGTTCCTTCTGAACTCTTTTAAGCTCCAACCGATCACCATCTTTAAAGGCCCTCTTCTTCTGGTTTAGGAGGCCTTTGATGTGACTAGTGATCCAGGGCTTATTATTGGGATAGCAGCAAACAGTTCTAACTTCCTGTAGTGAGGTGACCAGATCTGAGCACAGTACTCCAAGTGGGGTCTGACCAAGGTCCTATATAGCTGCAACATTACCTCTCGGCTCCTAAATTCAATTCCACGGTTGATGAAGGTATAATGCCATACGCCTTCTTAAGGACGTGGACCCTAACATCTCTCTGTTCCTCCACACTGCTAAGAATCCAGTTATTAACACTGTATTCTGCCATCAAACTTGATGTTACAAAGTCAATTACTTCCCACCTTTCCAGATTGAGCTCCACTTTCCACTTCTCAGCTGACCAATGATTACAACACCAAGTAACCAACATTACTGAGATGAATCCACCAAAAAAAATTTCAATCATTTAAAACTGTATGTTTAAAGTCCACTTTCATGCTGTGACTTTGCGTTTAGAAACTTAGTTGTATAAATATGGAAAAATCTGTTTTTGAGTTTGGTGGTCGTGATGTGTACTGTCTAAGATACTTTACGATAAGATTAGCTTTATTTGTCACATGTACATTGAAACATCAAAGCAGGCTGTGAAATGAGTCTTGTGCATCAATGATCAACACAGTCCAAGCATATACCAATCTTCCAGCGCCAAGATAGCTTGCCCACAAATGCCTTTGGAATCTGAGAGGAAACTGGAAAACCCAAAGGAAACCCATGCGGTCATGGGGAGAGGGTAGAAACTCCTTATAGACAGCGGCAGAATTGAACCATGATCTGAAACTGTAAAGTGTTGCACTAACCACTATGCTGCTGTGCCACCCATTATAAGGCAAATATTATTGATCAATGCCCTGGTAATGGTTTATTTATCACATGTACATCGAAACATATGTGAAATGTATTGTTTGTATCAAATTAAATCAGTGAGGATTGTGCTGGGCAGCCCACAAGTGTCACCATGCTTCCTGCATGCCCACAACTCACTGGTGCTGGTCTTTGGAATGTGGGGGAAACTGGAGCACCCAGAGGAAACCCATGCAGTCATGGAGAGAACGTACAAACTCATTACAGGCAGCGGCGGGAATTGAACCCCAATTCTGTAGTCGGTGATGTAATTGAAAGGATTCAAAGTATGTATGCAGTTTACAACCCAGAGATTCATCTTCCCACAGACAAAACAAAGAATCACCATGGAAGCTGTACAAAGAGAAAACAACTCCCCTCGCGCAAAAATCAAATCACGCAAACAGCAACAAGAACATCAAACCCCCTCACGCAAAAAACAAATCGCGCAATTGGCAATAGGAACATCAACCCTCCCACATAGAAACAAATCATGCAAATGAATTGAATTGAATCTTATTGAATTGAATTGACTTTATTTCTTACATCCTTTTACATGAGTAAAAATCTTTACGTTACATCTCCATCTAAATGTGCAATGTGCAATTTATAGTAATTTATAATAAATGGTATGTACAACAGGTCAGTCAATATAACATAGGAATATAATTGTACCAGCATGAGTTAATCAGTCTGATGGCCTGGTGGAAGAAGCTGTCCCGGAGCCTGTTGGTCCTGGCTTTTATGCTGCGGTACCGTTTCCCAGATGGTAGCAGCTGGAATAGATTGTGGTTGGGGTGACCCAGGTCCCCAATGATCCTACGGGCCCTTTTTACACACCTGTCATTGTAAATGTCCTGACTAGTTGGAAGTGCACAACTACAGATGTGCTGGGCAGTCTGCACCACTCTCTGCAGAGTCCCGCGATTGAGGGAAGTACAGTTCCCATACCAGGCAGTGATGCAGCCAGTCAGGATGCTCTTAATTGTGTCCCTGTAGAAAGTTCTTAGGTTTTGGGGACCCATACCAAACTTCCTCAACTGTCTGAGGTGAAAGAGGCGCTGTTGTGCCTTTTTCACCACACAGCTGATGTCTACAGACCACGTGAGGTCCTCGGTGATGTGAATGCTGAGGAACTTAAAGTTGTTCACCCTCTCAACCCCAGATCCACTGATGTCAATAGGGGTTAGCCTGTCTCCATTCCTCCTTTAGTCCACAACCAGCTCCTTTGTTTTTGTGACATCGAGGGAGAGGTTGTTTTCTTGACACCGCTGTGTCAGAGAGGAGACTTCTTCTCTGTAGGCCGCCTCGTTATTGTTTGAGATGAGGCCAATCAGTGTAGTATTGTCAGCAAATCTAATTAGCAGATTGGAGTCGTGGGTGGCGACACAGTCATGGGTATACAGAGAGTAAAGGAGGGGGCTTAGGACACAGCCCTGAGGGGCACCTGTGTTGAGGGTCAGAGGGGTGGAGGTGAGGGAGCCCACTCTTACCACCCGCCGGCAATCTGACAGGAAGTCCAGGATCCAGCTATATAAGACAAGGTGAAGGCCAGGGTCTCTGAGCTTCTTGTCGAACCTGGAGGGAATTATGGTGTTGAATGCTAAACTGTTGTCCAAGAACAGCATTCTCATATAAGCATCCTTCTTCTCCAGATGTGTAAGGAAGGTGTGTAGAGCTGTGGCTATTGCATCGTCTGTCTATCGGTTGTGTCAGTAGGCGAATTGTAGGGGTCCAGTGTAGGTGGTAGCTTGCTGCAGATGTAGCCCTTGACCAGCCTCTCAAAGTATTTGCTTATTATTGAGGTGAGTGCAACAGGACACCAGTCATTCAACAAGAAAGAACGTGTGAGTGAAAAAACAGAATATAAAAACACAAAATGGAAAGAGTCCAGGCATATTCAGTTCAGCTCAGTGTCCATTATCTGCAGGCCACCCCAATTCAAAGTCACCCAAAAAGGAGTGACCAGGAACTACAGTCCAATCCACAAACCGCAGACTCAGAACTTTGGTACCATCCTCTGAAAGCATCAAGTGAGAGAGAGAGAGAGAGAGGCCATTTGAACACAGGGACCTTCGCTCAGGAGCAGAAGATAAGAGGGAAAGGGAGACCATCACACGCAGACACCTTCCTCGGGCAGCAGTAAGCAAGAGGCTGGTAGATGGTGCTGAACAACCGCTCACTTTTCACACTCACCTCAATGGTTTCAATCTTCCTCAACACTTTAACCAACGAGAAATTGACTCAATTACGGGCTCACATCCTGTCTCTAAGCTTCTTGGCCTCAAGTCCGCTCGCCTCCCTGAACCTTCCTGGAGACAGGTTGCTTAATCAGTCCAAAACTGCAGGTCACAGGCTCCAATAGTACATATCAGAAAATGAGCACCTTCAAACATGGTTGTATCGGAGCCAGAGGATTCACCCACTGTAAAATAATGTTCAGGCAGTGAAGAACAAAATTTGCTAGCATCATCATAAATAGTAATGTTTAATAGGTAAAAGCCATGTTTAGCCATGTGCATGCTCAATTAAATGTAGAGTTGATAAGTATGTCCAAGGATCTGCATAAAGTGAATATGTCAGTGAAGTTTCCTCTTCCAATCATCCCTTCCCGTTTCCACATCCAGTGAGGAGAAAGGAGCTTGGACTCTATTACATGATGAACTGACTGTTTTACCACAAGGGCAGAGATCCACGATGAGGCAGACAGCACAGTAACAGGCCTTTCAGCCACACACTCATCCATGCTGACCACAATTTCCATCTTGAGCTAGACCCCTTTGCCCACGTTTGGCCCGTATTTCTCTTAACCAGGGGTGCAGCGGTAGCCGGAGCACACCCGGCACGTCTTTAAGAAAAAAGCCGAACTAAACAAGCTAATTAATTAGGTGCCGCCCAGGGTGGTTTGAGTATCTCAGAAACTGCTGATCTCCTGGGATTTTTACGCACAACAGACTCTGGAGTTTACAAAGAATGGTGCCGAAAACAAAAAAAAATCCAGCGAGTGGCTGTTCTGTGAGCGAAAACATCTTGTTAAATCCATTTTTTTCTTAAAGATGTGCAGGGTCTCTCTGGCTAGCACTGCACCCCTGCTCACAATATTTTTATGCCTTAAACCAATACCATTAAGCAAGGAGCCCATAGATAGACCCAAAGTTGGGAACCCCTGCTCTAAACCTTTCCTATCCACATACCTATCCAAATACCTTTTAAATATGAAACTATTAAATATAGACTAGATGGTCCTGTTTCTGTACTGTAGTGTTCTATGACTCTACAAGTCAATGGGACTAGGCAGATCAATGGTTCAACATGGACTAGATGGGCCGAATGGCCTGCTTCCATGCTGCAGTGTTCTATGACTCTAGAGGTCAATGGGCTGAGGCAGATTAATAGTTCATCGTGATCTAGATGGGCCAAATGGCCTGTTTCATACTGTAAAGTTCTATGATTCTACAGGACAATGTGACTAGGCAGATTATTAGTTCAGCATGGACAAGATGGGCTGAAGGGTCTTTCTGCTGCAGTGTTTTATGACTATATAACTCTAATCCTCTTGAGATTAGAGGCTGTGAGGTTGTCTCTTTGAAGCTTCCTTCCGAATATTGAAAGGCCTATCAGAGCGGATGTGGAGAGCATGTTTCCATTCTTGGGGGAGTCTAGGACCAGAGGGCACAGCCTCAGAATAGAGGGACGTCACTTTAGAACACCGATGAGGAGAAATTTCTTTAGTCAGAGGGCGGTGAATCTGTGGAATTCATTGCCACAGATGGCTGTTGAGGTCAAGTCATTGGGTATATTTAAAGTGGAGGTTGATAAGTTTTTGATTAGTAAGAATGTCAAAGATTATGGGAAGAAGGCAGAAGACTGGGGTTGAGAGGGAAAATAAATCAGTCATAATAGGATGGCAGAGAAGACTCGATGGTCTGAATAGCTTAATTCCTCTTTTATGTCTTATGATCTTATAAAACTCTCTGAAGGCCTCATACAGCACAAGTTCAGTTACTGGACGAGCAGGCAGAGCTCTTGACCATTGATCTGTTCATGAATTTGAATCCCATCCAGGAAGCTGAGGAAGTCGTTCAAGCAGGTGAATAAATTTGCAGTTTCAAAAGGAAAATAAATATGTGTAGCAATAAATTTGAAGCCATCGGCCTATCATACAAGCATTTCCAATTTATTCTATCCTCCAGGAAAGGAAATCTTCAAAAGACGATGCCTCAAAAAGGCAGCATCCATCATTAAGGACCTCTATCACCTAGTGCATGCCATCTTCTCATTGCTACCATTAGGGAGAAGGTACAGGAGCATGAAGGCACACACTCAACGTTTCAGGAATAACTTCATCCCCTCTGCAATCAGATTTCTGAATGGGCAATAAACTCATGAACACTACCTCAGTATTTTTCCTCTCTTTTCAAAACCACCTATTTAATTTTTTAAAATATATTTCTTATTGCAATTTATAGTTTTTATTACTATGTATTGCAATGTACTGCTGCCACAAAACAACTCATGAACACAAGAGATTTTGCAACATGGCAGACTCCTAACTACCTCTTCAGTTGAGGGGGTGTTAGGGAGGAATAGTAAATGCTAGAATTACCAGCAGTGCCCAGATCATATTGTAAATTAAATAGGCCATTTGGCTCAACTGGTTCATGCTGAACAAGACATCCCATCCAAGCCAGTCCCATTTCCCAGCAATAGGCTTCTAAACCTTTCCTATTTGTGTGTCTGTCCAAGTGTTATGTACCTTCTTCAACCACTTTCTCTGGCAGCACATTCCACATAGATACCATCCTCTGTGTAAAAAAATAAGTTACCTCTCAAGTTCCTAGCAAATCTCGCCTCCCCCCCACCCAGCTTTAAACCTATGCCCTGTATTTCTTGATTCCCTGGCACTGGGGCAGAAAGACTGACTGCATTCACGCTGTCTATGCTCCTCATAAATTATACACCTTTATAATATCACGTTTCAAGAAATAAAGTCCTAGGTTGTCCAACCTCTCGCTATAACTCAGTCCCTCAACTCTTGGCAATGCCCGTGTAAATCGTTTCTGCCAGCTTTCCAGTTCAACAACATCTTTCCTACAGCAGGGCAACCAAAACTGAATACAATGCTCCATGTGTGTCCTCACCAGCATCCTTAACAAGCACACTATGACCTCACAACTTTAATACTCAATGCCCATACTTACAAAGGTTAGCATGTCAAAAGCCCTCTTTACCATTCTGTCACCACTCTCAGTGAACCATGTACTCTAAGGTCCCTCTGTTCCTTCTGTTCCACAACACTCGCCAGGGCCCCGCTGTTCACTGTGAAAATCCAACTTAGATTTGACTTTCCAAAATGCAACATATGAAACTCTATTTGCCATTCCTTGACCCACTTGCTCAGCTCATCAGGATCCCCTTGTAATTATTGATCTGCAGACTGTACATCCCTTTCCAAGTCATTGATATAGATGAAGGGCCCAGCACCAAACCCGAGGCACTAGCCATGGGCTTACAGTCTGAGAAACTTTATCCTGTGAGCAAAAAAATCATAGTGGCTAACCAGCCTGAAGGGAGAGTCGTTATTACAAAGTAAACTTCACCCACTTGTGACCGAAATAAAGGGAAAGTTCTTTACTGGGACAGCAGAAATGTCTACAAGTTAAAGTTGCAGCTAAGTTACAGCTAATTCTTAAAGACAGTCCAGTGGACTTTTGGAAATCTTTGTAGTGGGGGATATCAATGCTCAGCTATTCAATTTATTCCAGCCTGAGAGCAATGGATTTTTGAACATTTAGAAATCTCACAGGAAATGAGTAGATGTAGATGCTGTTCTCACTGAATGCTGTCTTGAGGGACCTTTCAGCTCCATCTGCTCTGATTCTTATTTTCTTAAAACATAAGGAGTTACTTGAATGAAAATTGGGAACCAGAGGACCTGGAGAATCTCTGGGTGTTACCACTGAGTAAAGATGATGTTAGGACCTTAGTTATTTGGAAGCCAATATTTTACCAAATCAGGAGCAAGTTAACCAATGAAATGATACTACAGGGGTTAAATTAAATTCCACTAGGCAGTGAATCTCTGACTTTCAACAGGCTGAATTCCTCAAAAAATAATTTATGATAATTCACTTGTCAAAGCGATTTGCTGATATTTTTTAAAATTAAGAGAATCGACAAGTGAAAACACTGGGAGTGTCAGGATAGTAATTCTAACACAGCCCCAAACCTGCTGCCCAGGTTTAAAGAATTTAGAGGGATTATAATTTTTGAGTTCTACTTCTATGTTTATCAAATAGTGACAAAAAATACTGAAACTAAAGATGAATTTGTTTTTAGATAGGTGAGTAGTTATTGGGGCCCAGTGGAATGTCTTAAAAAATTAGCTGTAACTTGGCTCCAACTTTAACTTGTACTGTAGACATTTCTTTTGCAAACTACTGTTTATGTTTTCAATCCTGCTACCTTAGCAATATGATTCATAACTTTCTTTGACTGGTCTTTGGACTATATCCAGTCCTGAAGAAAAATGTTGAGAACTTTCAGTGTTACAATGCATAGCAAACGTCAGACCACCTGGGTGTTTATTTTAATTACTGCTGCAACACCTCTTTCACAGAATATTTATTTAAATGCTGTCAAATGTAGATCAACTTCCTCCTGAGGTGTTTTCTTAGTGTCATTTACAGCAAGTCACTGCATCATTTGGTACCTGATAATGGGAATGAACACAAATATATGTAATATCAGTGACTCTGAGGGACATTTGAATTTATTGGATGTTAGTTAAAGGACTAATCCGCTTTACCTCTCCTGTGGTATTTATTTCCAATGGCGGCAGAGTCATAGAGTCATAGAAAAGTACAGCGCAGAAACAGGCCACTCAGTTCATCTAGTCCATACTGAACCATTTAAGCTGCCTAATCCCATTGACCTGCACCGGGCCCAGAACCTTCCATACCCCTGCGATCCATACACCTATCCAAATTTCTCTTAAACATTGAAATTGAGCTCATATGCACCACCTGCGCTGGCAGCTCATTCCACATTCTCACAACCCTCTGAGTGAAGAAGTTCTCCTCATGTTCCCCTTAAACTTTTCAACTTTCACCCTTAACCGATGACCTCTGGTTGTAGTCTTGCACAACCTCAGTGGAAAGAGGCTGCTCGCATTTACCCTATTTATACCCCTCACAATTTTGCACACCTCTAGCAAATCTTCTTTCAATCTTCTACATTCTAAGGAATAAAGTCCTGAACTATTCAATCTTTCCTTATAACTCAGGTCCTCCAGACCCGGCAATATCCTTGTCAATTTTCTCTGTACTCTTTCAACCCTGTTTACATCTTTCCTGTAGGAAGGTGACCAAACTGCACTCAATACTCCAAATTAGGCCTCACCAATGTCTTATACAACTTCAACATAACATCCCATCTCCTGTACTCAAGACATTGATTTGTGAAGGCCAATGTGCCAAAAGCTTTCTTTATGACCCTATCTACCTGTGGTGCCACTCTCAATAAATTATGGACCTGTATTCTCAGATCCCTTTGTTCTACTGCACTTCTCAGGGCCCGACCGTTCACTGTGCAAGACCCATCCTGGTTGTCCCTCCCAAAGTGCAGCACCTCACACCTGTCTGCATTAAATTCCATTTGCTACTTTTTAGCCTGTTTTTCCAGGTGGTGCAGACCCTGCTGCAAGCTTTGATAGTCTTCCTTGCTGTCCACACCCCAATCTTGGTGTCATCCTGAAACTTGCTGATCCAGTTTACCACATTATCATCCAGATCATTGATACAGATGATAAACAACAAAGGACTCAGCACCAATCCCTGTGGCACTCCACTAGTCACAGGCCTCCAGTCAGAGAGGCAACCCTCTACTACCACTCTCTGGCTTCTCCCTCAAAGCCAATGTCTAATCCAGTTTACTACCTCATCTTGAATGCTGAGTGACTGAGTCTTCTTGACCAACCTCCCATGCAGTACCTTGTTAAATGCCTTGCTAAAGTCCATGTAGACAACATCCACTGCCTTGCCTTCATCCACTTTCCTGATAACTTCCTTGAAAAACTCAGTAAGATTGGTTAGACATGACCTACCATACATGAAGCCACGCTGACTATCCTTAATCAGTTCATCTCTATCCAAATATTTCACTATTTGGTCCCTTAGTATACCTCCTAATAACTTTCCCACAACTGATATCAGGCTCACCGGCCTAGAATATCCTGGTTTATGTTTAGAGCCTGTTTTAAACAGTGGAACAACATTGGCTATCCTCCAATCTTCTGGTTCCTCACCTGTCACTAAGGATGTTTTCACTTTCTCTGCTAGAGCCCTGGCAATTTCTGCATTTGCCTCCCAAGGGATCTGAGGGAACACCTCATCAGGCCCTGGGAATTTTTCCACCCTGATTTGCCTCACGATAGCAAACACCTCCTCCTTTGTAATCTGTACAGGGTCCATGAAGTTGATGCCATTTTGCCTCACTTCTATAGACTCTGTGTCCATCTCCTGAGTAAGTACAGATGCAAAAAATTATTTAAGATCTCTCTCTTCTGATCTGGCTCCACACATGAATTACCATCCTGATGTTCCAGAAGATCAATTTTGTCCCTCGCAATCCTTTTGCTTTTAACACATCTGTAGAATGCCTTAGGATTCTCCTTCACCTTGTCTGCTGGAGCAACTTTATAACTTCTTTTATCCCTCCTGATTCTTTCTTAAGTGTCTTTTGCATTTCTTATATTCCATAAGTACCTCATTTGTTCCTGCCTGCCTATACCTGCTATGCACCTCCTTTCTTTTTTTAACCAGTGACTCAATAGCTCTTGAAAACCAAGGTTCCCTACACCTGGTATCTTTACTTTTTATTCTGACAGACACATACAAGCTTTGTAATCTCAAATTTTCACTTTTAAAGGCCTTTCACTTACCAAGTACACCTTTCCCAGAAAACACCCTGTCCCAATCCACACTTGCCAGATCCTTTCTGATACCATCAAAACTGGCCTTTCTCCAGTTTAGAATCTCAACCCTGGACCAGACCTATCCTTTTCCATAACTAACTTGAAACTAATGGCATTGTGATCACTAGGTGCAAAGTGTTCCCCTACATAAACTCTGTCACCTGCCCTGTCTCAATCTGTAATAACAGATCAAGTATCACACACTCTCCCATTGGGACTTCTATGTACTGATGAAAGAAACTTCCCTGAACAGATTTGACAAACTCTATCCCATCTAGTCCTTCAACAGTATGGAATTCCCAGTCAATATGTGGAAAGTTAAAAACCACCTACTATAACAAACCTATGTTTCTTGCAGCATTCTGTGATCTCTCTACAAATTTGTTTCCTTAAATCCCTTGTACGGTTGGTTGGTCTGTAATACAGCCCCATTAACATGGTCATACCTTTCTTATTTCTCAGTCTTGACTGAGCACTGCCATGACATTTTCCCTGACTAGTAATCCCACCCGCTCTGTCACGTCTAAAAACAACAGAACCCCAGAATATTGAGCAGACAGTCCTGCCCCTCCTGTAACCAAATTTGACTAATGGCTGCAATTCCAGTATTGATCCATGCCCTGAACTCATCTGCCTTTCCTACAATACTTCTTGCATTGAAGTATACACAGCTCAGGACACAAGTCACACCATGGTCAACCTTTTGATTGCTGACTTTGTCTGGGGTCTTACCAACATCTGACTCCACAACCTCTCCACTATCTGTTCTGGCACTCTGGTTCCCATCCCCCTGCAATTCTAGTTTAAACCACACTCCCCTCACCACCACCCCACGCAGCGTTAACAACCCTTCCTGTTAGAATATTAGACTCCTTCGGTTCAGATGCAAACTATCCCTTCTGTACAGATCCCACCTTCCCTGGAAGAGAGACCAATGATCCAAAAATCTCCTACACCAACTCCTTATTGACATGTTCAACTGTATGATCTTCTTATTTCTGGCCCTTTAACTTAGCGCCTAACTCACTGAACTCACTTTACTGAAACTAGTAACTCTGTATATCATTGGTACCTACATGGACCATGACTTCTGGCCGTTCACCCTCCCAATTAAGAATGCTGAGGACTCGATCTGAGATGTCCCTAACTCTGGCATCCAGGAGGCAACATATCCAGGAATCTCATTCTTGTCCACAGAACCTCCCATCTGTTTCCCTAACTAACAAATCTCCTATCACTACAGCGTGCCTCTTCTTCTCCCTTCCCTTCTGAGTCACAGGTGCAGACTCAGTGCCAGAGACCCGACCACTGTGACTTTTCTCAGCTTGGTATCCCCCCCAACAGAATCTGAAGTGGTATACCTGTTGTTGAAAGTTCTCTGGTTTCCTCCCACATTCCAAAGATGTACAATTTAAGGTTAGTAAATTGTGGGCATGCTGGTTTGGTGCCGGAAGCATGATGACACTTGTGGGCTGCCCCCGGAACATCCTTGGACTGTGTCAGTCATTGACTGAAATGACGCATTTCACTTTATGTTTTGAAGTCCATGTGATAAATAAAGTTAATCTTTAATCTTTGATTTTATCTTTCAAAGTGTTGTTGAGTTCTGATTCTGCCAGTGCTGGACTTCTCAAGTGACCATGCCTTCAGCAAAGGAGGGGATACAACAGGCTGGTTCACATTAGAGAGGCTCATGTCCAGATTCACCTCACCCAATATCCCTCTGCCTTCGAAAATGGCAATACCTTAGCTCTGTATCCATACTAATGGCTTTTCAGTATAAAATGGAGATTCAACCTGGGTCTTTGAGTTTCTTGATTTAGAACTGTGCTGACATACTATTATTTAATCTGATCTAATGACCAATTAACCTGCAGTCTTTGGACTGTACTGGAGCACCCGGAAGAAACCCATATGGAGAATGTACAAACTTAGAGGCCGCAGCGGGAATTGAGCACAGTTCACCTGTACTGTAAAGCGTTGTGCTAACCACTATGGTACCATGCCATCTGTTCCTGTACAAATTGTCTGCTTGACTTGTCTACCCCTGAACTACCACACATAGCTACAGCCCAGCCAATTACATCTCCCAATGGTTAGTTCTGTGCAGAAAGTACAACATTGCCTCCTATTGGCTCATATAATGGCAGGTGACATTAGTTTGGAATAAATTATTATATTGAAGTTCTTTTCACTATTTACTTAATCCATGAAAAATGACTTCTATAAACTTTGTTCTTCAGCTGAAATAATTCACTATGGATTTCCTTACTCAAATCTTGCTATAAATTACTTCTGTTAACTTCTATCTTCAATTTTGACCAATAAAGAAAAAAGCAAAACACCTTCAAGGACCTACCTTGGACACTGTTCCTTTTTCACCAGGAAGGACTCCGACCAACCAATTATAGCTTATATTTTCATTTCTTTTGCTCTAAGGATATCATACATGGCTTTCAAAACTCTCGTGTAGATGACTGACTGATGTCAAATCATAAACACTAGAGATTCTGCAGATGCTGCAAATCCAGCGTAGCTCACACAAAATGCTGGAGGAACTCAGCAGATCAGGCAGCGTCTACGGAGGGAAATAAACGGTCGATCCTTCAGCCTGAAACATTGATTGTTTATTCCCTTCCAAAAGGGAACCAGAGAGAGCCTTTTAATTAGCAACCCATGACCCACCCACCTTCCCCTTCACTTGGTCTCACCTATCACCTGCCAGTTTTTATTCTTCCTCTCCAGCCACCTTCTTATTCTGACTTCTACCCCCTTCCTTTCCAGTCCTAATGAAGGATCTCAGCCTGAAACATTTATTACCTTCGTAGATGCTGCCTGAGCTGCTGAGTTCCTCCAGCATTTTGTGTCTGTTGACTGATACAAAATGAATGTGTGATGCTCTGGTCAGTGATGTAACGGTGGTGAGAAGACAAGGGTCTTGGCAACCCAAAAATATTTATAATTACAGGAAAGGAAATGAGTATTTTTGACAACAAACATTAAAGCTTGAGCTAATTTGCAATACTTATGACCAAATTGTTATATAGCCATTGAAAGCTGAAACATTCTTTTCAATGAGGTTTATGAAAATGCTTAATTTTTCCAAGAACTAATAAAACTAATAAAACCACCAATCAATTAAAAAATAGAAAAGAAGCTCAAACCCTAGTCATGTTACATGTATAATCCACTTCACTGTGTATGACAGTGTATTCAGCATAAGCTGTAATTCGTTTAGAAAGAAACCTACTGTGAGTTTCAGTGGGCTGGATGTGTTATGAATGAGCATCCACAATAGCTCTTTGTACCTCAGAATCAGGTTTAATATCACTGACATAGGTTGTGAAACCTGTTGTTTTGTGTCAGCAGTGCAGTCCGATACATTAAAAAATTGCTATAAGTTACAATAAGAAATATTTAAAAATTATTTAAAAAAGTAGGTAGTGTTCATGGATTCATAGACTGTTTAGAAATCTGATAGCAAAGGGGAAGAAGCTGTTCTTCAAATATTGAGTGTTTATCTTCAGGCTCCTGTACCTCCTTCCTGATGGTAACAATGAGAAGAGGACATATCCTGAGTGGTGAGTGTCCTTCATGATGGAGACTGCCTTCTTGAGGCTTCACCTATTGAAGGTGTCCTGGATGCTGGGGAGGCTAGTGCCCATGATGGAGCTGACTGAGTTTACAACTTTCTGCAGTTTTTTTCCCAATCCTGTGCTTTGGAGGCTCCATACCAGGCAGTGATGTATCTAGTCAGTACTGTATCACACCTGAATCTCGCTGTGATAAGATTATGGGAATCCCTGAGAAGAATCTCATCCCGATCCTGTGACAGAAGAGTTGAAGCTCCACTCTCTCCCATCAGGCAGAAGATACAAAAGCCTGAAAGCACATACCACCAAGCTCAAGGACCAGCTTCTATCCCACTGCTTTCAGACACTTGAATGGACCTCTTGTACGACTGCATAGACTCTTGGCCTCACAATCTATCTCGTTGTGATCTCGTACTTTATCATTTACCTATACTGCACTTTTTTAGTAGCTTTTGATTTTTATTCTACATTATTGTTTTACCTTATTCTAGCTCAATGTACTGTGTAATAATTTGATCTGTACGAACAGTATGCAAGACTGCATCCTGGTACAGGTGATAATACTAAACGAATACCAATACTAATTTTATCTCATCATCATCACACTGGAAATAGCTACATACCAGAAATTTGCCACTTTTCAGGTAAATTTACAGGAAATTATTTTGTATATTCATCAGGTGAATCCAAATACTAACATTTAGATACCACTTCAGTTTGGCCCAAATCTGAGAGCGAACACAGTTGAAATGCTCTTTTTACACAGGGTAAGTTTGAAGTGCTTGTTCAGAGCAGGAACAAGTCCTGCTAGTAAATCACTAAATTCCATGTGTTTAAATAGGTTCAATCTAATCTGACCTGAGTCATGCTGCTGTACAAAACATCTTGGTATTAAGCCCTGGACAATGAAGTAGAAATGAATGTTATACTGTGGAGGACCAGAGCAAATTCTCTGCTGCTTGTGGTGCAAAGTCAGCACAAACACTTAATTCCTTGGAACATAGAAGATTGAGGGAAGATTTGATAGAGGTGTACAAAATTATGAGATAAATGCAGGCAGGCTTTTTTCACTGAGGTTAGGTAGGACTGCAACCACAGGTCATGGGTTAAGGATGAAAGGTGAAAAGGTTAAAGGGAGTATGAGGGGAAGCACCTTCACTCAGAAGGTCGTGAGAGTGTGGAGCGAGGTGCCAGAGCAAGTGGTGCCTGACAGCTCAATTTTAACATTTAAGATGAGTCTGGATAGGTTAATGGATAGTAGGGATATGGAGGGCTATGGTCCTGGTGTAGGTCGATGGGACTGTTTAAGTGGTTGGGACAGACGAGATGGGCCATAGCGCCTATTTCTATGCTGTTTCTATACTTTTCTATACTTTTCTATAAATCTATGATTTGCATTAAAGAAATGTTAAGCCCAATGTTGTTCTTCACATGTTATCAAAAGTGTTAAATCTTTTGAAAAATGTGCATGATAGGTGAATTAATGAATTAATTGCAGAAGCACTTCACAAAGTTTAAGAGTTAGCAGTTCTCAGGTGAATTACAGAGGGCTAATTTATTAATTTTATACAGAGCTTCTGTCTGCTCCAGAAACATGGAATCAAGTCCTTAATTCCATCCCAAATGTTTCTTCATCACTTTGAGTGGTTATGACCCAGTGATGATATTAGAGCTTTTCATAGAGGCTTTTACCAAATCCTTTATTCTTTTCCCCTCACACTGGGGTCTCTTTAGAACAGAGATGAGGAGGAATTTCTTCAGCCAGAAGGTGGTGAATCTGTGGAATTTATTACCACAGACAGCTGTGGAGGCCAAATCATTGAGTAAATTTAAAGCAGAAGTTGATTGTTTCTTGATTAGTCAGGGTGTAAAAGGCTACAGTGTGAAGGCAAGAGAATGGGGTTGAGAGAGATAATAAATCAGCCATGATGGAATGGCAAAACAGACTCAATGGGCCAAATGGCCTAGCTCAGTTCCTGTATCTTATGGTCAATGGTGTATTCGCATAACTGAGTGCCAAACAGTGTTTATTTCTATCGCATAGCATCAGAGGCACATAAATAATGTGGCCAGCCCAATGGATCCATCTGAGAGTAATCGAGATCTCATTTATGTAGGTGTTAATGTGGGAGAGGATGCTAACTTTAATTCACTTCAGTGCTTGCAGAAAGGGAATTTCAGAGACCTCTTTGATGATGAATCTTCAAGATCTCTTCTTAATGTGAGGACCCTTGAATCTCTGCCAGGTCAGCTAATTTGGTCTGAGCTTTGGCATATCTAAAAGTTGGAAAGTGCTGTGGTGAGGTCTGTGTGCCCATTTAAAACAGGTTTTTAGTAATAGGTTTTTAAAGGCATTTCAAGAACCTCTTAGAACACCAAATATTAACTTTTGATTTTGAATAGCTGCAAGCAATTTGGCACTGCCAAAAAATGAAAAGAACACATCTAACTAGGAATTGTTTATAGAATCACAAACGTGAGTCCTGATGAAGAGTCTTGGCTCAAAATTCAAGGAGTTTGTCTTTGAACAATAAGATAAGCAATCCCACTCCCATTTACCAACACCTTTCTCTATCTGGTTCAAGCATTTCAATTTTGCCTCTGTCGAGACACAAGAGAATACAGGCGCTGGAATCCAGAGCAACAAACAAGATGCTGGAACAATGGGTCAAGCAACATTTGTGGAGGGAATTGGATAGTCATCGTTTTGCATCAATACCCATCATCGAGACTGAAAGATAGAAGAGAGATAGCCAGTTTAATGAGGTGAAGTGAGGGAGTGGAATAAGATCTAGCAAGTGATGGAAGGATCCAGGTGAGGAGGGGTGATAGGTAGAGGAGGGAAGAGTGTAGCTTCATTCAGTTATGGAGACTTAAGTAGAAGTTAGGTTGCACTGAAACATTCTTAGACCTCAATCATTGCTAGTGATGTGACAGATAGAACGTCTTGTTCCTATCTACCTGAGTCCATTTCCTAAATTGCATTGATGACAATGCTGGCACTTCTACTTACCCTCAATCTGATCTTGAATATTTCAAGAATAATATATCAGATTTCTACTCTCATACCACCATTAAACAATCCATTTCCCATTCTTTGCAAGTTCTTTAGCCGGTCTTCAGCTGGTCTTTAGGTTGGAAGTTGTGAAGGGTGGTGAGATGGGGAGAGCTACCGAAGCTGCAAAGGGTTAGGGATAGTTAAAGAAATGGGCAAAAATTTGGCAAATGGAGAATAATGTAAAGAAATGTGAGAATATCCACTTAAAGATAAAGATTAGCTTTATTTGTCACATGTACATTGAAACATACAGTGAAATGCATCATTTGCATCAAATCAAATCAGCAAGGATTGTGCTGGGCAGCTCACAAATGTCACCATGCATCTGGACCCAACACAGTATGCCTGCAACTCACCAACCCTAACCATATGTCCTTGGACTGTGGGAGGAAAGTGAAGCATTGAAAGGAAACCGACAAACGTAAAAACTTTTTACAGACAGTGATGGAAATGATTCCAGGTCACTGGCGCTGTAATAGCAGTACGCTAACAGCTATGCTACTGTGCCGCCCTTCATAGGAAGAACTGAATAGCAACATGCTGCTTACATGGAAGACTGTCAAATGCAATAATATGAAGGGACCTGCTCTCCTCAAGCACAAGTTAGCTAGTAAATGTGCAGATAACGCAGGTAATTTGACAGCTAAATTGAATGTTATGGCAAAAAAGGTAGCGTATAAAAGTTGAAAAGCCTTTCTACATCTTCCAGAGCATTGGTGGGACCATGCTTGGAATACTATGTTCATTTTCAGTCTCCTTATTTAGACACCATAGAGAAGGTTCAATTGGTTGGTTTCTGAGATGTCTGATGAGGAACTGTTGAACAAGACTAGATTTCAGAAGGATCAAGGATGAACTCACTGAAACATAAAAGATTCTAAGGGGACTTGATGAGATTGAGAGTGAGATGATATCTTGCATTGTGGGGAAATGTAGATCTGGAAACATGCTTCAAATTAGGGGTCACTGTTTAAGGATGAATAAAGAGAAAATTCTTCTCACGGATTATTATGAACCTTTGTTTTTCTCTACCCTAGTAATCTATGGATGATGAATCTTTGAATACATTCAAAGCTAGGATAGACTGAATTTAGAATATGGGAGAAATAACTCTTAAGGGGAACAGGTAAATGCAAGAGATTCTACAGCTGCTGGAAAACCAGAGCAACACACACATAAAATGAAATGAAATATCTTTATTGTCATTGCATAGTACAATTTGTCATGCACCAATACAGCAAAATTGAGTTTGCAACTCCCATACTCAATGCTATAAAACAACAAATAAAATAAATAAACAATAAATAAAATCAAGTAACCAGCCGGTACAAGCAATGTCCAGCAGTACAAAAGCGCAACTCAGATGCTTGACAGCCATAAAACCAGTATTAAAAGTAGCAATATAACAAATTTATGGATGATGCTTGATCGATTGGTTCAGAGCAATTATAGCTCTGGGGAAAAAGCTATTTTTCAGTCTGGAAGTGCGGGTATAGAAAATCTTATAACGTCTGCCAGATGGGAGAAGTTCAAACAGATGATTGCGTGGGTGTGAATTGTCCTTACAGATGCTTGTAGCTTTCCTTAGGCAGCGTGAGCTGTAGGTGTCCTCCAGGGCTGGGAGCTGTGTCCCGATGATCTTCTGTGCGCTAGAGACGACCCACTGAAGTGCTTCCCTATCAGCTGCTGTACAACTGAGATACCACACAGAGATTCAGTATGTTAAGATGCTCTCTATGGTGCAGTGGTAAAAGGTCACCAGCATCTGTTCAGGTAGATCAGCTTTCTTCAGCGTCCTGAGGAAAAACAAGCGTTGCTGTGCTTTCTTAACTATTGTTGTGGTGTTAGTGGACCATGTAAGGTCTTCTGAGATGCGTATTCCCAGAAACGTGAAACTGGACACTCTCCCCACTATGTCTCCGTTAATGTAGACTGGAGGGTACTCGTCATCCTGTGACTTTTCAAAGTTGATAATTAGCTCCTTAATCTTTCCTGTATTAAGAGACAGGTTGTTCTCTGAGCACCAGCTCACTAAAATGCTGGAGGAATTCAGCAGGTCAGGCAGCCTCTATGGAAATGAACAAACAGTTGACGTTTCGGGCCAAGATCCTTCATCAAGACTGGAAAGGAAGCAGGAAGAAGCCAGAATAAGAAGGTGGGGGGAGGGGAAGGAGTACAACCTGGTAGGCGATGGGTGAAGACAAGTGATTGGGGGGTGTGATGAAGTGAGAAGCTGGGAAGAGACAGGTGGGAAAGGTAAAGGGCTGAAGAAGAAGAAGGAATCTGATAGGAGAGGAGAGTGGAGAAAGGGAAAGGGGAGGGGCACCAGAGGAGGTAATGGGCAGATGAGGAAAAGAGAAGGGTAAGAGGGGAATGAGAGAGGATAGAGAGAAGGAGAGGGGGATATGTTACCATAATTTAGAGAAATAGAGCAGGTGTTGTTGAAAGGGGAGCAGTTTTGAGGAAGCCTTAGATTATTATTGTTGCTCCTTCTTATATTCTTACACATCTCTGTGATAGTGCTGGGCCAAATTTTCTAATGCTACCCCATCTGCAAGGAAAACGACCTCTGAAAAACACCCCATTGAGAGATTGTACAGATCAGTAGGGAAGTAAGAACTGTTCCCACTTCTTGACTCTCTCTTCCACATTAAGCAAATGAATTATCTCCAGTATGCCAGTCAAAATACACAATAGCTAACTCCTACAAAATGCTGGAGGAACTCAGCAGGTCAGGCAGCATCTATGGAAAAGAGTAAACAGTCGACATTTTGGGCCGAAACCTTTTTCCAGCCCAAAGCGTCCAGTGTACTTTGATTTCCAACATCTGCAGATTTTTTCCTTGTCTGTAAATAGCAAATCCACATTTGTCATCTTAACTTCCATTTTAAGATGCCACTGGCAGAAAAACGTGAAAGAAAGAAAACTACTAAATAACTTATGAATAACACTTTATTAATAATGAGAGGCAAGTAGTGGCAGAGGTGGAAGCGGAGGCACAGGAATAGCAGCAGAGGCGAGCAGTGGTGGAGGTGGAGGTGGAGGTGCAGGGAGGAAATGGTCAGGAATAGCAGTGGTGGAGGTGGAGGTGCAGGGAGGAAATGGTCAGGAATAGCAGTGGTGGAGGTGGAGGTGCAGGGAGGAAATGGTCAGGAATAGCAGTGGTGGAGGTGGAGGTGGAGGTGCAGGGAGGAAATGGTCAGGAATAGCAGTGGTGGAGGTGGAGGTGCAGGGAAGGTCCCGACATCTGATCACTTTAAGTGCCAGGCCAAATTGGAAAGGTCAGGTACGGGCTAAATTGTGGCAACAGGGTCCAGGCCCCAGAGTGGTCCGAGAGTGAAGAACAACCCAGTATTTGGATGGTTTAAGCACAGGGTGTAGGGACCAGAGGCTAGGTGAAGGCCAATTCTGTTTGCTTCTCCACACTGAACTGAGGCTGTGGCCTGCTCCAGCTGCAGTAATACTTGGCTTTGAGTCTTTCTTAAGACTTCATTTTGGAAGCTATTTGCTTACTTTTATTGTTTCCACGATTTGTTCCTTTTTTCTCTCTCTGCACATTGGGTATTTGACATCTTTTTAATTGGTTCTTTTTGGGGTTTCTTTGTTTTGTGGTTGCCTGTAAGGAGTCGAATTTCAAGGTTGTATGATGTATACATACTTTGATAATAAATGTACTTTGAACTTTTGAACCTTGAGCTTGAACTCTCGTTTACTCTTCTTTCATGTGTTTGGGGAGGGATTTCATTTTGTAATGTTTGTTATTTACTGCCAGGAACTGATATTACTCAGTTTAAAAGGTCAAGATGTGACTAAGGAAATATTTAGAGATAGGATTATTTCCATTATGCTTGGTTTGCACAGGAGGGATTATGTTGCAAATTTCACATCTATGGGTATGCACAACCTTATTCAAAATAATTATGAAGCAACATCTGATCATAAGATTCTGTTTAACCTCATCCTGCCTCATGTTCCCACCCATTGTCAAACAGTTGTTAACATCAGGTATTCCTTTAATCACAGTTCTTATTGCAGCACCATAATTTCTCAGTTAGACTTCACTTCAGCCCCACCGGCATTCACATAACGAACATTTCGGCAGTGAGACCGTGTTGTATGAGAGCTGAAGGATACAGTGGGTTTAAGTTGTTCTTAGGCACGTACAAGAGATGAGGTACTTTTAGATTTTAGATACTACACCCAGTGGCCACTTTAGTATCTACCTCCTGTACCTAATAAAGTGGCCACAGAGTGTACGTTCATGGCATTTTGCTGCTGTATCCCATCCACTCCAAGGTTTGACATGTTGTGCATTCAGAGATGCTCTTCTACACACAACTGTTGTAACGTGTGGTTATTTGAGTTACTGTCACCTTCCTGTCAGCTTGAACCAGTCTGGCCATTCTCCTCTCACCTCTCTCATTAACAAGGTGTTTTTGCCAACACAGAACCATCACTCACTGGATACTTTTTGGGTTTTTTTTCTCCACACCATTCTCTGTAAACTCTAGAGATTATTGTGTGTGAAAATCCCAGGAGATCAGCAGTTTCTGAGATACTCAAACTATTCCATCTGGCACCAGCAATCATTCCATGGTCAAAGTCACTTAGATCACATTTCTTCCCCATTCTGATGTTTGGTCTGAATAACAACTGTTCCTCCTGACCATGTCTGCATGCTTTTATGCATTGAGTTGCTGCCACACGACTGGCTGATTAGATATCTGCATTGACGAACAGGCGTACCTCATAGAGTGGCTTCCAATTTATGGATAACAAGCTCCCTCAAGTAGTATCAATGATCATCAGTGAGACATGAGAGACTGCTGATGCAAAAACTAATGTATTGGAGTAACTCAACGGATCAAGCAGCATCTGTGGAGAAAATAGAGAGTTGACATTTCGGGTCTCGACTCTTTGTCTTTTAAGGGTGGCGGTTAGCATAACACTAGTCCAATGCTAAAAATCTGGGTTCAATACTGCCTCTGTCTGTGCAGAGTTTATATATTCTCCCCGTGATCTCATTATTTCCTCCCAAATTCAAAAATGTACAGGTTAAAAGATTAATTGGTGACATGCGTTTAATTGGGAAGTAGAGGCTTGATGCGTGAGAAGGACCTGTTACCGTGTTATATCTCTAAGTAAAATAAATAAATCTGGACTGAAAGAGTAGATGGGAGATAGCAATAGATATAGGGGATGGAGCAACAGATGGATCCAAGTGAAGAGAAGCGATAGCAGATGGTGTCAGAAAATATGTTGTTTTGCAGCAGCGGTACAGTGCAATAGATAAAAAAATCTATAAGTTACAATGATCTATAATAATATATATTACATTAAATAGGTAGTATCCATAGATGGATTCATTGTCCAATCATAAATCTGATGGAGGGGAGGGGGGAGAAGCTTTTCCTGAATCATTGGATGTGTGTCTTCAGTCTCCTGTATCACCTCCTTGATAGAAGCAATGGATAGGGGGCATGGCTAGGTGGGTGGGGGTCCCCAGTAATGGATCCTCCTTTTTGAGGCATCAGCTATTGAAGGTGTCCTTAATGCTGGGGAGTCTGGTGCTCATGATGGAGCTGGCTGAGCTTACAACTTTCTGCAGCTTTTTCTGATCTTATGCATTGACCAATCCATATCAGACGGTGATACAGTCAGTCAGAATTCTCTCCAGGGTACATCGGTAGAAATGTATTGGAGTCTTTGGTGCCATGGGGGTTTCCCTGGATGCTTTGGTTTCCTTGCACATTCTAAAGTTGGTAGTTTAATTGTCTACTGTAAATTATCTGGTAAATAGGAAGGAAGTTAATGGCTCATGAGAGAGAACAGGTTATGGGTAGAATAAGTGGGGGATGACACTGATGGGACTGCTCTGAGAACAAGCAGAGATATAATGGTCTGAATGGCCTTGTATGTCATCACTTGAAAACTTCTACAGGTTTACCGTGGAGAGCATTCTGACAGGCATGTCACTGCCTGGTATGGGGGGGGAGGGGCTACTCTACAAGACTGAAAGAAGCTACAGAAAGTTGTAAAATTAGTCAACTCTATCTTGGGTACTAGCCTGCATAATGTCCAAGACATCTTCAAGGAGCAGTGTCTCAGAAAGGTGGTGTCTATCATTAAAGACCCCCATCCACCCAGGACATGCCCTGTTTTCATTGGGACCTGCAGGAAGGGGGTTCAGAAGCCTGAAGGCACACACTCAGCGATTCAGAAACAGCTTCTTCCCCTCTGCCATCCGATTCCTAAATGTTCATTGAACCCATGAACACTACCTCACTACTTTTTTATGTACATTTTTTCTGTTTTGCACTATTTTTATTCTAACATGTATATACTGGCTGTAATTGATCTACTTATTTATCTTTTTTCTATATTATGTGTTGCATTGAACTGCTGCCGCTAAGTTAACAAATTTCATGACACATGTCAGTGGTAATAAATCTGATTCTGATTCTGATTTTGAAGGAGTATAGATCATCCTGACAACATTTGGCCATAGGGTGAGAGGAACAACACTTTGCTCCACGGAAGTACAGGGAAATGATCATCCTACCTTTCCTTGACATTCAATGACATGACTGTTCCCACCATCAGCATACTGGGATTTACCACTGACCAGGAAATCACATGAACCAGAGAAATACTGTGAATATGGTGGTTTCATCAGCTGAGGCTACATATCCAGAGTGAATGAGCCACCTCCTGGCATCCCAAAGCATTGTCAACATCTACAGGACTCTTCGGAGATCTGATGGAAGCGTTGTCTCTTATCTGGATGACTGCTGCTCCAGCAACACTCAAGAAGCTCAGTGTCATCCAAACCATCCAGAGTTTGATGGAGGTGTACATGATGATAAGAGGCACAGATGGCCAGAGACTTTTCCCAGGGTGGAAATGGCTAATATAAGTGGCCATAATTTTACAATGATCTTAGGGAAGTATAGGTGGCGGGGCAGTGAGAATGTCAGAGGTAAGTTTTTTACACAGAGAATGGTGGGTATATAGAACACCCTGCCAGGGATGGTGACAGATACATTAGGAAGACTTGAGAGACTCCTGGATATGCACATAGATGATAAGAAAATGGAGGGCTATGCAGGAGGGAAGTTTTAGATTGATCTTGGTGTAGGTTATAAGGTCAGCACAACATTGTAGGCCAAAGGACCTGCAGTGTGCTGTGGTGTTCTATATAAAGCAGTCATATGACTAGCACTTAATGAACAATTCTATACATTCATTTCCTACCTTCCACCTATGCACAGTGACCATACCATCTACAAAGTAACCCGTGGTTACTTGCCCAAGTGCTCCGTGGTACATACAGCACTGCCTTCGCAAGGGCATTTAGGCCAGGGAAATAAATTCTAGACTTAGTGGTATTTCCTGATCCTAACAAACTAATAATAAATAAGGAAAATAAGGAAATTTTTTCTTTCCTGTTAATTGTAGCAAAATACATTCAGGATACTGGGAGTATCAGAAATAGTTCTAAAGGATCTTCCTTTGGCCATCTGACTATACAGTGCCTCCATTTGACATCTTGTCCAAAGGGCAACAGCATTCGTTCAGTGCCAGAACTCAGATTCTATGCTTCAATCTATGGTTCCCACCTGCTTTAAAAAGATCAGGTAGAAGAAAGGGTTAACGTATGAGGAGCATTTGTTGGCTCTGGGCTTGTATTCACTGGAATTCAGAAGAATGAGGGGTGATCTCATTGAAACCTATTGAATGGTGAAAGGCCTTGATAGAGTGGATGTGGAGAGGAAGTTGGGAAAGTCCAACATCCGACAGTTGGGAGAGTGGGAGAGTCTAGCGCCAGAGGGCACAGCATCAGAATAGAAGAATGATCCTTTAGAACAGAGAGAGGAGAAATTTCTTCAGCCAGAGGGTGGTGAATCTGTGGAATTTATTACCACAGACAGCTGTGGAGGCCAAGTCATTGAGTATATTTAAAGAGAGGTTGATAGGTTCTTGATTAGTCAGGGTGTCAAAGGTTACAGGAAGAAGGTAGGAAAATGGGTTGAGCGGGATAATAAATTAGCCATGAGGGAATGACAGAGCTGACTTGATTGACTGAATGGACTTATTCTGCTCTTATGACTTATGGTCTAAGGTACAAAAGCCCAAAAGCACATACCACCAGACTCAAGGACAGCTTCTACTCAACTGTTACAGTAGTTCCTTAGTATGATAAATTGGATGCTTGGCCTCATAATCTACTTTGTAATGATTTTGCACCTTATTGTTTACAAACACTGCACTTTTTCAGTAGCTTGTACACTTTATTCTGCATTGATATTGTTTTACCTCAATACACTGTGTAATGATTTGATCTGTATGAACAATATGCAAGACAAGCTTTTCACTGTATCTTGATACGTGTGATAACATATCAAAGTGGAATGAACAGGACTTGAACCCACATGGTTCTAATTCAAAGGCACGGGTGTTCCCAGCAACGGCCAGAGTAGTCATCAGCCTTTACATGAAAATGAATATCCATTTACCACAGTGACCCAAACATACACCAATAGCTTGCTTTTCTACTCATGTGACAAGTCTGCCCTCTGTAGGCAATCTAATCAATTTAAAATTGGCCTAACTTCTTTGAATTTGCTTGATATTTGGATCTAACCAAGCTTGCTTACAGCCAGCAATGGGTTAACCATACTGGAATACTCCTCTTGCAGGATGTGGGAAGGCAGGGAGGCCTCCGGTGTCCCTGATGACGACACCTGTAAGAAGTGCATCCAGCTGCTGCTTCTTACAAGCCACATTAAGGAGTTGGGGCGGGAACTGGATGAACTCTAGACCATTCAGAAGACTGAGCGTGTGATGGGAGATACAGAGAGGTACAGTTGAAGTCAGGAGTTTACATACACCTTAGCCAAATACATTTAAACTCAGTTTTTCACAATTCCTGACATTTAATCCTAAAAGCCATTCCCTGTCTTAGGTCAGTTAGGATCAGTACTTTATGTTAAGAATGTGAAATGTCAGAATAATAGTAGAGAGAATGATTTATTCCAGCTTTTATTTCTTTCATCACATTCCCAGTGGGTTAAAAGTTTACATACACTTTGTTAGTATTTGGCAGCATTGCCTTTAAATTGTTTAACTTGGGTCAAACGTTTTGGGTAGCCTTCCACAAGCTTCTCACAGTAAGTTGCTGGAATTTTGTTCCATTCCTCCAGACAGAATTGGTGTAACTGGGTCAGGTTTGTAGGCCTCCTTGCTCGCACATGCTTTTTCAGTTCTGCCCACAAATTTTCTATTGGATGGAGGTCAGGGCTTTGTTATGGCCACTCCAATACCTTGACTTTGTTGTCCTTAAACAATTTTGCCATGACTTTGGAGGTATGCTTGGGGTCATTGTCCATTTGGAAGATCCATTTGTGACCGAGATTTAACTTCCTGGCTGATGTCTTGAGATGTCGCTTCAATATATCCACATAATTTTCCTTCCTCATGATGCCATCTATTTTGTGAAGTGCACCAGTCCCTCCTGCAGCAAAGCACCCCTACAACATGATGCTGCCACCCCCATGCTTCACGGTTGGGATGATGTTCTTCGGCTTGCAAGTCTCACCCTTTTTCCTCCAAATATAACGGTGGTCATTATGGCCAAACAGTTAAATTTTTGTTTCATCAGACCAGAGGACATTTCTCTAAAAGGTAAGATCTTTGTCCTCATGTGCACTTGCAAACCGTAGTCTGGCCTTTTTAGGCAGTTTTGGAGCAGTGGCTTCTTCCTTGCTGAGCAGCCTTTCAGGTTATGTCGATATAGGACTCGTTTTACTGTGGATATAGATACTTGTCTACCTGTTTCCTCCAGCATCTTCACAAGGTCCTTTGCTGTTGTTCTGGGATAGATTTCCACTTTTTGTGCCAAAGTGCGTTCATCTCTAGGAGAAAGAATGCGTCTCCTTCCTGAGCGGTATGACAGCTGCGTGGTCCCATGGTGTTTATACTTGCGTACTATTGTTTGTACAGATGAACGTGGTACCTTCAGGTGTTTGGAAATTGCTCCCAAGGATACACCAGACTTGTGGAGGTCCACAATTTTTTTTTCTGAGGTCTTGGCTGATTTCTTTTGATTTTTTTTGTAAACTTGTGACCCACTGGAATTATGATAGTCAATTAAAAGTGAAATAACCTGTCTGTAAACAATTGTTGGAAAAATTACTCGTGTCATGCATAAAGTAAATGTTCTCAACATCTTGCCAAAACTATAGTTTGCTAATATGAAATCTGTGGAGTGGTTAAACAATGAGTTTTAATGACTTCAACCTAAGTGTATGTAAACTTCTGACTTCAACTGTAGTTACACCAAAGGTACAGGAAACTGGGTGACAGTCAGGAAGGGGTAAGGGGTTAAGGAGCTAGTGTATCGTACCCCTGTGGCCACCCCCTCAACAACAGGTACAGTATCTATAAAAAGTATTTCTCTCCCCCCCCCCCAGAAGTTTTCATGTTTTATTGTTTTACAACACTGAATCACAGTGGATTTAGTTTGGCTTTTTTTAACACTGATCAACAGAAAAAGACACTTTAATGCCAAAGTGAAAACAGATCTCTACAAAGTGATCTAAATTAGTTATAAATATAAAACACAAAATAATTGATAACATAAGTATTCACCACCTTTAATATAAACACCAAATCATCACTGATGCAGCCAATTGGTTTTAAAGGTCACATAATTAGTTAAATGGAGATCACCTGTGTGTAGTCAAAGTGTTTCAATTGATTGTAGTAAAATACACCTGTGTCTGGAAGGTCCAACTGTTGGTGAGTCAGTATCCTGGCAAAAACTACACCATGAAGACCAAAGAACACTCCAAGCAACTCTGTGAAAAGGTTATTGAAAAGCATCAAGTCAGGAGATGGATAAAGTCACTGAATATCCCTTGGAGTACAGTTAAGTCAGCCATCAAGAGATGAAAAGAATATGTCACAGCTGTAAATCTGCCTAGAGCAGGCTGTCCTCAAAACTAAGTGACTGCAAGAAGGGGGCTAGTGAGGGAGGCCACCAAGAGACCTTTGATAACTCTGGAGGGGTTACAGGCTTCAGTGGCTGAGATGGGAGAGACTGCGCATACAACAACTGTTGTCCGGGTGCTTCACCAGTCACAGCGTTATGGGAGAGTGGCAAAGAGAAAGCCACTGTTGAAAAATCTCACATGAATTCATTGTAGCGGCCATCGTCGGAGTGGACTGAGTCAGAGTGGGATGGCCTTGGCTCAACAGGCTTTGGCGTGAACAGGCAGAGGTGAAGGTAGGTTCTGGTAAATTGTTTTTTTTTCTTATTTGATTTCTTTTTTAACATCGATTTCTCTAACTTCTGTTAATGCCCCTCCTCCCCTTACCCCATCCCTGATTTATTCCCCCCTCTTTTTTTTCTCTGCCCATCACTCCTTGCCTGTTCTCCATCTCCCTCTGGTGCTCCCCTCCCCCTTTCTCCCTAGGCCTCCCATCCCATTATCCTTTCCCTTCTCCAGCTTTGTATCCCTTTTGCCAATCACTTTTCCGGCTCTCAGCTTCACCCCACCCCCTCTGGTCTTCTAACATTTTGCATTTCCCCCTTCCCCCTCTTACTTTCAAATCTCTTGCTATCTTTCCTTTCAGTTAGTCCTGATGAAGGGTCTCGGCCTGAAATGTCAACAGTGCTTCTCCTTATAGATGCTGCCTGGCCTGCTGTCTTCCACCAGCATTTTGTGTGTGTTGCTTGAATTTCCAGCATCTGCAGATTTCCTCGTGTTTGCAATAATAAACTTGATTTTGATTCTGAAGTATTGCTGGAAAGACAGATAATAGTGCTGAAGATGAGCACTTTACAAACTTAGCTGGTTTACAGAGGCAATATGTAGTGAGGAGAGGCTGTTGATAGGGAAAACTGCAGTCAACAGGAGGAGATGCAATATAAAAGCAGACAAAATCAAAAAGGGTGAACACCAGACTGAAGGTGTTGTATTTGAATGCACGCAGTATATGGAAAAAGGTAAATGAACTTGCAGCATGGTGAGATTGGCATGTATGATGTTGTGGGCATTACTGAATCATGGCTGAAAGAAGTATAGAGCTTAGAGCTTAATGTCCAAAGATACATATTGTGACATAGGATCGAAAGATGTTGAATCCTTGTGGGTTGAGTTGAGAAGCTGCTAGGGTAAAAGGACCCTGATGGCAGTTATATACAGGCCTCCCAGCAATGGCTGGGAGGTGGACCACAGGTTACAGCAGAAATAGAAAGGGCGAGTCAAAAGGGCAATGTTATGATAGTCATGGGAGATTTTAAGCATTCAGGTCAATTGGGAAATGGATCTGAAGAGTAAGGTTGTAGAATACCTACAAAATGGCTTTTTAGAGCAGTTTGTCATTGAGCCTACTAAGATCAGCTATATGGGATTGGGTGTTATGTAATGAACTGCAGGCGATTTGAGAGCTTGAAGTAAAAGAATCCTTAGGGGGCAGTGATCACAATATAACTGAGTTCAACTTGAAATTTGATAGGGAGAAAGTAAAGTCTGACATAGCAGTATTTCAGTGGAGTAAAGGACTACAAAAAAATGACTCCTCTTTAGGTTGGGTGATAGGTGAAATACATAAGGGAACCCTGAGGGGTATCTTCAGTCAGAGGGTGGTGGGAGTGTGAGATGAAGTGCTGGATGTGGCTTTAATTTCAGCAGTTAAGAGAAGTTTGGATAGGGGCATAGATGGGAAGGGTATGGAGGGCTATGGTCCAGGTGCATGTTGATGGGACTAGCAGAAGAACAGTTCAGCATGGACCAGGTGGTCTGAAGGACCTGTTTCTGTGCTGTAGTGCTCTGACTTTTTACCTTGGTTTTCTCAGGCATGGGATCCTCATCATTCAGATTTAGGTCCTAGCTTTCTTCATGAGACTGGCAAGAGGTTGATTAAAAACAAACATCCAAATTAATTATTTCATTTAGAATTTCCCATATAAAGCATCAGTGGATCAAGAGACATTGTAGGAGCCGTGCATCTGTTCTCTAACTGCATTGCGTTCTGTGCTGCGCGTTTATTGTGGCAACTAGTTACTTGGTTGGGGGCATGGTAAAAGCAAACGGAATAAACTACATATCCTTGCTTTGTTCGGGGCAGTTTGGAGCTGGGGGCCGGCGGATGTCAAGTTGACTGCTCAATAACGCTTAAGTTTCATTGTTTCAAGATTGTATACTTGCTAATTGCTAATAAAGGATTGAATACATACACTCGACCTTTGGAACAATCATTATTGGAGTACAAGAGTCTAACAAATCTGTGGAGGGGGGCATTGATCAGAGGATTAAGTGACTAATTCATTGCAGACATAAGATGTTCCTGGATTAGAAGTTCTATCCTTCCTCAAGGAAAAGGGAATTGCTCTAAGGCAGAGATACAACAGAAAACCCTTGAGATAATGTTGGTGGAGAGAGAACCAGACACTGAGCAATTCACTGACGACCATGGCATGGAAGCTCTCAATGCTGTCAATGCCATCCATAGCATAAATATCAAAGACCCCAGACCATTAAGAATCAGGAATAGGAGTGGATGTATCAAGAACAAGAGGCATTCAATAGTTCACAGCCCTGCTTAATCTTGACTCTGTTCTGGACACAGGCATCTTGACTCCATCACACAGCAGTCTGTCAGTCTAGTCTTGTCACCACTCCTGACTTACATTGGGTCAGAAAGGCCATATCAAAGCAAGACACTATGGCAATAGATAGCATCACCAGTAAAGTTCTTAAACATAGCTGGGGTAGATCTTGTTGTCCATATCCAGAAGGAGAAAGACAGAATTCGTAGAGTTCATTGAAAACCTGCAGCACAATACAGGCCCTTCAGCACACAATGCTGTGCTAAACATCTACTTTAAAAATTACCTAGGGTTGCCCATAGCCCTCTGTTTTTCTAAACTCCATGTACCTGTCCAGGAGTCTCTTAAAAGACCCTATCGTATCCACCTCCACAAGCATCACTGGCAGCCCATTCCACACACTCACCACTCTGTATTTTAAAAAACACCCCTGACATCTCCTCTGTACCTACTCCCCAGCCCCTTAAACCTGTGTCCTCTTGTGTTAGCCATTTCAGACCTGGGAAAAAGCCTCTGACTATCCACACGATCAATGCCTCTCATCATCTTGTACACCTCTATCAGGTCACCTCTCATTCTCTGTCGCTCCAAGGAGAAAAGGCCGAGTTCACTCAACCTATTCTCATAAGGCATGCTCCCCAATCCAGGCAACATCCTTATAAATCTTCTCTGCACCCTTTCTATGGTTTCCACATCCTTCTTGTAGTGAAGCAACCAGAACTGAGCACAATACTCCAAGTGGGGTCTGACCAGGGTCCTATATAGCTGCAACATAACCTCTCGGCTCCTAAACTCAATCCCATGATTGATGGCCAATGCACCATATGCCTTCTTAACCACAGTCAACCTTCTAAATCTAAACTATCTCGATTCTACCCTGGCATTAGTCCGCTCTGTGATAAATGCAAGAAGGGTGTGGCCTCTCTCATCCATATGTACTGGTTCTGTCCTAGCTTGGAGAAATTCTGGAAAGATGTCTTCACTACATTATCGGGTATTCTGAATCAGCACCTAGAACCTAACCCCTTAATTGCTCTGTTCGGTTTTTAGGGCGAGACAGATTTATGTCTGGGTCCGACCAAATGCCGAATACTATCCTTTGCCTCTCTCCTGGCGAGACGCTTGATCCTCCTTAGATGGAGAGATGTTGCCCCGCCCACTCATGTGCAATGGCTTAACGACATTATGGCCTGCTTGGACCTCGAAAAAATTCATTATTCAGTTCTTAATTCAGATCTAAAGTTCCATAAGGTCTGGGGACCTTTTATCGAGTACTTTCATAACCTTCCTCTTGACTAGGGGTGTTTTCTTTTTTTTTTCTCTTCTTTTCAGTCCCTTGCTTTCAGCTCTTTTTTTCTGGTAGTAGGCATTATTATCCTCTGTTGCTAAGTGTATTCACAGTCTGGGAGTTTGACTGTCCTGACCTATACTCTTTATACTGTGTGGTGGTTGGTCTGGAGTTGTTGTTGTTTTTTTCTTGTGTTGTGGGGCTTGGGGAGGACACTAAGCTCACTTGTCTTCAATTTAGGTGCTTTTTTGTTAAATTCTCTTCCTCTGTAGCATATTGTTATTGTATGCTTAATCTTGCACTGTATTAATGCTCCTCATTGGGATTTGGAGTTTTTAATTTTGTAAAATGTTTTGAAAAACTAATTAAAAAAATTTTTTTTTTAAATAAAAAATAAAAAAACCCACAGTCAACCTGTGCAGCTGCTTTGAGTGTCCTATGGACTCAAACCCCAAGATCTCTCTGATCCTCCACACTGCCAAGAGTCTTACTGTTAATACTATATTCTGCCATCATATTAGACCTAACAAAATGAACCACCTCGCACTTATCTGGGTTGAACTCCATCTGACACTTCTCAGCCCAGTTTTGCATCCTATTGATGTCCCGCTGTAACCTCTGACAGCCCTCCACACTATCCACAACACCCCCAACCATTGTCATCAGCAAATTTACTAACCCATCCCTCCACTTCCTCATCCAGGTCATTTATAAAAATCACAGAGTAAGGGTCCCAGAACAGATCCCTGAGGCACACCACTGGTCACCGACCTCCATGCAGAACATGACCCGTCTACAACCACCCTTTGCCTTCTGTGGACAAGCCAATTCTGGACCCACAAAGCAATGCCCCTTGGATCCCATGCCTCTTTACTTTCTCAATAAGCCTTGCATGGGGTACCCTGTTAAATGCCTTGCTGAAATCCAAATACACTACATCTGCTCTACCTTCATCAATGTGTTTAGTCACATCCTCAAAAAAATTCACTCAGGCTCGTAAGGCACGACCTGCCCTTGACAAAGCCATGCTGACTATTCCTAATCATATTATACCTCTCCAAATGTTCATAAATCCTGCCCCTCAGGATCTTTTCCATCAACTTACCAACCACTGAAGTAAGACTCACTGGTCTATAATTTCTTGGGCTATCTCTACTCCCTTTCTTGAATAAGGGAACAACATCCGCAACCCTCCAGTCCACTCCCATCCCCATTGATGATGCAAAGATATTCCAGAACGCCTCAGAGATGTTGTTCATGCTGCTGTCTCCAAGATTAGATTAGATTTATTTATTAATGGAAGTCAAAGTAAAATTGCGAATCAAAGTGTCTTATGTTACCACTTCCTTGCAGACATTTACAGGAAAATAACTACAAGACAATTTATGAAAAGCTAAACATAAACAAAGACTGACAAACAACCAATGTGCAAAAGAAGAGAAATTGTTCAAATAACTGAATGAATAAGCCTGAGTTGTTGAGTCCTTGAAACTGTGTGTTTAGATTGTTGATTCAGTTCAGTGTTGAAGAAAGTGAAATCATTCTTTCTTTCTTCCTTTTCTCTGGGTCTTTCTTTCCATCTCTTTCTCACAGGCACTGATACTTATAAGTTCACACACAGATCCAAACATGCATTCAAACTTGTGTACAGATTCACATTTCCACACATATACAGTACACACACACACAGACACGCAGACATGTTGTCACACAGTTAGTCATACACCTACTTCTTCACCCTTGCACACATATGCACATGCATCCTCGGCTTTGCAAACACATGCACACACACACCCTTGAACACATACTATACATGCACCCTCACTCTCACTTGCACATGATCATGCACTCACACTATTGTACACGCATGTATTTATTAATTCCATGGGATAAGGTGCAAAGATGCCAACTTGTTCAAGGGATTAAAAAAACTGTCTTTCCCAAAGAATCAATACTGACCTGATAACTGGTTATAGTTTTATTTAGTTTTTACAGATGATGAGAGAAATCTATGGAAAGCATCCATTTGAAAATAATATCAACTCCTCAGATGTGCTGGTGGAAAATGCAAAGTATATCATAGAGCCATAAAATAGAATTCTTTCTAAGCAGACATTTACCGCTCTTGTTGTATGAGATTTATTGTCCCCATTGACACGTTCTTCAAAAGAGATTGATCTTTCTAATATTGCACACTTTCTTAAAGCTGAATTCACATTCAATCGTATTCATTGTCCTTTTTGACTCTCATCTCTCTCTCTCTCTCTCTGAAGGGAAATACTGTACGATCCAGTATTTGAACAATGTGAATGGGGAGTGTCTACCTGGGCAATACTACAAAACAGGATCAGTTTCACCTCAGCTGCACACCTGCCCAGGTAAGAACTTACTACTGTGAATGAAATCATTTTTATTCCCACACTCCCTTTCGGAATGATCTTTCAGCGTAGAATCTCCTCTTTGTCAGACAATCTTCTCACCAGTGTAAAGGCAGATTGTTCTATAATGGAGAGGTTTTTCCCCAACATCCAGTAAGAAACAGTGCCAATGATTATCAGTCTGGGTTGATTCCTGCTGTACGTTCTCACATTGACTATGTGGGTTTCCTCCTGGTGCTTCAGTCCCATATAACCATATAACAATTACAGCACAAACAGGCCATCTCGGCCCTTCTAGTCCATGCTGAATGCTTACTCTCACCTAGTCCCATCGACCTGCACTCAGCCCATAACCCTCCATTCCTTTCCTGTCCATATATCTATCCAATTTTACTTTAAATGACAATACCGAACCTGCCTCTACCACTTCTACTGGAAGCTCGTTCCACACAGCTACCACTCTCTGAGTAAAGAAATTCCCCCTCACGTTACCCTTAAACTTTTGCCCCTTAACTCTCAACTCATGTCCTCTTGTTTGAATCTCCCCTCTCAATGGAAAAAGCCTATCCACGTCAATTCTATCTATCCCCCTCATAATTTTAAATACCTCTATCAAGTCCCCCCTCAACCTTCTACGCTCCAAAGAGTAGAGACCTCCTACATTCCAAAGACATACAGGTTATGGGTTAGTCAGAGAACGGCGGGCATGTTATGTTGGCACCAGAAGCATGGCGACGCTCTCAGGCTACCCACAACAAAATCCTTACTGATTTGATTTGTTGCAAACAACATATTTCATTGTATGCTTTGACGTGTCAATGTATATGTGATAAATAAAGCTAACCTTTTATCTTTAGATATTCCAGAACTTCCACCAAAGTGACACCAGGTAATTAGGGGGTCACTCTCCTCTCTCTGTCCTCAATAGAAATTCAAACCCATTGTCCTAATGGAAGGAGGTTTAGGTCAAAAAGACAATGGGAAATTGGATGATACCTGCAAAAGGGGCACAGGAAGTAATTTCTATGCCAGAGGTGCTTTTGATTTTGGGCATAGTTGGCTCCCTCAGACTAACATGCAGAGAGCTGGTTAACTGGGCAAATGTGAGTCTTGGAGGACTGTACCTCATTACGGTCCAACTCATCCATACCGATCGTGTTGCCCAGCGAACTAGTCTCATCTAGCCATGTTTGGCCCATAGCCTCTCCTAACCTTGTGCAGGAACATGTCACCAAAACCGTAGCCTTTTATTTGGGCACTTATAATCTGGAAATTCATTGCCTGGAAAACAGTGTGGAAATTGAATTAATCAGGGCTTTCGAGTACTATAGAGAACATAAGAAATAGGAGCAGGAGCAGGAGTAGGCCATCCGGCCCATCGAGCCTGCCCCACCATTCAATAAGATCATGGCTGATCTGTCCGTAAACTCAGCTCCATCTACCTGCCTTTTCCCCAATACCCTTAATTCCCTTGCTATGTAAAAATCTATCTAACAGTATCTTAAATATATTTAGTGAAGAAGCCTCAACTGCTTCCCTGGGCAGAGAATTCCACAGATTCACCACTCTCTGGGAAAAACAGTTTCTCCTCATCTCCGTCCTAAATCTTCTCCCCTGAATCTTGAGGCAATGTCCCCTAGTTCTAGTCTCACTTACCAATGGAAACATCTTTCCTACTTCTATCTTATCTATCCCTTTCAAAATTCTGTATGTTTCTATGAGATCCCCTCTCATTCTTCTGAATTCCAGAGGTATAGTCCCAGGTGACTCAATCCCTCCTCGTAGGTTAACCCCTTCATCCCTGGGATCAACCTGGTGAACCACCTCTGCACTGCTTCTGAAGCCAGTATATCCTTCAAGTATGGAGACCAGAACTGCACACAGTACTCCAGGTGCGGCCTCACCAGTACCCTGTATAGTTGCAGCATGACCTCCCTGCTCTTGAATTCAATCCCTCTAGCAATGAAGGCCAACATTCAGTTCACTTTCTCATAACCTGTTGTACCTGCAAGGCAACTTTTTGCAATTCATGCACAAGCACTCCCAGCTCCCTCTGCACAACAGCATGCTGCAATCTTTCACCATTTAAATAATAATCTGCTCTTCTATTATTCCTTCAAAAGTGCATGATCTCGCATTTACCAACGTTGAGAGATCATTTGCAGGCCTTAGGAAAGAACAGGAGAATGGCACTGATAGGATTGCTGTTCTAGGGGCTAGTACAGAGTTTTTGGACAGAATGGCCACTAGTCAGTAACAGTGCTATTATTCTCTGCATTCACTGACACAGATCAGTCATTGCTTGGCATTGATTTCCTTTTATACACTAAGTGGCCAATTTGTAAGATGCCTCCTGTACCTAATAAAGTGGCCACTGAGTGTATGTCTGTGATCTTCTGCTGCTGTAGCCCGTCCACGTCAAGATTCAATGTGTTGTGCATTCAGGGATGTTCTTCTGCACACCACTGTTGTACCGTGTGGTTATTTGAGTTATTGTCACTTTCCTGTCAGCTTGAACCAGTCTGGCCATTCTCCTCTGACCTCTCTCATTAACAATGCGTTTTCACCCACAGAACTGCTACTCACTGGATGTCTTTTTACCCCATTCTCTGTAAACTCTAGCGACTGTTGTGTGTGAAAATCCCAAGAGATCAGCAGTTTCTGAGATACTCAAATCACCCTATCTGGCACCAACAATCATTCCAAGACCAAAGTCACTTAGATCACATTTCTTCTCCATTCTGATGTTCAGTTTGAACAACGGCTGACCCTCTTGACAATCTGGTTGCTTTAATGCATTGAGTTGCTGCCACATGATTGGCTGATTAGATATTTGCATTAATGAGCAGGTGTACAGATGTACCTAATAAAATGGCCACTGAGTGTATCATGCCACACTTCACTTGTTTGTGTCTCTATTCTGTTAAGCTGGAAGTTATTGCCCACCTGGTGCAACAAAGCCAACTAAGTGCCCTTCAGGAACATTTAGCAACAGTAGTAGACTCTCCGCCAGGTCACAATGCATGAACTGTACACCAGGATTCTTCTGCAGGGATCAAGGTCTAACTGCGGAGCAGGGAGTGTGCAGTGCCGGGTACTACTGTCCCAGAGGTAAGCATAATTTCGAGCAATCTTGAGACTGTGCAGTGTCTGCACTCTAATCTGTCAGCACACCATTTTAATCCATGCCTGCTGTGACCTTGACACGTGATGGCTCTTAACAATCCTTGGAAATTGTAAGTCAATAAGGGATGCTTATTAAATCTTGGATTCACCTGAAATGCCCATATCCATATGCCATGATCAAATAAATGTTAAAAGAAAGATGTACAGAGTAGATAGAAGAAAACTGTTTACCATGCGGAGGGACATCCTATACAAGAGACTCAGACTTAGAAACTGAAATGAATACGCAAGAGAATCTACAGATGCTGGAAATCCAGAGCAACACACACAAAATGCTGGAGAAACTCAGCAAGTCAGGCAGCATCTATGGAGGGAAATAAACAGTCAGCATTTTGGATTGAGACCCTTCTTCAGGACTGGAACTTTTAAGTCCTGATGAAGGGTCTTGGCCTGAAACATCAGCTGATTATTCTCAGCCTGACTTGCTGAGCTCCAACATTTCATGAATGAAATGACTAATCAATTCTGCACACAGCAGGTTGTGGGACTCAAGGGTTCCTCGAAAGCTTGTGAAGGCAGGGATGCTTTCAAGATTGATATAGATTTTGTTGTGTAAGGTACAGAGTAAGAATGGGTAAATGGGCTAGCCATGTGGTATTAATGCTCTACTGGCTGCACAATCTTCTTACTGTGGCTACGTTTTTTTTTGTTGCATAGGATCGGTTTCATCAAGAGCATTCATTTGCCCACCTGGCTTCCAGTGTCCCCCTGGTTCTGCCTTCCCTCAATCCTGCCCTGCCGGTCATTTCACCAGTCGCATGGGGGAAGCCAGCTGTGAAGTATGCCCAGCTGGGTAAGTGCTGATGAAAGCCATTGCAATCTGTCTTTTCACTCACACCAAGAAATCCGTCTCCACTTCATCCTAACACTGCGAATGAGTTCTGAGGGTTAAATTCTGGTGAGGAGTTTTCGATTTGCAGCATACACTATTTCTCTTTCCATGGAGTCAGGGAGAAGGTGCCAGAGAAACCCTCAAGCCCTGGGTTCACAGAGAATTATCTCCATTTTGGTACTCATTTGTACTACCACCAAGCCACCAAAAATTCTAACATCCGCTAATCACTGAGCACATTATAAACGTGCATGTGTGTGCGTGTATGCTTTATGTACACTTGGATGAAGCAGGCCTGTAAAATTAATTTCTGGTGTATGCTTCCGTTTGAAAGCTTTTGGTGAGAATTTCTTGGTTTATTCTATATCTCTAAGTACTTAGCATTTATTTATGTCCAGAAACCACTTTTACAGGGCAAACAAAATCTTTTTTAAATCAGAGACCAGATTTTGGGATTTGAAAATAAAATTATATAACATCCTGTAAAGAAATCTCATTAGCCCAAAATGCTAACTCTGTTACCCACTCCACCAAACAGAATATTTCCAACTATTTCGGTTTTAGTTTCACGAATGGGTTTGCAGCAGTACTGGGGTTTCCAGACTGATGTGTTGCATATGCAATTGTAGCAGGTTTTCACTGTATCTCAGTAAATGGAACAATAGTATTCCAATTCCAACTGAGAAACCAGTTCCTGTTATAACTCTAACAAGCTGACCTAAATCTTGCCTCGTGTCTGAACAAATACAATCAAGACTGTTTCATACAATATACAAGTAAAGGATAATATTTTAGCACAAGTATTAACTTGCTGTAAATAAGTGCTCCACTGCACAACACAAAAAGAAGTCTCTCTTAATTTCATTCAATACAAGGAGCAAGTAATGAATATTCAATTTTGCTGAAAGGTCTTTAACCTGAAACATTAACTCTGTTTCTCTTCCTGGTCTGACTGTATCCAACACTTTTTAGACAATAGACAGTAGGTGCAGGAGTAGGCCATTCGGCCCTTCTAGCCAGCACCACCATTCACTGTGATCATGGCTGATCATACACAATCAGTACCCCGTTCCTGCCCTCTCCCCATATCCCTTGACCCCGCTATCTATAAGAGCTCTATCTAACTCTCTTGAATGCATCCAGAGATTTGGCCTCCACTGCCTTCTGGGGCAGAGCATTCCACATATCCACCACTCTCTGGGTGAAAATTTTTCTGCATCTCTGTTCTAAATGGCCTACCCCTTATTCTTAAACTGTGGCCTCTAGTTCTGGACTCACCCATCAGCGGGAACATGCTTCCTGCCTCCAGTGTGTCCAATCCCTTAATAATATATGTTTCAATCAGATCCCTTCTCATCCTTCTAAATTCCAGTGTATACAAGCCCAGTCGCTCCAATCTTTCAACATATGACAGTCCCACCATTCCACGAATTAACCTTGTGAACCTACGCTGCACTCCCTCAATAGCAAGAATGTCCTTCCTCAAATTTGGAGACCAAAACTGCACACAATACTCCAGGTGGAGTCTCACCAGGGCCCTGTACAGCTGCAGAAGGACCTCTTTACTCCTATACTCAATTCCTCTTGTTATAAAGGCCAGCATGCCATTAGCTTTCTTCACTGCCTGCTGTACCTGCATGCTTGCTTTCATTGACTGGTGTACAAGATCACCTAGATCTCGTTGTACTACCCCTTTTCCTAACTTGACTCCATTTAGATAGTAATCTGCCTTCCTGTTCTTGCCACCAAAGTGGATAACCTCACATTTATCCACATTAAACTGCATCTGCCATACATTTGCCCACTCACCCAACCTGTCCAAGTCACCCTGCATTCTCACAACATCTCCTGACATTTCACACTGCCACCCAGCTTTGTGTCATCGGCAAATTTGCTAATGTGATTTTTAATCCCTTCATCTAAATCATTAATGTATATTGTAAACAGCTGCGGTCCCAGCACCGAACCTTGAGGTACCCCACTCGTCACAGCCTGCCATTACAAAAGGGACCTGTTAATCGCTACTTTTTGTTTCCTGTCAGCCAGCCAATTTTCAATCCATGTCAGTACTCTGCCCCCAATACCATGTGCCCTAATTTTGCCCACTAACCTCCTATGTGGGACTTTATCAAAAGCTTTCTGTAAGTCCAGGTACACTACATCCACTGGCTCTCCCTTATCCATTTTCATAGTTACATCCTCTAAAAACTCAAGATTAGTCAAGCATGATTTTCCCTTCATAAATCCATGCTGACTCGGACTGATCCTTCTACTGCTATCCAAATGTGTTGTAATTTCCTCTTTTATAATTGACTCCAGCATCTTTCCCACCACTGACATCAGGTCTATAATTCCCTGTTTTCTCTCTCCCTCCTTTCTTGAAAAGTGGGACAACATTAGCCACCCTCCAATCTGCAGGAACTGTTCCTGAATCTATAGAACATTGGAAAATGATTACCAATGTATCCACGATTTCTAGAGCCACCTCCTTAAGTACCCTGGGATGCAGACCATCAGGTCCCGGGGACTTACCAGCCTTCAGACTCAACAGTCTATCCAACACCGTTTCTTGCCTAATATAAATTTCCTTCAGTTCATCCATTACCCTAGTTCCTTTGGCCACTATTACATCTGGGAGATTGTGTCTTCACTAGTGAAGACAGATCCAAAGTACCTGTTCAACTCGTCTGCCATTTCCTTGTTCCCCATAATAAATTCACCAGTTTCTGTCTCAATGGCCCAATTTTGGTCTTAAATATTTTTTTGCTATTCACATACCTAAAGAAGCTTTTACTATCCTCCTTTATATTCTTGGCTAGTTTACCTTCGTACCTCATTTTTTTCTCGGCGTATTGCCTTTTTTGTTATCTTCTGTTGCTCTTTAAAAGCTTCCCAGTCCTCCGGTTTCCCGTTCATCTTTGCTATGTTATACTTTTATTTTTACACTGTCCTTTACTTCCCTCGTCAGCCACGGCCTCCCCTTACTCCCCTTAGGATCTTTCTTCCTCTTTGGAATGAACCGATCCTGCACCTTCTGCATTATTCCCAGAAATACCTGCCATTGTTGTTCTACTGTCTTCCCTGCTAGGGTTTTGTTCCATTGAACTTTGGCCAGCTCCTCCCTCATAGCTCCATAGTTCCCTTTGTTCAACTGTAATACTGACACATCCGATTTTCCCTTCTCCTCCTCAAATTGTAGGTTAAAACATATCATATTATGGTCACTACCTCCTAATGGCTCCTTTACCTCAAGGTCCCTGATCAAATCCGGTTCATTGCACAACACTAAATCTAGAATTGCCTTCTCCCTGGTAGGCTCCAGTACAAGCTGTTCTAAGAATCCATCTCGGAGGCACTCCACAAACTCCCTTTCTTGGGGTCCAGTACCATTCTGATTCTCCCAGTCTACCTGCATGTTGAAATTCCCCATGACAACTATCATTCCCTTTGCAACAAGCCAATTTTAACTCTTCATTCAACTTGCACCCTACATCCAGACTGCTGTTTGGGGGCCTGTAGATAACTCCCATTAGGGTCTTTCTACCCTTAGAATTTCTCAGTTCTATCCATACTGACTCTACATCCCCAGATTCTATGTCCCTCCTCGCAAGGGTCTGAATATCATTCCTCACCACCAGAGCCACCCCACCCCCTCTGCCAGTCAGTCTGTCCTTTCGATAAGATGTATATCCTTGAATATTCATTTCCCAGGCCCTGTCCGCTTGAAGCCATGTCTCTGTTATTCCCACAACATCGTACTTGCCAATTTCCAACTGAGCCTCAAGCTCATCTACTTTATTCCTTATACTTTGTGCATTCATATATAATACTTTTAATTTGTTATTCCGCTCTCCTTTCATATCAATTCCTATTTCACTTGGCCATACTGTATGATCTCTTCTTGAGCTTTCTACTCCATTGATTCTGTTGTCCTTTTTAACTTTTCTTATTTTCACTTTCCCTTTAACTCCATCCTTATATTTCCAGTTCTTCCCCCTCCCCCCCACTACTTAGTTTAAACACATCCGTGTTGTAGCTTCACATCAGATTTCTAACATCTGCCCCGATTTATTTTCATGCTGAAGCAAAGCCCATTGTAATTCCAACCACAGGCAATTCCCTTGTGCTCCCATATATTTGCAGATTGAGTGCCCAGAAGCATAAGAAAATGTCTGGAAGGGCTCTCATTAATTCATAGCCATAGACTACCTGGCAACAAACCTAGGATTCCATCGGTAGTGTGTAATTCTATAATAAAATCAGAAAACACAGCAAGTCCTCAGGAGGTCAGGCAGCATCTGTAGATAGAGAAACAAAGTCAACGTTCCATATTGGTAAACTTGCATCAGTACGCATTATTAGTCAACAAAACTAGTATAAACTTCAAGGTAACTTATAAGCTTCTGATTATGATAAGTTCTTTCACTGCCTTTCTGGAACTCTCTGAGATTATCCAGTGGTTTTTCCACAGCAGTTGAATTACTTGATCATTGCATACAATCACTGAGACTGGATGGGGCAGCATCTGGCCTTATTTCTACTCCTGTTAATCTGTACCTCACCACAGAGCTGATAATGACATCAGTAATTATTGGCACACCCAATTCCAATACAGTTAATTCTATCTTTAGGTTAGCTTTACTATTTGTCACATGTGCATCAAAAAATTGAAGCAAACAGTGAAAGGCCTCATTAGCATGAAACCGAGGAGCTGCTGGGGTAGTCCACAAGTGACATCATCATAGGGACCAACATAGCATACCCACAACTCACTAACCCTAACCCATACATCTTTGGAATGTGGAAGGAAACCGCAGCACCTGGAGGAAATCCATGTGGTCACGGGGAGAACAGACAGCAATGGGAATCCAACCCTGATCATTGGCTCTGTAAAGCATTACGCTAATGTTAACACTACCATGGTGGTGTAGAACAGGAAATACTCAGCTCTGTTTCTTTTAGATCCCCCCCCCCATTGATATTGAAATAAAGATTCTCCTCTAGGCAAACAAAAGCCCAGATGATGCCGATTATGAAATTATTGAGGTTGTTGTTTTTCTTTGATGGTACATGCTTTCCCCAGGCCAGTGATAATAATTGGAATCCAATGAATACTGGGCTTGGTATAACAGAATTGACAGCTATGAAGCAACTAAAATATTTTTATTTCATTATTCATGGTTCATCAAAAAGATTCAGGCAGAGCAGATGGTTCTGTCACTCAGAATGAGTCACTATTCTTGGTGAACAAGTTTCTGGAAATGAGTGAGTCATTAATCTTGCTCATTATACTCAAAGGTTATACTCTTTCCTGGAAAAAATTGGGAATGATATTGTGGCTAGGCTCAAATTGGGCTGTCACACTTGGACCAATAAACCACCCTTTGTGTAAGCAAAGCAACAAGTAAAGTCCAACATCAAAATAGCAAACACTTTCTATTGCATATTATTATATATTGCTATTATATGGTAATATATAATATAGTATTCTATATACTAATATATGTGTACTAATATATATACTGTACTTCTTAGGATTGGTCCTTACTATTATATAGTAGAAGATCATCATCATTATGTGCCGTGTTATATGACGTGGGTGATCATGGTCTTTGGCCGTGATTGTTCTTGGCAAATTTTTCTGCGGAAGTGGTTTGCCATTGCTTTCTTCTGGGCAGTGTCTTTACAAGACGGGTGACCCCAGCCATTATCAATACTCTTCAGAGATTGCCTGGCGTCAGTGGTCACATCACAAGGACATCATACAACCATCCAGCACCTGCTCCCACGGCTTCGTGTGACCCCAATCGAGGGGGCTAAGCAAGTGCTACACCTTGCTCAAAGATGACCTGCAGGGTAGCAAAGGAAAGGAGCACTTTACACTGTAGATTTTCGCAAATAAAATGATGAGAAGTGTTTTGTGCTTAAAAAAAAAAGCCATGACAGCTCATTTAATGTACTCCAAACTCTGAACATAAAGCATAGTAACAGTACTTTATGTAATTACATCATCACATTAGAGCAGCCTCTTAAAGAGAGAACCCCAATTCAATGTCAAAATGAGAGAAAATCTGCAGATGCTGGAAATCCGAGCAACTCATACAAAACGCTGGAGGAACTCAGTAGGCCAGGCAGCATCTATGGAAAAGAGTACAGTCGATGTTTTGGGCCGAGCCCCTTCAGGTCTAGAAAAAAGATGAGAAATCAGAGCAAGGAGGAGGGGGAGGGGAGGAGGTAGGACAAGGAGGTAGGTGATATGTGAAACTGGGAGAGAGAGGGGTGAAGTGAAGAGATGGGAAGTTGATTGGTGAAAGAGATACAGGGCTCGAGAAGGGGGAATCTAATAGGAGAGGACAGAAGGCCAAGGAAGAAAGGGAAAGGGGAGGAGCACCAAAGGGAGATGATGGGCAGGTTAGGAGATAAGGTGCCCACCCAGTTATACTGCTGGATACTTGATTGCGCCATGACATAGCAAACTGTACGAACAGGGATGCCACGTGAAGGCGTTGCTATGGGCACAGTAGTGTAGCAGAGATCATATGCGAGTGACCTCCTGCATGGCAAGCCAAACAGCGATCACTGCACCTGGAAAGGAGAGGCTGTGGGAGATGTTTCACCTTCCTTAAGCAGGACATCGATTCCAGGACTCACCTGTACCCACTATATATTTTAGTATAAATACACTAATATGTTAGTATAAGCGTACTTCTTGCTGTTGTTGCGTACCCCGTAACTAGGTTTACAGACCAGCAGAAATAGAAGAATCCGTTGGAGTCTGGTGATACTGAAAACTAAAAGTGTTTATTAGTAAACTACACAACACAGTATCAAAAAATGCAAATATACATATAAAACAGGTTAGCAATGATAAACATAAGTGTAGGAATAATAATAAGCGATAATAAACGAGCTCTATCAATGTCTGGGGATAAATGAATTGTCATAAGAAAATAGAGTTCAGTTCATGTGTGCTGAGGTAGTTGCGGTTGTTGTAATCGTTGGAGAGAGAGAGAGCGAGAGATTAGGCAGCTGCAGCAGGCAAACCTTCTGTTGCTTTCTTATTCCGTTGTGTCGTTGTGGCCATTCAGTTATGACCCTCCGTTCTCGACCAGACCGTTCTTCTGTGGTGGACTCGTCACTCTGGCATGAGTGGACACACACACAAGTCCCCACCGGCCCTGCTGTAACACTGTGAGTTTTACTGACCGATCTCCTGGTTCGGTCTCCAAAGCCCCCACCTTTCTGTGGGTTCCCAACACTCGGTCAGTGTCCACTGGTGTGTCTGAGGGGTGTCTCCCCACACCTGTCTTTTATCCCATTGACGGGGTATCAGCCATCCATCAACTCAAAATGACCATGTCCATCAAATCAGGCCGCTCCTGCTGTCTCCTTAGGAATGTTAACGAGCAAAGTAACGTTCTTGCAGCAAAAGATTGTTTACCTTTCCATCAGTGAAGAAGCCGTAATACATAAATCAAATGTCTGTCTCTCTCTCTTATCTGTAGCAGATGTCCCTGCCTCTGTGCTTCATCTCTCTCTCTCAGTAGCAGCATAGTTCATAGTTCTCAAGGGGGGGAATGGTTAACTCTTCACCCCATTTCCATCAGGTTTGTTCAGCACTCATAACACTGTGCTCCTTGCTGCTATTTGCTCTGTCCTGGCTGCATTATTTATGAATGGCTAAACCAGTTGAAATGTTGTTTTAAACACTTGCCATGCTTTAAACACTGGGCTGATATTTGGTCTCAGTCCATAACTGGTTGCAGCAATGATCTTAATCAAGTTATTTTTATTAAAATTGTCGGACTGATTTTTAACAGAGGTAACATCCCTCCCCAACCCTATCACCCTCATCAATTTTATTTTGATTGAGGTTACATCTTTCTTGAAAAAATTGATAACGGGCATCATTGATGTGCAAGAATGAAGAGGCCCAAGCAACATCCCTACTTAAAATAACAGATATAAAGCAAGACTGTACTTTAAATGTAATTTGTTCTAAAGTGCTTCAGCAATGTCGATGTATAAAAATGCACATTCCTGCGCCAACAGAGTTTGATAGCAGAATGCCCAAGATAATAAAGTGTAGCTTTAAATGAACTCAGTATAAAGTAAGCTTCAGGATTGATGTGCAGTACTTATTTAATCTTCTCATTTTCATTTTATAGCTTTTACTGCCTGCCAGTAACCTTTTCTCCAAGGACCAGGCAGAATTACTACAGGAAGTGTCCTGCAGGGTATTACTGCCCACCTGGAACAGGCAGAGACTGGCTTCCGTGTCCTGCTGGTACCTACAGCAACCATAGAGGTCTTTCCAAGGTAATGCCTAGTGTCCAAGCTAGGGTGATTTACCAACAAACAGATTGTTCCATTTCCAACAAGTCTATCACTCCATTTATCATATTATAGAATTCATAGTCATACAGCATAGAGACAGGTTCTCCAACACAAATGGTCCATGCCAACCAAGGTGCCCCATCCAAGCTAATCCCATTTTCCAGCCTTTGGCCCATAACCTTTTCAGGCCGAGACCCTTTACAGGACCCAGTCCTTGAACCTGGTGGTACATGGCTTCAGGCTTTTGAATGTTCTGCCCATTGGGAGAGGGGAGGGGATGAGTGGGGTCTTTGATTATGTTGGCTGCTTTACTGAAGCAGCCAGAAATGTAGGCAGAGTCCATTGAGGGGAAACTGGTTCCTGTGATGCGTCCACAACTCTCTGCAGTTTCTTGCAGTCACATGCAGTTGCCGTACCAAGCTGTTACGCATATGGATGAGATCCTTCCTATGGTGTATCAATTGAGGGTCAACAGGGGCATGTCAAGCATCTTAGCCTCTTTGAGTTCCTTTAGCACTGGTTTGGTGACAGAAGTGTCCTTCAACTGGAACTTGGCATTTTGTGAAAGGGAAGTGATTTGATTTTGCGAAGAGCCTGGGTAAGGACTGTCCCTTGTCTCGGTCACAATCTTTGAGCAAAGCTCCTTCCTATATCTTGTCCTCTATCATTTCAGTTTAGTGGTGATGCAGATGAACAATGGGGTAACATAATAAGTTACAAGGCAGTGATTGATGAAGTCATCAAGGGAAGAGGTGTGAGCAATGGAATGAATGGGAAATAAATGTGATTGGAGCAGATGATTTTAGTACAATGACAAGATAAAGTCATAGAATCACAAAGCACTACTGCCCAGAACAGGCCCTTTGGCCCATCTTGTCCATACTGAACTAATATTCTGCCTAGTCCCATTGACCCATACCTGAACCCCTCCCATTATGTACTTACCCAAACATCTCTTAAATGTTGCAATTGAAGCCGTATCCACCACTTTGACTGGCGGCTCGTTCCACACTCTCACCACCCTCTGAGTGAGGAAGTTCCCCCTCATGTTCCCCTTAAAAATTTCACCTTTCACCTATGACCTCTACCTCTATGACCCAATCTCAGTAGAAAAAGCCTGCTTGCATTTATCCTATCTCTATCCTCATAAGTATACCTCTATCAAATATCCCCTCATTCACTTATGCTCCAGGGAATAAAGTCCTAACCTATTTACCCTTTCCTTCTAAATCAGGTCCTTGAGTCCTGGCTACATCCTTGCAAATTTTCTCTGTACTCTTTCAATCTTATTGAGATCTTTCCTATAGGTAGGTGACCAGAACTGCACATAATGTTCCAAATTAGGTCTCATCAATGTCTTATACAACTTCAACATAACATCATACGGTAGAAAATCCTTAAGGTTTTGACAATGTACAAAACATCAGGTTGCATTCAGTAATTAAGAGGGAGGGGAGACTTGGAGAAGAAGCCATCAGAAGACCTGATACTGTGTCCCCAAGGCTTCTGCAGGACTCATAAATGCCATGTTTGGAAAGACTATCTGCCTTGAACTATTCTCCTGCAGGTGGAGCAATGTAACATCTGCCCAGCTGGGTTCTACTGTGACTCAGAAGGTGGGACCAGCACCACAGGACCATGTGCCCCTGGATATTATTGCCAGAGAGGGGTCAATGTACCTCAACCTACCATCTCCGCCAGGAATGTCACTGATGAATCCACATTCAGTGGCCATACAGGTGGGATAAATCATGCACAATACATATATTCCAAATGAGACATCTGAAACAATACATTGCATTCATATATGGTGGTTTATATAAATATATTTTAAGAAAGACACAAAACATCAAACACAACATTCACAGGCAAAAAGTAAATGATTCATATATTGCAGACAATTCTTACATGAAAGAACACATCTAGAACAAAGTCCATTTTGGTGCAAAGTGATCAAGGCATTCATAGCAACACACACAAAAAAGTGTTTATAGTGTTACTGAACTATAGTGATCAAAGTTGTGTTAGTTGGTTCAAGAACCGAAAGGTTGAAGTAGCCTACCGTAGCTGTTCTTGAACCTGGTAGTGTGGGACTTCAGGCTTCTCTACCCCCTTCCACGATTGCAAAAGGTGACATGGGCTAGCTGGTGGGGATCTTTGGCATTCTTCCTGTAGATACTACAGATGCCCATAATGTATTGGGCAGAGTTCACTACTCTCTGCAGTTGTCCATAATTTATAAATTTGTTGTTTAATTTTCACAGGCTCTGGAGGGATATGCCCCAAAGGGCATTTTTGTCCCTTGGGGAGCAGCACACCACTACCCTGTCCAGCTGGCAAGTACCAAGATGCACCAGGGCAGAGTTCCTGTAAGAGCTGTCCATCAGGTGAGAGCTGTTCTTTGAGTTCTGACAAAAGGTCAACAGCCAGAAGCATTAAGTCTGTTTATTTCAAAGTTCCAGTGCCTGCAGTATTTCTCTTCGTAAAGCATCCAAGTATCAGTTCTTCAATGATACATATATCTTTGTGGTGAACTCGCTCATGTCAATAACAAGTTTTGTTAAAAGCAGTGGAAAAACATGAGCTGTGAATTGTAAGTCAAGTAGAACAGGTGTGACAGCCCTTTATCCCGTCCATGGTGATGTGCTACAACAGCTGAGAGCTGTGACTGCAGAGGGACCTTTGGTTTGCCAACACCTTTGAATGCCAAGCAAGAGAAAATCTGCAGATGCTGGAAATCCAAACAACATGCACAAAATGCTGGAGGAACTCATCAGGCCAGGCATCATCTATGGAAAAAAGTACAGTTGACATTTCAGACCAAACCCCTTTGACAGGACTGGTGGGGAAAAAAAGCTGAGTAGATTTGAAAGGTGGGGGGAGGGAGAGAGAAACGCTGGCAATAGATGAAATTTGGAGGGGAAGGGATGAAGCAGAGATCTAGGAAGTTGAAGTGTGAATCTGTTGGGGTCATATACTGTGTCTGGTGTTCCCAGTGTGGCCTCCTGTATATCGGTGAGACCTGACGTAGATTGGGAGACTGCTTCGCCAAGCATCTGTGCTCTGTATGCAGAACGAACGGGATCTCCCGGTGGCCACCCATTTTAATTCCACTTCCCATTCCCATTCCGATATGTTCATCCATGGCCTCCTTCACTGTCGGGATAATGCCACCCTTAGGTTGGAGGAGCAACACCTTATATTCCGTTTAGGTAGCCTCCAGTTTGATGGCATGAACATGGATTTCTCAAACTTCCAGTAATGCGCCCCCGCACCCCCACCCCTTCATCATTTCCCATCCCCTTGTCCCCCTCTCATGTTATCTCCTTGCCCGCCCATCACCTCCCTCTGGTGCTCCTCTCCCCACCCCACTTTTTTCTTTCTTCATGGCCTTCTGTCTCTTTCACCAATCAACTTCATCCCTCCCCCTCAAGTTTCTCTCTCCCCTCCCTCACCTTTCAAATCTACTGAGCATTTTTTCTGCAGTCCTGCTGAAGGATTTCAGCCTGAAAATTCAACTGTACTTTTTTCCGGGCCTGCTGAGTTCCTTCAGCACTTTGTGTGTGTTGTTACCTTTGAATACTGGTTACGTCTGCATGACATAGGGTCTTGCAAACCTTGTATTGTGTCCCCCAAATGACTTTGGTTGATACTGGTGAACATAAAACAAACAGTACAGCACAATATGGGCCCTTTGGTCCTGGAAGTTGTGCTGACCTTTTAACCCTTCCTAAGATCAATCTAATTGCCACATAGCCCTCCATTTTCATTTTTTTCTATCATTCATGTGCCTATCTAAGAGTTTCTGAAATATTCTTAATGTATTTGTCTGCACCACCACCACCACTGGTAGTGCATTCCACATACCCATCACCGTGTGTGTGTGTGTGTGTGTTTAAAAAAAAAAAAAAACAAAAACAAAAAAAAACAACAAACAAACTTACCTCTGACATCCCTCTATACTTTTCTCCAATCACCTTAAAGGTCCTTGTAATAGTAATTTCTGTCCTGGGGGGAAAAAATCTGTCTATCCACTCTATCTATGCCTCTTACCTTATACCTCTCAATCAAGTCACTTCCCATCCTCCTTTGCTTCAGAGAGAAAATCCTTAGCTCGCCCAACCTTTCCCCATAAGATGTGCTCTCCATCCAGGCAGCATCCCAGGAAGAAAAGACATCCATTCATTTACCAAATCAATGAATGACATAAACATGTAATCGATCATCTGTCAGGATCCATCTCCTTCCTGGAACTATGAGTAGGATGCACATGAGGGAATGTCACAGATGGTAGCAGGCCATTCAGCCCACTGAGTCCTTGCAGCAGGTGTGAAGAGTAGCAGGGCCCAAAAAGCAGAGGGTGAACAGCGTGAGGGGAAAGGAAGAGTCAGATGGAAAATGCAGGAGGAACTCAATAGGTCAGGCAGTGTCTTTAAGGGGAATAAACAGATGACATTTTGGGCCAAGACCCTTCATCAGGAGTGCAGAATCCCCTGTGTTTCTAATAGAAAATACATAGGCTGACAAAAAACTACCTCTCACCCTGATGATAGGACATACTGTACATGTAAGATGAAACAGAAGGGAATCAGTTATCCAATTCTCAACTCTCCCACCTCCCTTTGCCCCAACCTACAATCTGCATTTTATCCTTGTAAAAGATGGTGGTCAACTTTGTCCATGTTTTCGTTTGATAATAACATAAACTCGGGTTTAAAATGATACAAAAGGAAATGTGTGTTGGCCAAGTATAATTGATTTACTATTGTCACACGTACCAAGATACAGGGAAAAGCTTTCATAGATCATCCATGCAGATCATTCCAAAGCATAAGTACTTTGACATAGTGCAAAGAGACAGGCAGTAACAGAAAGCAAAATATGGAGCATGGAACATATTCTCTCATGTACCTCGTAAAGTGGCCACTGTGTGTATGTTCATGGTCTTCTGCTGCTGTAGCCCATCCACTTCACAGTTCGACATGTTGTGCATTCAGAGATGTTCTTCTGCACACCACTGTTGTAATGCATGGTATTTAGACCATAAGATATAGGAGCAGAAGTAAGCCATTCGGCCCATCGAGTCTTCTCCATCATTCAATCATGGGCTGATCCAATTCTTCCAGTCATCCCCACTCCCCTGCATTTTCAGTCCAGTATTTGTTGCTTTCTATTTTAACTGCACCATGTCTCTATTACCCTGTAATTCATCTCGCTGGTTGTGATTACGCCTCGTCTCCTGCCTGTCTTATCATCTCTGTTGTACGCCATCTTCGATTTATTCCTGTTTTCCCCTTCCTCAGCCCAATCACTCCGGTTCCCATCTCCCTGCCAAATTAGTTTAAACCCTCCCTAACAGCTCTATTAAACCTGCCTGCTAGGATATTGGACCCCTTTGGGTTCAGGTGTAACCTGTCCTTTTTGTACAGGTTGTACCTCCCCCAGAAGAGCCCCAGTGATCCAGGAACCCATACCCCTGCCTCCTACACCAGTCTCTCAGCCACGGATTAATATGCCTGATCATGCTATTCTTGTGCTCATTAGCACATGGCACAGGCAGCAATCCCGAGATCGCTACCCTGGAGATCCTGCTTTTCAGCTTCCTATCCAACTCCCTGAATTCCCTCTTCAGGACCTCCTCCCTTTTACTACCTATGTCGCTGGTACCAAGACTTCTGGCTGTTCACCCTCTCCCTTCAGAATACTCTGCACCTGATCTGAGACGTCCTGTACCCTGGCACCTGGGAGGCAACACACCATGCTCAGTAATTTGAGTTACTGTCACCTTCCTGTCAGCTTGAACCAGTCTGGCCATTCTCCTCTGACCTCTCTCATTAACAAGGTGTTTTCACCCACACCACTACTGCTCATGGAATATTTTTTGTTTCTCATACCGTTCTCTGTAAACTTTAGAAACTGTTGTATGTAAAAATCCCAGGAGATCAGCAGTTTCTGAGATACTCAAACCAACTATCATTCCACACTCAAAGTCACTTAGATCACATATCTTCCCTATTCTGAGCAAACACGAGGAAATCTGCAGATGCTGGAAATTCAGACAACACACACAAAATGCTGGTGGAACACAGCAGGCCAGGCAGCATCTATAGGGAGAAGCGCTGTCAAAGTGCTTGGACAGTGCTTCTCACTATAGATGCTGCCTGGCCTGCTGTGTTCCACCAGCATTTTGTGTGTGTTGTTGTTGTTCCCTATTCTGAGGTTTGGTCTGAATAACAACTGAATCTCTTGACCATGTCTGCGTGCCTTTATACATTGAGTTGCTGCCACATGATTGGCTGATCAGATATTTGCATTAATGAGCAGATGTACAGGTGTACCTAATAAAATGGCCACTGATCCTGCTTTGATCCTGGGGATTTGTACTTCACTCCAAACAATGCATTTTTGTAGAATGTTGTGAGTGTAGGAGCTGACTTGGTAAGATGAGAAACTCTGTGTTCTAGGTTATTACTGCAGTATAGACTTGCCTCATTTACCCTGCCCTGCTGGTTATTACTGCCCAGAGGGCTCTTGGATTCCAGTTGAATGTCCACCTGGCCATTACTGTCCTCAGGATATTGTTGTCAGCCGTGAAGGTTCCAGATGGGGTAAGCACATTATTATTTGACTGAGCTTATTTCACATTAAATATGAACTACTTTAAAGTCTAATTTAAAGCAGATAAGATGGTAGACAAGTATCCATGGTCAGATGGAACAGAATGGGTATTTGGCCCAGGAGGTTTCTGAACAGTCCATGAACACTATCTCCTCATTATACTATTTACTTATTCTTATAAGTTATAGTGCGTTTATATCTTTGCACTGTGCTACATTTAAAAGACTTTAGGATAAGAGCCAACATTGGACACATGGGATTAGCTTAATGGGCACCATGGTCAGCAGGAACAAGTTGGGCCGAAGGGCCTGTTTCTAACAAGAAGTTTCGTGTCACCTAACTTGCTGCCTATTGCGCATGCCGCTGGTGTTTAGGGTAGCAGTGAAGTTCCTCCATCTTTGTCTGTACCATTGGACACAAATATTGCTGTTTCCATAACAATTGTTTTTTGACCAATCAGGGTTGTTGGTCCTGAGCTGAAACCCTGAACCTGGAGGACCAGTGGACCACTCTTATTCTGACCTCTACCCTTTGACCTGTTTGGCATAGGTGACCCCACCAAGAGCCGAAGTATAAAGCCCTGACTCCAGCCAACATAACTCTCCAGGTCATTGAGGCACACAAGCCTACAAGGTTGTGGTCCGCTTGGAGGATGTCACCTAAGTCAGTGATAATAAACCTGATTCAGAGGAGGCTTATCTTATTCTATGCCTTCATTTGGTTTACCACCTCAAAGGAATTGTGTATGTGTACCGGCAAAGAAAAATATTTAGCTACAACACTGAAATAGTTTTAATCTTTTGTCAGTCATTGGTGCTATGAAGCCGGTGAAATGCCCTCTGGGTTACCGGGAATACAATGGATCCAGTAGGAACACCTTCAACAACACTTGTGAGCCTTGCCCAGCTGGTTACTATGGGAACCACAGTGATCGTCAGGACTGTGTGGAGTGCCAAGAAGGTGTGGTCTGCCTTCAAGGAGCTATCACCACTGACCCGCCATCAACCATGACACCATATGAGATTACAGCAGTCAGATCTTACATATGTCCAAAAGGTGAGTCCATTTTTGAAGAACAACCTTCCCTTTCAACTGAACAATAGCATCTGATCTAGGATTCAATGCATCAATACAACTGAAGTTACTTTCCATTGTATTTAGAGAGTTTGACAATGTGAATATTTGGAAAAATTATGAGCCTTAACTCCTGTTATTTATTGATACTATTTCACATAACATACTCTCCTGTGCCTCATAAGGGCTTAGAGTGGATGTGGAAAGGATGTTTTCTATAGTGGAGGAGTCTAAGGCTAAAGGGGCACAGCTTCAGAATGGAAGGATGTTGCTTCAGAAGGGATTAGGAGGAATTCATTAGCCAGAGGGTGGTGAATCTGTTCCATTATCTGTTGAGGTCAATTTGAAGAGTTCCTGATTGTAAGGGTGTCCAGTCCAGGGAACTCAGGAGGAAAATGAAATGAGGTGCATGCGAGTATGGAAAGTGGACAGCTGTTCCCAAACTTTGCAAGTGAAGATAGAAAGATCAGCTTTATCACACGCACATTGAAACATCGTTTGTATCAATGACCAGCACAGTCTGAGGATGTAAAATGTCATGCTATGCTACCACACCACCCTGTGTATAATTGGTTGATCTGCCTTACGAGCATTAGCTCTTCAAAACACAAAAATACAACTGCAGATGATGTGGATCAAAGAATACGTACACAACGCTGGAAGAACTCAGCAGGTCAGGCAGCATCCGTGAGAAAAGAGTAGCCAACGTTTCGGGCCAAGACCCTTCATCAGGAATGGGGGGGAAGAGAGGGCCGAAGCCCAGTAATAGAGATGGGGGAGGGGGTAAGGCCTAGAGGTGCCAGGTGGAGAACCAATCAGAGGAAGGATAAAGGGGGGAGGGGATAAGCATGAAAGAACTGTAGAGGTAAAAGAGCTGAAAGTTGAAAGAGGAGAGAGGCAGAGGGGGACCTGGGGAAGGGGGGGGGGGGAGGGAATTACCGGAAATTGGAGAATTCAATGTTCATACCACCAGGCAGGAGGCTACCCAGACGGTAGATGAGGTGTTGCTCCTCCAGCCTGAGTTTGGCCTCATCATGGCAGTAGAGGAGGCCAAGTATGGTCATATCTAGATGAGAATGAGAGGCAGAGTTGAAGTGGGAGGCAACCAGGAGATCCTGTCTATTGTGATGGACAGAGTGGAGGTGCTCGACGAAGCGGTCCCCCAATCTGCGTCGGGTCTCGCCGATGTAGAGGAGGCCGCACCGGGAGCACCGGATGCAATAGACGACTCCAGCAGACTCGCAGGTGAAGTGTTGCCTCACCTGGAAGGACTGTCTGGGGCCCGGAATGGTGGTAAGGGGGGAGGTGTGGGGACAGGTGTAGCATTTGCGCTTGCAGGGATAAGTGCTGGGTGGGAGTTCTGTGGGGAGGGACGTGTGGACCAGGTAGTCGCGGAGGGAACGATCCCTGCGAAAAGCTGAGAGGGGTAGGGAGGGAAAGATGTGCTGGGTGGTGGGGTCCTGTTGAACGTGGCGGAAGTTGCGGAGGATAATGTGTTGGATCCGGAGGCTGGTGGGGCGGTAGGTGAGGACAAGGGGAACCCTGTCCCTGTTGTGGTGACGGGAGGATGGGTTAAGGGTTGAAGTGCGGGAAGTGGAGGAGATGCGGGTGAGGGCATCTTTGATGACGCCAGAAGGGAAACCACGATCCTGAAAGAAAGAGGACATTTGAGAAGTCCTGGAACGGAAAGCCTCATCCTGGGAGCAGATGCGGTGGAGACGGAGGAACTGGGAATAGGGAATGGCATTTTTGCATTGGGCAGGGTGGGAAGAGGTATAGTCAAGATAGTTATGGGAGTCAGTGGGTTTGTAGAAGATGTCAGTGGATAGTCTGTCTCCGGAGATGGAGACCAAGAGATCAAGAAAGGGGAGAGAAGTATCCGAGATGGACCAAGTGAATTTAAGGGCTGGGTGAAAGTTAGAAGCAAAGTTGATGAAATTGACGAGCTCAGCATGGGCGCAGGAAGCAGCACCAATCTAGTCATCGATGTAGTGGAGGAAAAGTTGGGGAGTGGTGCCAGTATAGATTTGGAGCATAGACTGTTCCACATAACCCACAAAGAGGCAGGCATAACTGTGGCCCATGCGCTACACCCTTGATCTGGAGAAAGTGGGAAGAACCAAAGGAGAAGTTATTGAGAGTTAGAACAAGCTCCGCCAACCGGAGAAGTGTGGTGGTGCTGGGGAGCTGGTGGGGTCTGTTATCCAAAAAGTAGCGGAGGGCTTTGAGGCCTTCTTGATGGGGGATGGAGGTGTATAAGGATTGAACATCCATGGTAAAAATGAAGTGGTCGGGGCCGGGGAATTGGAAGTTATTGAAGAGGTGAAGGGTATGGGATGTATCCTGGATGTAGGTGGGGAGAAACTGAACTATGGGGGATAAAATGGAGTCCAGGTAGGCAGACGCAAGTTCGGTGGGGCAGGAGCAGACCGAAACTATGGGTCTACCGGGACAGTCAGGCTTGTGGATCTTGGGGAGGAGGTAAAACCGAGCTGTGCGGGGTGTGGGAATTATGAGTTTTTTGGCTGAGGGAGGAAGGTGTCCGGAGTTGATGAGGGTGGAGATGGTGCGGGAGACAGTGGATTGATGTTTTTTGGTGGGGTCCTGTGGCAGGGGTAAGTACGAGGAGGTGTCGGAGAGCTGCAGTTTGTCTCAGTGAGGTAGAGGTCCGTCCGCCAGACTACTATGGTACCGCCTTTGTCTGCAGGTTTGATGCTTAAGAGCATTAGCTCTTCTTCTGAATTTCCTGGACTGCCTACAACAAAAAACCTTCTGAATATTGGCCTTGAAATACCAATGCATCATATTTAAGTACTTTACAGTAGGCAAGGGTAGCCTCCTTGGGCAGGCAGTTGAAAATATTAGCAAATCCACAAGACAGTATTCACAACGGTAAACATTTTAGCCAGAGGTAAAGAGCTAATACTTGTAAGACAGATCGGTCAATCTTCTGATCAGCAAAATAAACTTTGTGAACACATGGCCCTTCCAACAGAGCTGATTCCAAGTAAACCACTATCCCAGGAATATCAGGAATAACTGCTTTTAGAATCCCTAATCTCAATCCACGTCTTGTGCCTTCTCATGACCATAAGATATAGGAGCAGAAGTAGGTCATTTGGCCCATCAAGTCTGCTCAGCTGTTTGATACTGGCTGATTTATATTCCCTCTCAACCCCATTCTCCTGCCTTGTTCCCATAACCTTTGACACCCTTACTAATCAAGAACCTATCAAATTGGCCTCCACAGATAATGTGGCAGGGAATTCCACAGATTCATCACCCTCTGGCTAAGGAATTCCTCCTAACCCCTTCTGAAGCAACATCCTTCCATTCTGAGGCTGTGCCCTCTGGTCCTAGACCCCCCCCCCCCACCACCACTTATAGGCAACATCCTTTCCACATCCACTCGAAGCCTTTCAATATTCAGTAAGTTTCAATGAGATCGCCTCTCATTATTCTAAACTCCAGCGAGTACAAGCCCAGAGCCATCAAAAGATCCTCATACATTAGCCCTTTCATTACCAGGAATATTCTTGTAAACCTCTTCTGGACCCTTTCCAATGCCAGCACATTCTTCCCTAGATATGGGCCCAAAACTGCTGGAACATACTGTAGATAAAAAGGATGAGAAGAAATTGTTTGCAGCAAAGCTGGCGGGGTGGCTTCTAAATGGGGAAAATCAATCACTGCTGCAATGGAATGGATAGATAGTTGAGTGAACTTACTTACAGCCCCTGTTTTATAGAGAGTGTCTGGCCAGGCGAGGTCATTATTCCTTAGAACATATGTGAAGGAGGAGCAACCTTATTGAACTGTTTAAAACAATGAGAGGCACTTGGATAGGTACATGGAGGGTCCAATGCAGGAAGTTGGGACTAGCTGACTGGGTACTGTGGTTGGCATGGACTAGTTGGGCTGAAGGGCCTGTATCTGTACTGTGCTGTCTCTGACTCTGCGACTCTACTGTCTATTCTCACCCTCAGATCAGTGAAGATCTAGTGGACTGGTTTGAATCTGAAGCTTTTACCCCATTAGATGTTACATTCCAACAAAACTCTCCAAAATCACAGCTCAGGTCATTCAGTTCAGGCTCATTTAGGGATGGTTAATGTGCAGAAGTGTCAGAGACCTTCAGAGAGACACATGAACATGCAGGAGATGGAAGGAACTGGATCACATGCCAGCAGTTTAATTTTCATGTACAGACATAGTGGGCTGAAGGTCCTGTTTTTGTGCAGTACTGTTCTATGGTTTATGTTCTAAATTAGACTTATCAGAAATATAAACTCATTAAAGGTTCACCCTCTGTGTAACCATTTGCAGGTCACCATTGTCCTAAAGGGAGCGCTGAGCCAATTCCTTGTCCCGTGGGCACTTACAATCCCAGCGAGCGAGCAGGCAATGTGGAGAGCTGTCTGAGATGTCCCATCAACTACTTCAGCCATTTAACGGGGCAAGCTGCATGCTTCACCTGTGGTTCACAGGCCGTACAACCTGAAGAAGGTTGCGACCATTGTATCTGCCTTCAGTCTGATCAGATATTCCAGGTGAGGACATTACTTTCACCTAACTGCCATCCACTGTTCACTGTAATTTGAATGCAAGACACCCACTCAATCACTACTAATTTGTATAGATCCAGGAGGTGCTGGGAAGACAAGAAGCCAGATTTAAAGACAAGTACTATGTTCTAGTGACATCCATTTTAACAATGGGCTAGGCTGTGGTTCAGAAAGTTTGCAAGCTCTCTGTAAAGTTAGTAAAAGTTGTGCATAATTTATGTTTCTCTTGTGAATGCTTGTTAAATGATGCTAAGTGCCCTTGACACTTCTGCAAGTGAGTTTGTCATTGCATTGGTGCATCCATGTACTTATGCCTACGTCAATAACTTCAACCACGAGGAAATAAACTCAACATTGGCTTTGACTTCTGAACTATCTTGAGATCCAGATTACAGAAGACCAGCCCAAGTATCCCTAGTCAGGTACTTAGTGACCACCCTCCTCGTCTCTACCGGTTCCTTAAGCCTGACTTTTTGTACATAGGTTTATACCTAAGTTTTGAACATAAGTCCTTAAGTTTGACCTTTCATGGAAGTATAGTAATCTGATTACATCAGAAAATATGTTGTCAAATAGCACATGAGCCCCTGTTGGAATTGGAATAGATTTATTATTGTCATATGTACGGAGATATAGTGAGGAGCTTGTCTTGCATACTGTTCAAACACATCAGATCATTACACAGTGCATTGGGGTAGAACAAGATAAAACAATAACAGAATGCAATTTTTTCCTTGTGCTGTTACATTAAAAAAAATAAATGGGATGATGTGCTTTTGTGCATTTATGTGTCTGACACTTAATTTTTCTCAGCTCAGTGACTCACAATGTGTGTGTGCTGCAAGACATCAGATGGTATCTGAAAGAACAAGAGAGTGTGTCAGAAAGCTGTATGATATTTGTCGAGAGGGAGCCAGCAGAAACCAGGATGGGGCTTGTCTCACGATGAAGGAGTGGGAGGAATATTGTTCACTAAAGGTCAGTATCACAGAAGGAAGGTGCCTTTATCCACAAGATGCCCCAAGGTGCCATGCCATAGAAGAACTTCAGCAATTCTAGATACCTGATAAAACTGGTAACCAAATTTCACACTGCTTTCATCTCAATGACCAGATAATTTGTATTAGGAGAAATAGATGTTCACCAGATCTACCTTTGAGAAGTAAAACACTGCTGATGCTGAAAAGCTGAGAAAATATAAAGTGCTGGAAATGCTCGGCAGGTGATGTAAAATCTTGAAAATTACATGACACGTTAATAATCTTTCATTGGAACCGTTCCAGGTCACTGGCTTTCCATCAGAGCTGAAGAAAAGGCTGTAACCCAAGAAGTAAATTCTGTTTCTATTTTCCTTTGGCTGATCTGCTGAGATTTTCTCCTGCATTTTATTTCTGCCTTGTTTTTAATGGCACCCTGAATTTGTTATAACCACCCATAAGGGCAGGTGTGGGCTCAGTCAATGAGGATACTCATCTGGAGCATTTCCTTCCTTGCCTTCGCTTCCAAATCAATATGGAAGCCAGCGTATTCCACCAAAGTAGGAATGGTTAGTGGGTTCACTTATAATTATCGACAGTAGGATGCCCATTCACAGCTTATTAACATATCATTTCACTTTAATGTGGAGGACCTCAGCTCTGGAATTCGCTCCCTAAACTTCACCACATCTTTCTTCTCCTTCGTAACTCAGTAAAGATTATCATTCCCGGGAGATTACAAAATCATTCACCTTAAAATGCTGTTTGATAAGCTCTTGTGTAATATCTTGGGATAATTTACTGAGAGCACTAGGAAAATTCAGCTTATTGTGTGGACTATTTCATTTAAGAGGCACTCTGTGTACTTGCCCACAGTGTCACCTCTGACCTGAACAGTCCCTTACTGTAGGTTTGCCAAGCGATTATATGCTGTGCTGTTTTGGTGACTCTTACAGTATGTTATTAGTCATGGGATGTTCCATTACTTTCCAGGTTTGTACTTCTCCTGCAGATTACCAGGGCTTTGATGGAGATTTGGGCCTTTGCCGCTGCCGGGTTGCAGCCTTGGATTCCGTGTGCGATGAGCAATGCAGACGGTTCCAACACAGAACACTGCAGGCAGTCTGCAACAGAGTGCCTGGCCTTCGCATTACCTACAGAAATGATTTGAAGGTATCAGCAGAGCATCTAAATGGAAAGTACTTTTAATAGAGACTTTTAAGAGATGTTTAGACAGACACATGATTCTGAGGGAAATGGAAGAATATGGACATTGCTTAGGCAGAGGGGATTAATTTAGTTGGCCATTTGATTACTAATTTATTTGGCTTGGCACAACATTGTGGGGCGAGGGGCCTGTTCCTGTGCTGTACTGTTCTGAGTTGTATGGTTTATGGTTTATTTATTTAGCAATATAGTGCGGAATAATCATTTCCAACTCTTCGAGCTATACTACCCCAGCAACTCTCAACAACCCTGATTATCTCTAACCTAATCACAGGACAATTTACAATGACCAGTTAACTTACCAGGTAGGTCTTTGGACTGTGGGAGGAAACCAGAGGACCCAGAGAAAACCCACGCATTCCACGTGAGGACATACAGAGACTCCTTACAGAACAGCACCGGAATTGAACTCTGGAATGCCCTGAGCTGTAATAGCATCGTGCTAACCACTACGCTACCGTGGTGCCATGGTTAGCTGAGTTAACAAGGATTAGTCATTTGGACTGTGTTTAACCAGCAACAGTGAGCTGTATAACTAGAATTACTCTCAGTTCTTGTGTTTACAAAGGAAGGGGGGGGTGGGGTGAAAGCCAAACGAGAGTTTCCACTCTATGGGATAGGACTTCTCAAGGCCGCAGGAGTAATCCAGCAGAGTATATGGACCCAGCACAAACTCACTTCAAACCTTTACATCCTACTGGGAAATTCATCCTGCCTCTGCACTATGAACATAACTGCGTATCAAGTAAAGATAGAATTAGACTTGATCCTTAAGTGGCTGAGGCAGGTACAATAGTATAATTTTAAGAAGCACTTGAATACGTGCATGGACAGCAAGGCTTAGCGAGGTATGTGACTGTACCCAGGAAATTGGGACGAGCTGGGTGGGCGCTGTGTACATCGTGGACTCTTTGGGCCAAAGGGCCTGTTTCTGTGCTGTATTTTCTATAACTCTGTCTCTGATAAACAAAGTTAGTTATGCATTGCCCAATGCAAACGTTGGAAATGGTTAACTGCTTCAACCCTGGCAGGGACCAAGGAAGCTCTTGTTAAGTAGGAAGTTAACTCTGAGGTTGACAAATACTTTTGCTTACAGGTTGACATACCTTTGAACCACATTCGTAGGATCCTGAACATCAGAAATGTCCTGGAGCAGAGCCAGTGCCAACCGCATCATAACGTCATTCAGCCTGTGTACCTAGTCGAGATGTCTGGTGAGACCTCATTACAAGTTCTCAGGCCTTGTAAAACGAAAACAACAGATGTTCTCAAAATCACCTGCTAGATTGTACTCCTTCCTCTTATTCTCTTCCTCCTTCCAGTCCTGATAAAGGGTCTTGGCTCAAAACATTGACTACTTATTCCTCTCCACAGATGCTGCCTGACTGACTGAGTTCCTCCAGAATTTTGTGTGTGTTGCTCCAGACGTTCTCAAAATTCAATTTTGAAAACAGAAATTTTTAAAAATCTTCCTTGTTTGCCAACTTCCATTTATTCTAGAAAACTCAAACAGATGAACAATCATGCTGTCTGATACATCAATGACTACCACAATTGTCATTTACAGAGTGGTAAACCATACTTAAATTAAGATGTATTCATTTGTGATCAAATGCTTGCATTCTTGCCATTGTGTTGAGTGTTGTAGGATGAAAACATAACGTCCCTCATCCAGCAAGCAACACTTCCACATTACATGTACTTCTACCTGAAAGGCTGTCAAAATGAAAGTTGGTTCAATGCAGGTAGTGCTGAACTTACAATATCTGACTGAGTTGGGTCATATTTAATCAGGTGCTCTTACAAAACACAAAGCAGTCTAAATTATATCCCAATCCATTATTTCTCATATCTTATTAAAACAGTTAGTCTCTCCGTCAATGCGAGCATCAATGATGATGATGCCTATTGATCTTCTATAGACGCAGAGTGGAGAGTACTCTAATTGATTGCATCACAGCCTGGTATGGGAACATCAATGCCCTGGAAAGGAAGATGACAAGAAAGTGGTGGACATAACCTAATCCATCACAGATAAAGCCCTCCCCACCACTGAGCACATTTATATGAAGCGCTGTCATAAGATAGCAGCATCTGTCATCAAAGACCCCACCATCCAGCCAACTGCTGCCATCAGGCAGGTCCCACACTGCCAGCTTCAGGAGAAGTTACAACAATCAGATTCCTGAACTGCCGTTCAGGGATCACCTCACTTTGCAAGTCAGCCTGACCGACAGACTGACTCGCAAGGACTCTTTACAATTCAAGTTCTTTGTATTATTTTTTATTTGCACTGTTTGCCTTCTTTTGCACATTGGTTGTTTCTCAATCTTTGTCTCTGTATAGTTTTCATAAATTCAAATGTTTATTTTTTCCAAAAAAATAATTTTTATTAATAATGAATGCCTGTACAAAAATGAATCTCAGAGTTGTATATGGCAACATACAGTATATGTACTTTGATAATAAATTTACTTTGAACTTTGAAAGCTCTCTCCACATATGCTGCCTGACCTGCTGAGTCTTTGCAGTAATTTTTTAATTTCAGGTTTCCAGCATTTGCATTTTTGATATGGATTTAATATGCTTGGGAAGGTAGCAAGTAAAGGAAACAGAGTAGCAATTAACGGGTCCCTTTCGGAATGGCAGGCTGTGACGAGTGGGATACCGCAAGGTTCGGTGCTGGGACCGCAGCTGTTTACAATATACATTAATGATTTAGATGAAGGGATTAAAAGTAACATTAGCAAATTTGCCGATGACACAAAGCTGGGTGGCAGTGTGAAATGTCAGGAGGATGTTATGAGAATGCAGGGTGACTTGGACAGGTTGGGTGAGTGGGCAAATGTATGGCAGATGCAGTTTAATGTGGATAAATGTGAGGTTATCCACTTTGGTGGCAAGAACAGGAAGGCAGATTACTATCTAAATGGAGTCAAGTTAGGAAAAGGGGTAGTACAACGAGATCTAGGTGTTCTTGTACATCAGTCAATGAAAGCAAGCATGCAGGTACAGCAGGCAGTGAAGAAAGCTAATGGCATGCTGGCCTTTATAACAAGAGGAATTGAGTATAGGAGTAAAGAGGTCCTTCTGCAGCTGTATAGGGCCCTGGTGAGACTCCACCTGGAGTATTGTGTGCAGTTTTGGTCTCCAAATTTGAGGAAGGACATTCTTGCTATTGAGGGAGTGCAGCGTAGGTTCACAAGGTTAATTCCCGGAATGGCGTGACTGTCATATGTTGAAAGATTGGAGCGACTGGGCTTGTATACACTGGAATTTAGAAGGATGAGGGGGGATCTGATTGAAACATATAAGATTATTAAGGGATTGGACACACTGGAGGCAGGAAGCATGTTCCCGCTGATGGGTGAGTCCAGAACTAGAGGCCACAGTTTAAGAATAAGGGGTAGGCCATTTAGAACAGAGATGCAGAAAAATTTTCACCCAGAGAGTGGTGGATATGTGGAATGCTCTGCCCCAGAAGGCAGTGGAGGCCAAGTCTCTGGATGCATTCAAGAGAGAGTTAGATAGAGCTCTTATAGATAGCGGGGTCAAGGGATATGGGGAGAGGGCAGGAACGGGGTACTGATTGTGTATGATCAGCCATGATCACAGTGAATGGCGGTGCTGGCTTGAAGGGCCGAATGGCCTACTCCTGCACCTATTGTCTAAGTAATGTCCTTGCTTAATTGTGTTTTACAGAGAAAGGTTTCCTGGGTGTATATGACCCAGATCCCATAAAATTAAGGAGCTTGCTGGAAATCAATTTGGCTCAACATCCATCATTAGACTTGAAGATGTCTCCAGGTAATTGTGCCTGTGACAGACTGCAGACTTGCCCTGACTTTGACATTCTCTGTACTTGCTGTGTCCTCAACTTAATCCATCAATGCCTTTTAATGAGTCTCAGCATATTCATGTTGTTGAACAAAATGTACATTTATCTTCATGTTTATTCAGCCACGACAATCTGCCACGATGTTGGTTGTGTAGTTATTTACTGCCAGCCAGTGGACAGGCATTGATCATGTGGTATCGTTTACAGTCCACACTTGCTGATCAGGTTACGATAACAACCTAATCAAGACCAGAATAAAGACACAAGGTGCTTAAAAAAACTCAGCAGGTCAGCTAGTATTTGGGAAAAGGGAAACAATTAATGTTGCCACTTAATGCCCCCAAAACCTGGAGAATATTATTGTTATTTTATTCACTGTTCTGAAAGCCTTCACGTGCAGAGGAACATTCCAGTTCTAACAAAGGATCATTGACTTGGAATGTTAACTCTGTTTCTCTTTCCACGGATGCAGTCCGACCTGCAGAGTGTTTTTATTTCTGAATTCCAGTTTCTGGAATCCTCAGGTGGCATCCATCATTAAGGACCCCCATCACCCAGGACATGCCCACTTCTCATTGTTACCGTTGAGGAGGAGGTACAAGAGCCTGAAAACACACACTCAGTGTTTCAGGAACAGCTTCTTCCCCTCTGCCATCAGATTTCTGAAAGGACAATGATCTAATGACCTAATTTTTTTGCTCTTTTTTTCCCATTACTCTATATATACATACACCACTGTATATGTGTATACAGTATATGTGCGTGTGTGTATATATAATTGCAATTTATAGTTTTTTATGTATTTCACTGTACTGCTTCAAAACAACAACATTCTCAACATATGACAGTGATATTAAACCTGAGTCTTATTCACATTCAGATTTCCTGTAAAAACTGAAGAAATGTATTCTTCGGTATGTGGATCCATCTCGAGGTTAATCTCAAAGTGCTTTGTAAATTTTAGAAAATGCAACAAGCCATGTGACATCTCCCAGCCCCAAGGACCCTGAGACTCGTGAGTCAGGTGTTCACCAACTTTTTGTTAACGGCACATTGTTTTCTGGCATCTTCAACCCCACCGCCTGCTTCCACGTTGGCAGCATTGTCCTGTTCAGGGTGATCAGTGAGTATTACCCTGTCTATGACAGGTAAGTACAATTCTGCTTCTCATTAAAGAACATGGTTCCCACAATATACTTAATCCAACAAGCTCAAATATGTAATTTTGTGAAACTTATTACCTCATGTTAGACACTAAAAATGACTGACCATGAGAATATTGTTGTCTAATACCACAATGAGCTTTTAGTATATCTTTCAAATGTAAAGGAATAACTCAGTGGCATAAAGGGAAAGAAATGAATTAATCCAATAGCTCAGAAGCCAGCATTTATCCCGTGGGCTAACTGTCCTCTACCTATACTGTGTAATCCTTTTGAGTAAAACCCCTCACCTGGTCCCACCTATCACCTATCAGCTTCTGCCCCCCCCCCCCCCCCACCATTCACCTTCTTATTCTGGCTTCTTCCCCCTTCCTTTCTAGTTCTGATGAAGGGTCTCAGCCAATATGGCAACTGTTTATTTCCTTCCTTGGAATAAACAGAAGATGCATCAATGGAAGCAGGTCAAGCAGTATCTATGGAAATGAATAAACAGTCGGCGTTTTGGCTCAAGACCCTTCTTCAGGACTTCACTTTATATGGTACTTTTTCACTACTTCTGTTCATCCCAAAGTGTTCTACAGCCAATGAAATGCTTTAATGACAGAAACACAGCTACCTACTTGAGTGTAGCAAGATCTAACAAAAAGGAATGTAATAATGTTCAAAAAAGTCTGCTGACTGAGATAAACATTGGGTAGGTCTCGAGATAACTCCAGTGATGCTCTTTGAAACAGTGGCATGAGATCTCTTACATTTGAGGACATCCTTAAGGTAATTTGGATCTTGGGTTGAATGTTTATTTGCGAACAGCATCTGCCACAATGCATCTGGGAACATAAGCATGGAACTGAACGTTCAAGTTTCATATCAGGAGCTGAAACCAAAAAAGACAACAGATTCTACAGGTGCTGGAAATGTTGAGCAACACACTCAAAATGCTGGAGGAATTCACAAGTCAGGCAGCATCAATGGAAAAGAGTACAGTCGACGTTTTGGACTGAGATCCTTCATCAGGATTCCCTTCCATAGATGCTCCATGACTTGTTGACTTCCTTCAGAGTTTACGTGCGTTGCTGAAACCACACATCTTTGACTCTGTTGAAAATGATATGTCCACACCTTGTCAGGTTTTAATTGACGTTAAGATTGGGAATGCATAGGAACATAGAAATCTACAGCACATTACAAGCCTTTCAGCTCACAATGTTGTACCGACCATCTAACCTACTCTAGAAACTGCCTAGAATTTCCCTTACGCATAGCCCTCTATTTTTCTAAGCTTCATGTACCATCCTAAGAGTCTTCTATAAGACCCTATTGCATTCCACGCACCCACCAATCTCTGTGTGAAAAAACTTATCTCTGACATCTCTCTTGTACCTGCTCCCCAGCACCTTAAAACTATGCCCCTTTGTGTTAACCATTTCAGCCCTGGGAAAAAGCCACTGGCTATCCACACAATCAATGCCTCTCATCATCTTATACACCTCTATCAGGTCACCTCTCATCCTCTGTCGCTCTAAGGAAAAAAGGCCAAGTTCACTCAACCTATTCTCATAAGGTATTCTCTCCAATCCAGACAACATCCTTGTAAATCTCCTCTGCACCCTTTCTATGGTTTCCACATCCTTCCTGTAGTGAGGTGACCAGAACTGAACATGTACTGCAAGTGGGGTCTGACCAAGGTCTTGTTAGCTGTAACATTACCTCACTGCTCTTGAATTCAATCCCACGGTTGATGAAAGCCAATACACCGTATGCCTTCTTAACAACAGAGTCAACCTGCGCAGCTGCTTTGAGTGTCCTATGGACACAGACCCCAAGATCTCTCTGATCCTCCACACTGCCAAGAGTCTTACCATTAATACTATATTCTGTCTTCATATTTGACCTACCAAAATGAACCACTTCACACTTATCTGGGTTGAACTCCATCTGCCACTTCTCAACCTAACTCTGCCTCCTGTTGGTGGCCCACTGTAGCCTCTGACAATCCTCCAGACTATCCACAACAGCCCCAACTTTTGTATCATCAGCAAATTTACTAACCCATCCCTCCACTTACTCATCCAGGTCATTTATAAAAATCACGAAGAGTAAGGGTCCCTGAACAGATTCCTGAGGCACTCCACTAGTCACCAGCCTCCATGCAGAATATGACCCATTTACAACCACTCTTTGCCTTCTGTTGGCAAGCCAGTTCTGGATCCACAAAGCAATGTCCCCTTGGATCCCACGCTTTATTACTTTTTGAAGGAGCCTTGCATGGGGTATCTTATCAAATGCCTTACTGAAATCCATATACACCACATCCACAGCTCCACCTTCATCAATGTGTTTTGTTACATCCTCAAAGAATTCAATCAGGCTCGTAAGGCATGACCTGCCTTTGACAAAGCCATGCTGACTATTCCTAATCACATTATGTCTCTCTGTGTCAAAAGGCAGGCTCAAAAGGTGTTAGCATGATCTCCCCAGCTCCAAGACAGTGTCAATGGCCAGAGAGGATAAATCAGAAAATGGATAAGTCAAATATCCAAAATAAAAGCAAGGTTCTTTCTTTTTTCTAGTGTAAATCTCTATAACACTGACAGCCACTTTGACTGGGGAGCATTCCGTGACCTTGTGGAGGAGATGGAACTTGCCTCAAGCTCATCCTGGCTCTTTACTTATCGCTTCGACCAACCTGGTGTTCATGTCTTCCAACTGAGCAGCAACCCTAACAAGAAAATGGTGTGTGCCTATTTACTAATAGTAGTCCTTCTTTGGATTCAAGCTTGCTCAGAACCCTTAATGATGTCTTTACATCAGAATGATGTCTTCTGCTACTGTAGCCCATCCACTTCAAGGTTTGATGTGTTGTGGACTCGAGATGTTTTTCTGCACACCACTGTTGTAACGTGTGGTTATTTGAGTTACTGTCACCTTCCTGTCAGACTGAACCAGTCTGGCCATTCTCCTCTGACCTCTCTCATTAGCGAGGTGTTTTCACCCACAGAACTGCTGCTCACTGGATTTTTAAATTTGTTTTTCACACCATTCTATATAAACTCAAACTGTTATGAGTGAAAATCTTGGGAGATTAGCAGTTTCTGAGATACTCAAACCACTCCATCTGGCACCAACAATCACTCCATTCTTCCTCATTCTGATATTTGATCCGAACAATAACTGAGCCCTTGATTATGTCTGCATGCTTTTATGCATTGAGTTGCTGCCACAGATTGGCTGGTTAGATATTTGCATTAATGAGCTGGTGTACCTAATAAAATGGTCATTGAATGCATATTTACATCTATTAGGAATTTGCTGCGGTGTGACATGCAACAAAAACAGCAACATTCAGGAACTATAAATAATAAAAATATATAAAAATAAAGAAATATATAAATAAAAAAGCTAATAAATTTAGATGTTAAAGGATCTGGAATAAAATATGCTTAAATGAATACCAGCATGTAATTTCTAAGTAAACAGCATTGTAAAAAGTGGTTTAAAGTTTTTTCAGATTAACTGCCTGGGAGAAAAAACTTTTCAGATGACATGAAGCTTTGTTTTAATAGCCCAATAGTACTTTCCAGATGGGAGCTTTTCGAAAAGGGAGTGTACCAGGTGAGAAGTGTCCACAGTGATTTTTTTTTTGCTCGCTTCTTTGTCCTGGACACGCAAGTCCTGAGTGATGAGTTCAGATAAAGCAATGCCAAGTACCAACTAGCCTTCACTCCACGCTATGCCAGTATTGTGGCATACCCTGCCGTAATGAACTAAAAGTGATGCTTCCATTTCCCAAACTCTCATTTCAGATCTTTCTCAATTTAATTTTGACAGAAGAGGGACGGCAGTTGCAGGTACCTGGCACAAAAACCAAAGCTGGGGGAACTCCACTCTCAGTCTTTATGCAGTCTTGACCTGAAGCATTAACAATTCTTCCCAACTAAAAATATTTGATATCTAGAACAGCACAGTACAGGTCCTTTGGTCCATAATATTGCGCCAACCTTTAAACCTACTCCAAGATCAATATAACCCTTCCCTCTCACAGAGCCCTTCATTTTCCTTTCATCCATGTGCCTAAGAGTCTATCTGCCTGTACCACCACACCTCACAGCACATTCCATGCAACCACCACACTGTATTAAAAAAAAAACCCTACCTCTGACATCTTGCTATACTTTCCTCCAATCACCTTAAAATTACACCCTCTTGTGTTAGTCAATTTCACCCTAGGGAAAAAGTCTCTGGCTGCCCTTGCATCTCTGCATCTTATTATCTTGTATACCTCTATCAAGTCACCTCTCATCCTCTTTCACTCTAGAGAGAAAAGCCCTAGCTTGCTCAACGTTTCCTCTCCAATCCAGACAGCATCCTGGTAAATCTCTTCTGCACCTCTCTGAAGCTTCTACGTCCTTCCTCTGACAAGAATTGAACACAATACTGTGATGGTCCTGGGTTTCCAGTCCACAAAGCTGTAAACTCAAAAGGAGATTTTAAGCCTTATCTGATGTAGATATCTACAAGTTCCTCACTATAGGGAGGTTAGACCGTATCCACCTTCTTGTCAAGGACTAGCTTATTCCCCTGTCTAGTCAATGTGGCCAGGTTTAGCTGTTCGAGTGGTGGACTCCCCCTCCCTGCCAAGGAGGAACTACTTTCAGCTAAAAAAGTAGTTTAAACATCATCCATTTATTTTAGTTTTAAAGATACATGTTTAGCTTTTGGACAAATAGTTCTTAACACATGTTTGTCACTCACAGAGGATTTCTAATTTATAAAAGATTTCAGAATAACAAAAGATTTTAGAACAACAAAGGATTTCCAAACACAGGTACGATTCTTATGAACTAGAAGAACATGCCAACAAGTTACAGATGAGCAAATTGTCCATCACAGAAAGTAAAAGTTGAGGAATGAATTCTAGTTCTTCATTCTATAACTCCTTTGTCATTCGGACCATTCCCTAATGTATTCTAATATTTATACTATTTTCTGCTCAATGACATCATTGCAAGTAAAAAAATTGGTTCTCTTGAAGATCAGAATGGTGATCTGTCAGTCGCTCAGCATTCAGGATGAGGTAGTAAATTGGAGTAGACACTGGCTTTGCGGGAGAAGCCAGAGAGTGGTGGTAGATGGTTGCCTCTCTGACTGGAGGCCTGTGACTAGCGGAGTGTCACAGGGATCGGTGCTGGGTCCTTTGTTGTTTGTCATCTGTATCAGTCATCTGAATGATAATGTAAACTGGATCAGCAAATTTGCATACATCACCAAGACTGGGGGTGCAGTGGACAGCAAGGAAGACTATCAAAGCTTGAAGTGGGATCTGGAAAAATGGCTGACAAATGGCAGATGGAATTTAATGCGGATAAGTGTGAGGTTTTGCACTTCAGTAGACCAACTAGGGTAGGTCCTACACAGTGAGCAGTAGGGCACTGAGGAGTGTGGTAAGCAAAGGGATCTGGGAATACAGGTCCAAAATTCATTGAAGGTGGCATCACAGTTAGATAGGATGTGAAGAAACCTTTGGCACATTGGCCTTCATAAATCACTGTACTGAGTACAGGAGATGGGATGTTATGTTGATGTTGTGTAAGACATTGGTGAGGCCTAATTTAGAGTACTGTGTGCAGTTTTGGTCACCTACCTACAGGAATGATGTAAATAATATTGAAAGAGTACAGAAAAAATTGACAAGGATGTTGCCGGGTCTGGAGGACCCGAGTTATAAGGAGAGATTGAATAGGTTAGGACTTTATTCCCTAGAACATAGAAGATTGAGGGGAGATTTGATAGAGGTGTACAGAATCAGGAGGAGTATCATTCATTTGTTATGTGCTGTGTTGTATGACATGGGGATCATGGTCTTGATCCTGACTGTTCTTGACAAATTTTTCTACAGAAATGGTTTGCCCTTGCCTTCTCCTGGGCAGTGTCTTTACAAGACAGGTGGTCCCAGAGGGAAAGAGTGCCTTACACCTCCTTTGGTAGAGACGTATCTCTACCCCGCCACCCTATGAGGGGTATTAAATGTAAGCAGGGTTTTCCCACTGAGGTTGGGTGAGACCAACTAGAGGGGGTAAAGTGAAATGTTTAAGGGGAACATGAGGGGAAACTTTTTCAGTCAGCGGGTAGTGTGAGTGTGGAATGAGCTGCCAGTGCAAGGGGTAGATGCAATTTTGATTTCAATGTTCAAGAGAAGTTTAAATGGGAGGAGTACAGAACGATATGGTCTGGCTGCAGGTTGATGGGAGTAGGCAGTTTAAATGGTTCAGCATGGGCATGAATGTTTGAATACATTTGACAAACTTGATCCCATCTAGTCCTTTTATAGTATGGGAATCCCGGTCAATATGTGGAAAGTTAAAATCACCTACTATAACAAACTTGTCGCACTATGTTCGACCTTTTGATTTTGAACTTGTCTGAGGTCTTACCAACATCTGTCTCCACAACCTCTCCACTAACTGTCCTGGCACTCTGGTTCCCATCCCCCTGCAACTCTAGTTTAAACCCCACCGTGCAGCACTAGTAAACCTTCCAGTCAGAGTATTAGTTCCCCTCCAGTCAGGTGTAAACCGTTTCTTCTATACAGGTCTCACCTTCCCTGGAAGAGAGTCCAATGATCCAAAATTCTTATGCCCTCCCTCCTACACCAACTCCTTAGCCACATATTAAACCATGTGATCTTCCTCACCTAGCACGTGGCACGAGTAGCAATCCTGAGATCACAACCTTTGAAATCCTGCCCTTTAAATTAGCACCTACCTTCCTGAACTCACTTTGCAGAATCTTGTTACTCATCCTACCTATGTCATTGGTACCTACATGGACCATGGCCTCTGGCTGCTCACCCTCCCAATTAAGAGTGTAGAGGTCTCAATCCAAGATGTCTCAGACCCTGGCACCCAGGAGGCAACGTACCATCTGGGAATCTTATTCTCGTCTAGGGTTTTATAAAGCTTTACCTTGTGTCTCTTAAACTTAATACCCTGACTAATGATGCCAGTACACCATATATGCAATTGTAACCACCCTATCAATTTGCTTGGCAACTTTGAGGGATCTAGGGATGCGAAGCCCAAGATGCCTCTTTTCCTCCACACTTTTAACCCTGTATTCCGCCTTCAAGTTCGACCTTCCAAAGTGTATTTAAAATCCTGAATTTCTGTTTGATGAGAAATCTAAATGGGCTAATCTCTTTCTCAGTATGTCCGAGTGATGCCTGTTGGTGGCCAGTGCTATGAAGAAGGGCCCTTCTTCCCCACCACCCCCAGCAGTTTTATCCGCATGGGCATCCGCAGGGCCCAAGACCTACACTTCAATCCTGATTGGCTCATTATTTCTAGTTTACTGGCGGCAGTGATGGCAACAGTCGGTATCTGTGCAGGATTGATGGTGAGCAACTGAAACTGGTTTAATTACAGCTTATTCCACTATTTGGAAATTTTGGTTCTCGATCTCATTGATCTAACACCATTGTATTTCTGGGCTACGTTTCTTCTAATGTTACCTTAACAGGTGAACTGCATGTGTGTAATTTATTCACTTTTAGTTCAGAGATGAGACAGCAAACAATCTGACAGACAAACTCAGTAGGTCAAGCAACAAGTGTGGGAGGAAAGGAATTAATACTTAAAAGATTAGCTTTATTTGTCACATGTACATCGAAACTTCAAAACATTCAATGAAAATTGTTATTTGCGTCACAGTCCGAGGAAGTGCTGGGGGCAGCCTGCAAGTGTTGTCACGCTCCCAGCCTGTTTACTAAGCCTGACTCCTACGTCTTTGGAATGTGGGAGGAAACTCTGTAACAATTCCTTTCCACCCACAGACGCTGCTTGACCTGATGAGTTCTTCCAGCTGATTGCTGTTGCTCCAGATGTAGTTAGGATCATTCAGTATAGTTCCAATCTCTTTCTGCTGGAACTCAGAGCCCATGGGGAAGCAAAGCTTTATAGAGCACAGTATAGTTCAATATCGTGCAACAGACTATATCTTCTGTTATCTCATCGCTTTCCACATGGGCTTCTAATGAAATAAAGTGATGTCAATTTATAAAAGTCCATTCTGAAAAAGACCTCATAGCAAATGACTAAGTGTAAATTAGTTGCTATGATACAGAAGTAAAAAAGATTAGCTTTATTTGTCATGTGTACATCGTAACATGCAGTGAAATGTGTCGTTGACACTGAGGACATGCTGGAGGCAGTATGCAAGTGTCACCATGTTTCTGGCACCATGTCCACAACTCACTAACCTTAACCCGTATGTCTTTGGAATGTGGGAAGAAACCAGAGAACCCTAACCTACGCAGTCACGGGAGAAAGTACAAACTTCCTGCAGACGGTGTCAGGAATTCAGCCACAATTGCTGGCGCTATAAAGTGTTACGCTGACCGCGATGCTACAATACCACCCAACAGAATATCATTCAGCCAATCAAGGCTGATGTAATTACATTTTCACTATTATTTCCTGATAACCCTGCAATCTACTCTCTCACGCCCACCCTTTTTACCTACACTAGAGATATTTACAGCCACCAGTTTACCCATCAGCGTGTCTTTGGGAGGTCGGAAAAACCCAGAGCAGTCAGTGCATAGGGGGAACACGCAAGTTCCAGGCTAACAGCACTGGAAACTAATATAAAAACGGGGTCGGGGGTGAGGCATTGTGCAAACACACTGACAAGTAAAATATGCATTGCCTATTACTGCGAAGAGATTAGAATCATATAAGGAATCGTTGCTTTTGTTGTTACTGCTTCAAAAAGACTCTACCCTGGTTTACAAAGTGCAGTTTGCATATTTGTACCTAAAAATAGTTTACTTTAGAGATAAAGTTATATGGCAATCGTAGTTGTCCACGACAACCAAGTTACCTCGCTGAGCTAGTCCCATTTGTCTGCGAATAGCCATTGTCTTTCCTTTCTATTTCATTGTCTAAGTGCCTTTAAACATTGTAATTGGCCAGCAAAAAATTAGCAGATTGATGTCTGAGGAGTGAGGTCTGTCCTATGAAGAGAGAATGAGTAGGACGGGCCTATGTTGACGGTGTATCAGAGAAGTGAGAGGTGATCCCATTGAGACACACAGGAATTAACAGAGTGACACTGAGCTGCAGTTTACACTGGCTGGAGAATCTAAGGCCTAGAGACATTGTCAAACTGAGTCATAGAGCACTGTAGTGCTGAAACAGGTCCTTTGGCCCATCCAGTCTGTGCTGAACTGATCTTCTCCCTAATCCCATTTATCTGCATCCAGACCAAAGGGTTAGATCAATCCCTCCAAACCTCTCTCATCCATGTACTTATCCAAACTTCCCTTAAGTGTTACAATGGAACCCACATCTAGCACTTCCACTTACACCATTCTCTGAGTGCAGAAGTTTCCCTTCAGGTTCCCTTAAATAATTCACCTTTCACCCTTAACCTATGACTTCTAGTTCTAGTCTCACCCAACCTGAGGGGGAAAAAAGTCTGCATGCATTCACCCGATCCATCCCACAGAGAGAGGATCACTCATGAGCCACAGAGCTGATGTTTCCTAGTTCAGTCCTTCCCCATAGTACTGTGTGTGGAGTTTGTACATTCTCCCTGTGACTGCTTGGGTTTACTCCAAGTGCCCTGGTTTCCTCCCACATCCCACAGACATGAAGGCTTACTGACCACTGTAAATTAAACCTGGTGTGTAGGTGAGGGGTAGAATCTGGGCAGAGTTGATGGGAAAGTGGAGGAATACAACAGGACTAGTGTAGGATTTGTATAAGTAGATGCACAATAACTAGCACAGCTTGTCAGCTGAAAGGCCCATTTCTATTATGACCTAAATGAGAAAGAACATTGCTACTGAAAAGATGAGTAATATTAGGAATTCGCCACCTTAGAGAGCTGGGGATGTTTCTTCACTGACTACATTGAGGTAGGCGCATAGGTGATGGACAATTGGAGGGCTATGCAGGAGGGAGGGATTAGTTTGATCTTCAAGTAGGTTAAAGGGCTGGCACAATGTGAAGGGCTGAAGGGCCTGTATTGTGCTGTAGTAACCTACATGCTCTGTTCTATGTATAATTGAGCATTGAGATTATTAGACTTTTACAGGAAATGAATCAAGGAATGCAGGATATAAACAGTATGGTGGAAGATCATCCATGAATGATGGAATGAAAGTCCTGCACCAGCCTCTACTAACATAGCGCAGTACAGGCCTTTCAGCCTACGATGTTGTACCAACCTTTCCTTCCCCATTGTCCTGCCTCTGACACCTCCAATACCTTCCAATCACCTTAAAGTTATACCCCCTTGTATTAGCCATTTCTGCCTTGGGATAAAATCTCTGGCTGTCCACTCGATCTGTGGCTCTTATCATCTTGTACACCGCTATCAAGTCACCGCTCATCAATTTCTCTACAAAGGGAAAAGCCCTAGCTCACTCAAACTTCTCAGAGTTTTAGCGAAGGCTTTCCTGTAGCGGCCAGATGCACTGAGTGATTAAACACCAAGCCACAAGCACATCAGTCCTTGAACTCACAGGTGATGAAGGCATTGTCTGATCTTATCCAGGTCAGTGGTGGGGTCGGATTGTGCAACTGGGATTTGACATCTCTGCATTCATGAGAAACCAAGAAAGCAGGGTCCCAATCTCCACACTGCTGTGCTAACTCCTTCAAACAGGAAAGAATATCAACCCATAGTTCTTTAGTGAGACATTGGGTCATGACTCATCCTCTCAGTATTATTTATTTATTTAGTTATTGTATTTGCAAAGTTTGTTGTTTGTCAGTCTTTGTGTGAAGTTTTTCATTGATTCTATCTTATTTCATTGTTCTACTGTGAATGCCCATAAGAAAATGAATTTCTGGGTTGTATATAGTGACACGTATGTACTTTGATAATAAATTTACTTCGACCTTTGAACAAATGTGCCTGTGGAGTGGAGTTTCAGTTGTGAGTGACTGTCTCTGGACAGGAAGGGATAATAAAGGGAACAATATTAAAGACTGGAAGAATTAACCTATATTCAAAACCTTCAGCTTCTCTTCAGGAAGAGCAGTTGGCCCAAGAAAGCGATAGTTACTCCGAGGTACCAGCACCTCCAGAAGGCATATAACTTTGATGATTATTCCTCAAAAGAGGCTGCCATCATTGCTGTGAAAAAGATTCACCGGAGTCTGCAGTTTGCAGAACAAACTGAGGAAAAGGATGAGAATGGAGGCAGAAAGGAAGGTGAGAAATACAAAGATAAAACTACAGCCGTTGTAAACCCGAGACAAAATCTGAACATGCTGAAAGGAAATAGGTTCGATATTTCAGGCTAATGACCTACCAATGAAGGAGGTCACTGACCTGAAATGTTACCTCCGTTTCTATCTCCACAGATGCTGTCCGATCAGTGGAGAATTTCCAGCATTTTCTATTTCTGTCTTGAATGAGCATCTCAGCATTTTCTCCACAGAGTCAGAAATGATAGGAGCCTCGAATCCCATCAAATCACTGGAATGCTTGATAAGACTTTATACTGTAACTGGGGTGGTATCAATCTGTTGGGACTGCAGGTATCTAATATCATGCTTTTTTTTTCTAGTAAGTCTTCAGCTAATTTATAAGTTGGAAGCAAACTTGTAAAGAAAGGCCATTACATCTGTTGAATCACCAGAAGGCGGCCAATTGTTTTCAGGAGAAAAGCTGGTATTCAAATGATGCATAGCAAGATCTCACAACATGTGGGTGTGATGATCTATAGGATTTACTTTTCCACAATTTTGCAGTTTCTATGAAAAAAATAAACCAAATTATTCTATTTTAGATTCTGTCTCAAAAAACAGAGAATTTGGGAATTATGAACAGATTGATTTGGAATTGTTTAATACCAACACGTTCTATCAAATTCTACTGAAGCAATCGTTGGCAGTGTCAGTCAGATTAAGCCAACACAAGAAGGAGGTAAGACTCAAAGCAAAGCCTCCATAGTAATTTTTAATTAAATGAATATCATTGCTTTTTCCAGCACAAAATGTTCTTAAGCAATTTTATATTATTTTATCACAGATTTACCCACAGTGGCCATTTTACTAGGTACTTCCTGTATCTAATAAAGTGGCCACTGAGTGTATGTTTGTGGTCTTCTGGGGCTGTACCCATCCACTCCAAGGTTCGACATGTTGTGCATTCAGAGATGCTCTTCTGCACACCACTGTTGTACCGTGTGGTTATTTGAGTTACTGTCACCTTCCTGTCAGCTTGAACCAGTCTGGCCATTCTCCTCTGACCTCTCTCATTAACAAGGTGTTTTCACCCACAGAACTGTCGCTCACTGGATGTGGGTTTTTTTGCACCATTCTCTGTAACTTATAAATTTGGGTGTGAAAATCCCAGTTTCTGAAATACTCAAACCACCCTGTCTAGACATATCTGAACCTCTTGACCATGTCTGCATGCTTTTATACATTGAGTGGCTGCCACATGATTGGTTGATTAGATATTTGCATAAACAAGCTGGTGTACAGGTGTGCCTGATAGAGTGGCCTCTGAATGCACATTGTTCCTTAGTACTCCAATGTATAATGTGCTGGATTGGGTCTTTGACATTCAGATTCCAATAAGACCACCTCTTCTGCGGTGTCTCAAGACAAATTGAGCAAATTGATTGCTCTTTAGAAAGAAAATGGTCAACTAAATGACATTTTCCTTGTACTCTATGGTGTACACAGGTAATCAGGACCACAGTCTCCATGAGAGGAAAGGTTAAAAGTCATTAGCAACAGAAGTTGTCTATTGATAGTGATCATTGGGATACAAATTATTTTGTCTGACCTGATGGACCCTCCAGGTCACCAGTGCAGCTTTTTAAAGTGAAACATCATTCCATATTTATAACACCTTTTAGGGCCTCACTGTATCCCAAAGCATTTCCTTCCATTGATGTGTGGTCACTTTGTAATGTGGAAAACATAGAAAACCTACAGCACAATACAGGCCCTTCAGCCCACAAAGTTGTGCCGAACATGTCCCTACTTTAGAAATTACTAGGCTTACTCATAGCCCTCTATTTTTCTAAGCTCCATGTACCTATCCTGAAGTCTCTTAAAAGACCCTATCGTATCCACCTCCACCACCGTCACCGGCAGCCCATTCCACGCACTCGCCACTCTCTGCATGAAAAACTTACCCCTGACATCTCCTCTGTACCTACTTCCAAGCACCTTAAAAGTTCAATGTAATTGTGACTGGATAATCACAATTATCACAATTGTTGATTATAGGATAAATATTGACCAAGTCACTGGTGACATCCCTTCCACCCTGCATTACAGAAATCCTTTTGTATCCACTCGAGAGCAAATGGAGTCTTCCTTTAATGCCTCTTCCAAACTAATAACCCCTCTTAGGATATAACACTACCTTGTGCTTCAGGTGAAGTGCTGAAGGGAGAAAATTGAAACCTGTTAAAAGCAGTTAAAATTATTTTCTACATGTGTCCCTTTTAGGTAAAGATGTTGTATCAAAAAATAACTGAAGTGACTGAGTCGCTCAGGGAACGCTGGATGGAAAGAACGAACTTCGCTGGAAAGCATGTAATTAAGAAGACTGACCTGGAAGTGTATAAGAAGATGTGTTACAAGGTTCTACAGTTTACTTTCTTAACTGTTTTTAAGTTGTTGCAGTCTTTGGGAGTTAAAACCAAGTTGCGTATTAATTGTATTAATCTTCTTGTGTACTAATTCTAATTACAGCATTATGTAGCTGAGGGACCGTCACTGTATTGTGAGGCATAATATAGGACAGAATAGATCCGAGAAGGATGGATCTGAAAATGGTTGAAAAAATTCCTCACACTGAATGAGGGGATAAACACTTAAAACAAACAAGAGTGTAGTGGACGGAAATGTGCAATACAACATGTGACTATTTTTAATCCAGGTGACAAGGGCTTGCATTTCTCAACTGCCATATCCACTCACTTCTGAATATCTGTGAATATAAAATGCAGGCAGGGCTTACTTATTCCTTCAGTTCAAATTGCCCGATGGACATAAGGCAGGATCGGAATTAGGCCATTCGGCCCATCGAGTCTGCTCCCCCATTCCATCGTGGCCAATTTATTATCCCTTTCAACCTCATTCTCCTGATTTCTCCCCGTAACCTTTGGTTATTGACATAAACGACACATTTCACTGTGTGTTTCGATGTATGTGACAAGCAAAGCTAAAGCTGGACTCAATGACTTTTCATCAGAACAGTCTTTCCAACTATTATTTTGCTTCTGCTCAGTGGAATCTGACCTGCTATAGGAATGGGGCAAGCTTGGTATAGCACAGAGAAAAACATCACAACTGAAGTTTCCCCAGATTGCTCTCCACCTGCTTCTGAAAATGGTCCCAGCTCGCTCAGTGCAAACAGGATTAATTCTAAATGAAACATAACTGAGAGTTGTTGAACCATACCACCACTCTCTGCAGACAGTGAAAACTAATTTGCAGAAAAATAGAAAAAAAAACATATGAATTCACAACCCAGTAAAGGGATGGAGTTGAAGCCATCACCGATTCAATCTCAAACTGTGTTTCCAGGTAAGGCTGGAGATTAAGAGGCGGAAGGACATTGGGCTGGAGCTTGAAGAGATCCTGGGCAAGCAGCAACAACTATTCCAGGCAGACTGGAACCATCGAGAGGAACATCACATCACCTTCAGTGTAGCCCTGAGAGAAGCGGTCAGATTATTAGAAGAACCTCTAGACCATGAGGAGAACACAGCAGTGGAAACCAGCCGGGTCAATCAGCGGTATTTAGTTTACACTCTTGTACAAAGAAGTTGCTGTAACACAAGCATTTATTGCCACTTTTTATCTGAAGGTCACCATGTTAGTGCTACATTTCCACCATTCACTTTCATTCTTTACGGCAGGAAGATAGGAACAGCAGTATCTCATTGATACTGTTCACTGTTCTGTAAGGCATTTAGATCTGAACTGCTTCGTGCCCCAAGTCCACCTTTGTCCCATAAACCTCGCTGCCAAAGGTCCATTGATTCAAGTCTTTGATGTTTCGGTTGACATAACATCCCAACCCCTGCTCTCTCCCCAATCCAACCCCTACAGGAGAGGGCTCCAAGTTTACACTCCCCACCGTACAAATAAATGCTTCCTCATCTTTATGCTAATTGGCCAGCTCATTTCAAGGTGAACACCATGTTCAGGAGGAACTCAGTAGGTCAGGCAGCATCTGTGGAGGGAAATGGACAGAGGACAAGGAAGCAACACATGCAGGGCACAGGGAGAATGTGCAAGGTCTGTTGTCACCGATTAACAGAACTCTGAAAACTCACACTCGTTCCTCAATCACACTTTATTTACTTGTATCATAATTTAAAACAACCCCAACTACCTGCACAGGGTCTGTATCCGGCCATTTCCCTGCCTGTTCATGTCCAAGTGCCTCTTAACCATTGCTGCCACCACCTCCCCAGACGGCATGTTCCATGTAACTGCCACATTCTTGTCACCAATTAACTGCACTCATTCCTCAATCACACTTCACTTACTCGTGCACAAGGAGAACAGTACGGCCCCTGTCACCAAACTGCTCTGACACTTGAACAAAGAAATCTTAGTTTTATACAGAATTGACTAGCAGCTGCAGTTATTTACCTTTGGTAAACTATGTACAAGGGGTGATTGATAAGTCCGTGGCTTAAGGTAGAAAGAGTCAATTTTAGAAAATGCAGCACATTTATTTTTCAACATAGTCCCCTCCTACATTTACACACTTAGTCCAACGGTCACGGAGCATACGAATCTTGGACCTCCAGAAAGTGCCCACAGATGGGTGATTGATAAGTTTGTGGCCTACTGTAGGAAATGAGTTATACAGCTCTCGTTACATGCACGTGCAGTTCAACTCTTCGAGTGATTATGCAGTAAGTTTGAAGTTAATAACTCATCTTCTACCTTAGGCCACAAACTTATCAATCAGCCCTGATGCGTTATTAACTGATGAGTTATTAACTTCAAACGTTCTACATAATCACTCAAAGTTGAACTGCACATGCATGTAACGAGAGCTGTATAACTGGTCTCCTTCCACCTTAGGCCACAAACTTACCAATCACCATCTGTAGACACTTTCTGGAGGTCCAAGATCCGTATGCTCCACAACCGCTGGACTAAGTGTGTAAATGTAGGAGGGGACTATGTTGAAAAATAAATGTGCTAGGTTTTCTAAAATTGACTCCTTCTACCTTAGGCCACAAACTTATCAATCAGCCCTCTTTTGTTCAAATTCCTTACTTCCAAGGTCAATCACCATCCACAGTACAGAGTTAAAACTGACAACCGATGGTACTTTGAAGTTTGTAAAGCACAGTTGGTGTGTGTGTTTCGCATCCTTCTGTTACACTCTTGGCTCTAGTAAGTGCAATAGTTTCAGTAACCCGCTATGCAAAGAAGTTATGCTCATCAGAGACCTAGCATGCCTGGGCTGTCTCCAGTCTCTCCTTACCTGGATGTTATGTTAACCCTTATCTTATCACAACTTCCATAGCTCCACACCTATAATCTCTGAGGTCAGGACTGAACAGCAGCTGTGAGGTAGTGCCTTCCTACCTGTGCCACTGCTCTACCCTATATAAATCAGCACTGATTGGCACTGTGACACAGATAGACCCAAAATGTTTGTCAGTAACAAACTGTCCTACTGGTGCTCTTCTGAGATGTGATATTGGAATGTATTGGGGACTGAGGAAGGTGAGTCAGGGATCTTCATTCTGTGCCGGGCTGATTTACCAGGAGGAGACCCACACTTAACACCTAAAGTGGAAGCATTCTAGCCTTCATAGTCATGGTTCTCACTTTAAAAAGAAGAGAAAATGAAAAAAACAGAAGCACATGTGATCGTCACGCTATAGATGCTGCCCGGCCCGCTGTGTTCTACCAGCATTTTGTGTGTTGTGTTGTTTCTTGCATTTCCAACTTACTCTGATGTTTTCTCTCAGAGATTCAGAACAGGTTGAAGCATTGTTATTACAAATGTCGGATGCCATTGCAAAGGAGTGTGAGCGACTGAGTCTCTGGTCTGTGCTGGGGAAAGGAATGGGAGCCCAACTTGTAGAAAAGGAGACTTTGAAAGTTCTCTCCAAAGAGGAATTAATTGGTAAGAAAATTTCTATCAGAATCATAGAACTAATAGTGTAGATGGAAGCCATTCAGTCCAGCAAATCAATGCCAGCTCACATCAAAGCAATCCCATCAGTCCCATTCACCTGCTCTCCACATCTCCCCAAAGTGAGATTACTGGAACTGAATGCAGTATATTAATTGTAACAGCTTCCACCCCACTGTTATGAGACTCTTGAAGAGACTTCTTACACAATAAAGATGAACTCTTGATTGCTCTATCTACTTTGTCCTGTTTCTCGCACTCTTGCCCTGTAACTGTAGCATTGTATTTGATATCACACATGCGTCATTGTTCTGGATTCTGCCTCCTTCCTTTCCAGTCCTGATGAAGGATCTCAGCCCAAAACATCGACTGTTTATGCACCTCCTTAGATGCGACCTGACTTGCCGAGTTCCTCCAGCATTTTGTGTGTGTTGCTCAAGATTTGCAGCATCTGCAGAATCTGTTGTGATTATATTGTTTCTTTCCATTTTAATACTTCATTGTTCTTGTGTGTGGAAGGGTATGTCTGGAAGACAAACAACAACTTTTCACTATATCTCCATACAAGTGACAATACACTATTTACCAATTTAGCCAACTTGATACAGGGTTAACATACCTCAATTTTGCATCCAGAAGTTCATTTTGACAAAACTGTGCACTACTGCATGGATGATAGCAACTCAAAAAACTCGATCTACATTGTGGAACAGGCTGTTGGATTTGTATTCTGTTCTCACCTGATACGCTTTCTGATACGCTTTGGATGAAGGAGAATTACAAAGGGCCTTTGATTCAAGTTGAGGACAAAAATGAAGTTAACTTTCCTGTAGTCAATTGAACTATCTTTCAGAAGCAGAGTTCAATGCATGACTTAAGTCACATTAGTGCACTGAGGTCACACTGGAGTACAAACTTCTTGTAACCCACTTTCCCATCACCTTCTTGTTCTAATTTCAAGATAAGGTCTTCCATTCTAGAACATCTCAATTTTTCCTTTGTTAAGAGGCAGGTCTCCCCTTTTGCAATGGTTAATAGAGCCCACTCTTGCATCTCTTTTATTCCTCATACTTCTCTCCTCACCCCACCACCCTCCAGACCACCGCTCCCCAGACAAAGTTCTATCCCACTGCTGCCCTTCCAATTCCATCTCTGCCACAAATCTCCTGTCCACCAGGATATAGTGCTGATGAAATTACACTCGGAAGCCACTTTTAGGTATAGAAGTGTATTTCTCTGTTCATGATCGCTGAAGGCTGCAGCCTTCAAGGTTGAACTTCAAGGTCCAACGTGTTGTGCATTCACAGATGCTCTTCTGCACACATTTCAGTTACAGTCACCCTAAACCAGTCTAATCATTCTCCTCTAACCTCTCAATTCAGGGCAGTTTTGCCCCACAGAACTGCTACTCACTGGATTTTTTTTTTGGTTTTGTTTTTGTTTTTTGCACTATTCTCTGTAAACTTGAGCTACTGTTGGGTGTGGAAATCCCAGGAAATCAGGAGTTTCTGAGATACTCAAACCACCTCGTCTGGCACCAACAATCAATCAAAGTCACTTAGATCACATTTCTTCCCATTCTGATGTTTGGTTTGAACAACAACTGAACCTCTTGACCATGTCTGCATGCTTTTATTGCAGTGAGTTGGTGCTACACGATTGGCTGATTAGATATTTGCATTAACGAGCAGGTGTACCTAATAAAGTGGCCACTGAGTGGATTAACTGTTTTTGAAACTGTGACTTCCTATAACAGGAGCTGATAGAGACCATGGACTCCTCCAGGTGGATCAGCTGACGGGGCTGCTCACTCCAAGTTCTGGTGTTCTTATGCTTTTAGACAATAAATACACCATGCCTGTGCCCGACAGCTTCTTCCTTCACCCTCAGACTGGACGAGTGCTCCCCATGGCTGGCAACGTGTGTTATGACACTCTGAGGTCCTGTCTCCTTCCTGTCACAGACTTGGCAACAGGTCAGTTCCCTGAAGCAAAATAAAACAATTGTCAAGCTTTGAAAGGAAAATGCATCTCAAAGGCCGTCAGCACAGCAAATCACACTGTGAACCACCAGCAAGGATTTATGCTTAGTTCTATATTCTGTAATGGAATATTAGCCAATAGAATATTTATCATTCAGTCCCAGAAAGTATGATAAATGTCGCCTGTTCCCAACTGTCCCAGAGATGAGTTGCTTGCAAGAAGAGGATATATGGTGCTATCAGGCAGGAACTTGGAAGCATAAATTGCGAACAGATGTTCTCAGGGAAATGTACAGCAGAAATGTGGCAAATATTCAGGGGATATTTGCATGGAATTCTGCATAGGTATGTTCCAATGAGACAGGGAAAGGATGGTAGGGTACAGGAACCATGGTGTACAAAAGCAGTTGAAAATCTAGTCAAGAAGAAAAGAAAAGCTTACAAAAGGTTGAAAAAACTAGGTAATGATAGAGATCTAGAAGATTATAAGGCTAGCAGGAAGGAGATTAAAAATGAAATTAGGAGAGCCAGAAGGGGCCATGAGAAGGCCTTGGCAAGCAGGATTAAGGAAAACCCCAAGGCATTTCACAAGTATGTAAAGAGCAAGAGGATAAGACATGAGAGAATAAGACCAATCAAGTGTGACAGTGGAAAAGTGTGTATGGAACTGTAGGAGATAGCAGAGGTACTTAAAGAATACATTTTCTTCAGTATTCATGACCAAAAAGGATCTTGGCGATTGTAGGGATGACTTACAGTGGGTTGAAAAGTTATTAAGATTCGATATTGAGAAAGAGGATGTGCTGGAGCTTTTGGAAAGCATCAAGTTGGATAAGACACCAGGACCAGACGAGAGATGTACCCCAGACAACTGTGGGAGGCAAGGGAGGAGATTGCTGAGCCTCTGGCAATGATCTTTGCATCATCAATGGGGACGGGAGAGGTTCTGGAGGATTGGAGGGTTGCGGATGTTGTTCCTTTATTCAACAAAGGGAGTAGAGATAGCCCAGGAAATTATAGACCAGTGAGTCTTACTTCAGTGGTTGGAAAATTGATGGAGAAGATCCTGAGAGGCAGGATTTATGAACATTTGGAGAGGTATAATATGATTAGGAATAGCCAGCATGGCTTTGTCAAAGGCAGGTCATGCCTTACAAGCCTGATTGAATTTTTTTTGAAGATGTGACTAAACACATTGATGAAGGTAGAGCAGTAGATGTAGTGTATATGGATTTCAGCAAGGCATTTGATAAGGTACCCCATGCAAGGCTTATTGAGAAAGTAAGGAGGCATGGGATCCAAGGGGACCTTGCTTTGTGGATCCAGAATTGGCTTGCCCACAGAAGGCAAAGAGTGGTTGTAGACGGGTCATATTCTGCATGGAGGTTGGTGACCAATGGTGTGCCTCAGGGATCTGTTCTGGGACCCACGCTCTTCGTGATTTTTATAAATGACCTGAATGAAGAAGTGGAGGGATGGGTTAGTGAATTTGCTAATGACAGAAAAGTTGGAGGTGTTGTGAATAGTGTGGAGGGCTGTCAGAGGTTAAAGCGAGACATTGATAGGATGCAAAACTGGGCTGAGAAGTGGCAGATGGAGTTCAACCCAGGTAAGTGTGAGGTGGTTCATTTTGGTAGGTCAAATACAATGGCAGAATATAGTATTAATGGTAAGACTCTTGGCAATGTGGAGGATCAGAGGGATCTTGGGGTCTGAGTCCATGGGACACTCAAAGCTGCTGCGCAGGTTGACTCTGGTTAGGAAAGCATACGGTGCATTGGCCTACATCAATCGTGGAATTGAGTTTAGGAGCTGAGAGGTAATGTTACAGCTATACAAGACCATGGTCAGACCCCACTTGGAGTACTGTGCTCAGTTCTGGTCGCCTCACTACAGGAAGGATGTGGAAGCCATAGAAAGGGTACAGAGGAGATTTATAAGGATGTTGCCTGGATTGGGGAGCATGCCTTATGAGAATAGGTTAAGAGAAATTGTCCTTTTTTCCTTGGAGCGACGGAGGACAAGAGGTGACCTGATAGAGGTGTATAAGATAATGAGAGGCATTGATCGTGTGGATAGTCAGAGGCTTTTCCCAGGGCTGAAATGGCTAACATGAGAGGGCACAGTTTTAAGGTGCTGGGGAGCAGGTACAAAGGAGATGTCGGGGGTAAGTTTTTTATGCAGAGAGCGGTGAGTGTGTGGAATGGACTGCCGGTGGAGATGGAAACGATAGGGTCTTTTAAGAGACTCCTGGACAGGTACGTGGAGCTCAGAAAAATAGAGGGCTATGGGTAACCCTAGGCAATTTCTAAGGTAAAGACATGCTCGGCACAGCTTTGTAGGCCAAAGGGCCTGTATTGTGCTGTAGGTTTTCTATGTTTAAAGATTTAAATATAATGGAGGGTGTGGAGTTTGGTGTAGATCCAACCTCCAGCATCCCAGGTAAAGACATCACATTTCCTCCTCTGAACCTAGTGAGATCTTACAATAGTCCTTTGGTTTGCTATTAAGCTTAATAGTTTATTTCAGATTTCATTTTTTCAATTTAAATTCCCTATCTACCATGTAAGGATTGAGACACATGGTTCCAGGCCATTGGCCCAGACCTATCAATTCTAATAACTTAACCAGCAGGTTAACAATACAACTGACAAGTGGGTTTTTACCACCAGCCAGATGGAGGATATAACCATAAGTTTGTCCTAGGATCATAAAATAACATGGTATAGAAGGATGCCATTCAGTCCATTATCTAGATGCTAACACTGTGTGTGTGAACCAGTTTACTCATGCCATGTCCTTTCTATGTGATCCTGAAAATGCATCCTTCTATCCAATTTGTTTTTGAAAGTTAGTTTCAAAATCTTCTACCAACAACCTATTAAGCAACACTCTTCTGCACACCACTGTTGTAACGTGTGGTTATTTGAGTTACCGTCACCTTCCTGTCAGCTTGAACCAGTCTGGTCATTCTCCTCTGACCTCTCTCATTAACAAGGTGTTTTCACCCTCAGAACGGTCACTCACTGGGTGTTCTTATTTTGTTTTCCACACCATTCTCTGTAAGCTCTAGACTGTTGTATGTGAAAATCCCAGGACATCAGCAGTTTCTGAGATACTCGAACCACCCCATCTAGCACCAGAATCTTTCCATGGTCAAAGTCACTTAGATCACGTTTCTTCCCCACTCTGATGTTTGGTCTGAACAACAAATGAACCTCTTGACCATGTCTGCATGTGCTTTATGCATTAAAGTGCTGCCATGTGATTGGCTGATTAGATATTTGCATTAAGGAACAGATGTACCTAATAAAGTGGCCACTCAGTGTATGTCTCTCTTAAAGCAGAGTTTGATACGTTTTTGATTATTGGGGTGTCAAAGGTTATAAGGAGAAGGCAGATGAATGGGGATGAGAGGGATGATAAATCGCTCCTGATAGGCCTCAATAATGGGCTGAATGGCCAAAGTCTACTCCCATGTCTCATGGATTAATAGTTTTACAGTCTTATCTTTTGTTCTTCAATTCTTAGGTGTGGTTTACCAGAGTGAGGAGAATTTGATTCCATATGTACCGTACCCACTGTATCCAGAGGCCAGTCTCCCACAGAAGCTACAACTGGGTAGCCTTCCCCATCAGAGTGATGTGAAATTGGGAGGACCAATGCCAGATCCAGAGACGGGAATTAAAGTGCCTGTCATAGCCATGACTATTCACCTGCAGACTGGCCTGGTCCGTCCTCTAGGGGGAACCTATATCAGCCCGATCACAAGAATGCTGGCACCAATTGAACTGGGTGCTCCGATGGTCTGCGAGAAGACTGGTCAGATGGTACCCATCATAGGGGTTGGTCTGAACACCACAACAGGTAAACACAATGTGGATAGTAGCAGTAGTAAATACACAGTTGTGTCTCAAACTGTGATGACTCACGCCAGAAGATTTGAGGGAGACAAAGAAGGTGGATGTTGCACAGGGCATAGGGGAGATTATCCTAACTGGGTGCATTGCAGCCAAGTATGGAAACACCGATGCCCAGGAATGGAAAAGTCGACAGAAAGTGGTGGATACAGCCCCGTCCATCACAGGCAAAGCTGTTTCTGTCACAGAGTCACTAGTAAATTGGTTTATTAATGTCACATGGATTACACTACAGAGAAAGTCATTGTTTTCCATAGAGATCAAATCATCACATCAGTGCATTGAGGTAGAATGAGGGAAAGCAATAACACAGTGCAGAATACGGTTTTACAGTTATAGAGAACGTGTAGTGCAGGCAGAAAGGTAGGATAGGTCCTGAAGAGAGATTTTAGGGAGTTGGGTAGAAAGTTGAAAAGCAGGAGCTCCGGGGTAGTAATCTCTGGATTGCTGCCTGTGCCACAATCCAGTGAGGGTAAGAATAGGATGATTTGGCATGTGAATACATGGCTGAGGAACAGGTGCAGGGAGCGGGGGTTCAGATTTCTGGATCATTGGGATCTCTTTTGGGGAGGTATGACCTGTACAAAGGGGCAGGTTGCACCTGAACCTGATAGTGCTGAGGATGAGGTAGTTGGTTTACAAACAGAGGTGATGTGTAGTGAGGAGAGGCTGATGATGGGGCAAAATTGCAGACAACAGGATGAGTTACAATGTAAAAGGCAGACAAGATCAAAAAGAGTGAATACAAGACTGAAGGTGTTAAATTTGAATGCACGCAGTAGACAGACTAAGGCAGATGAACTTGTAGCACAGTTACTAATTGGCATGTATGATGTTGTAGGTATCACTGAATCATGGTTGAAATAAGATTACAGCTGGGAGCTTAATGTTTAAGGATACACGTTCTTTCAAAAGAACAGGCAAGTAGGCAGAGAGGGTGGCATGGCTCTGTTGGTAGAAAATGAAATCAAATCCTTAGGAAGAAGAGATGTAGGATTGAAAGGTGTAGAATCATTGTGGGTGGTAGGGCTGAGAAACTGCAAAGGTAAAATGACCCTGATGGGAGTTGTATACAGACCCCAAACAGTAGCAAAATTGTGGGATACAAATTACAATGGGAGATGAAAAATGCATGTCAAAAGGGCAACGTTATCATCGCTATGGGGAATTTCAATATGCAAGGAGATTGGGAACATCAGGTTGGTGCTAGATCCCAAGAGGATGGATTTGTAGAATGCCTACAAGATGGCTTTTTAGAGCAGCTCATGGTAGAGCCCACTAGGGGACCAGCTATTCTGGATTAGTTGTTGTGCAATGAATTAAAGAGGATACCAAAAGTTTCTTCAGATACATAGTGCAAAAGAGAGGTGACAGTAGATATCAGACTGCTGGGAAATGATGCTGAAGAGGTAGTAATGAGGGAGAAGGAAATGGAAAACAGACTGAATAAGTATTTTGCATCAGTCTTCACTGTGAAGACAATAGCAGTATACCAAAGGTTCAAAGAGTGTCAGGGGACAGAAGTGAGTGAAGTTGCTATTACTAGGGAGAAAGTTCTTGCGAAACAGAAAGTTTGAAGGTAGATAAGTCACCTGGACCAGATGGACTGCATGCCAGGGTTTTGAAAGAGGTAGCTGAACAAATTGTAGAGGCATTAGTAATGATCTTTCAAGAATAATTAGATCCTGGAATTGTTCCGGAGGACTGGAAAATTGCAAATGTCACTCCACTCTTTAAGAAGGGAGAAAGACAGGAGTAAGGAAATTACAGGCCAGTTAGTCTGACCTCAGTGGTTGGGAAGATGTTGGAGTTGATTGTTAAGGGTGAGGTTTCAGGGTGCTTAGAGGCACATGATAAAATAGGCTGTAGTCAGCATGTTTTCTTCAAGGGGAAACCTTGCCTGACAAATCTGTTGGAATGCTTTGAGGAAATAACAAGCAGGATAGACAAAGGAGAATCAGTTGATGTTGTGTACTTGGATTTTCAGAAGGCCTTTGACAAGGTGCCACACATGAGGATGCTCAACAAGCTATGAGCTATTCTAGCATGGATAAAGCATCGGCTGATTGGCTGGAGGCAAAGAGTGGGAATAACGGGAGCCTTTTCTGGTTGGCTGCTAGTGACTAGTGGAGTTCCACAGGGGTCTGGTTTGGGACTGCATCCTATTACATTATATCTCAATGATTTAGTTCAAGGGGTTGATGGCTTTGTGGTCAGTTTTGCAAATGATAGAAAGGCTACAGAGAGGCTACAGAAAGACTTAAACAGATTAGGAGAATGGACAAAGAAGTGGCAGATGAAATCCAGTGTCCGGAAGTGTATGGTCATGCACGTTGTAGAAGAAATGAAAGGGTTGACCGTTATCTAAGTGGTGTGAGAAAATACAAAACTCTGAGGTGCAAAGGGATTTTGGAGTCCTTGTGCAGGATTCCCTAAAGGTTAATTTGCAGGTTGAGTCTGTGGTGTGGAAGGGAAATGCAATGTTAGCATTAATTTCAAGAGGACTAGAATATAAAATCAAGGATGTAATGCAGAGGGTTTATAAGGCACTGGTGAGGCCTCGTTTGGAGTATTGTGAGCAGCTTTGGGCCTTTATTTAAAAAAGGATGTACTGACATTAGACAGGGTTCAAAGGAGGTTGAATGGCTTGTCATATGAAGGGCATTTGATGGTTCTGGGCCTGTATTCACTGGAATTCATAGGAATAAAGTGGGGGAGGATTTCTTTGAATCCTATTGATCGCAGAAAGGCCTCGATAGAATAGATTTGGATGTTTTCTTTGGTGGGAGAATCTGAGACCAGAGGACACAGCCTCAGAATAGAGGGACGTCCATTTAGAACAGATATAAGAAGGAATTTCTTTAGCCAGAGAGTGGTGAATCTGTGGAATTAGTTGCCACAAGCAGCTGTGGAGGCCAAGTCATTGGTTAATTTTAAGACAGAAGTTGATAGATTCTTGATTAAAGGATTGAGGGGATATGGGGAGATTGGGGCTGAGAGGGAAATGGATCAGCCATGATGAAATGGTGGAGCGGGCTTGATGGGCCAAATGGCCTAATCCTGCTTTTAAATCTTATGGTTTTGTAGTCTACCATAAGGTCCAAGGCATGACAAGGTACAGTAGATTGTGAAGTCAAGAGTCCATCTCATCATTCCTGGAGACCATTCAATAGACTTATTACAGCAGGATAGAAGCTGTCCTTGAACCTGGTGGTACGTGCTATCATGTTCTTCTGTTCTATGGAAGAGGTGGGAAGGGAGAATGTCCAGGGTTGGAGGGGCTTTTGATTATGCCCAGCTGCTTTACTGAATGCATATCTTCAGGTTCTTGTTTCCTTTTAGGTGCAGTGACACCTCTGGGAGGTGTGCTGAAGTCTTCCAATAAACCCATGTTTCTCGGGGACAGCTTTACAGAGCCTCTCAGTGGAAGACCTGCTCGAATTTCAGGCGCTTATGTTCAAGACACTGAAGTGGTGCCTCACACAGGTGGCTACCAGGCATTGCTCGATGGTGCCGTGCTGGTGAATGAAGTCTGGATCCTGGAAGCATTGAAGGGCTCTGTGACTGCACAAGGCTCAGGAGTGTCCTCCTCACACCAGAAACAGCGAGGCACACTGAGGGAAGCACTAGATGACCTAGTGAGGGCACGCAGAAGATCCTGGGCACACATTATTCACACCATGCACAACTTGGAGAGACAGAGGAAGGAAGCAAAAGATCTTGCAAACAGAGGTGGTAATGTTGGTAAGAAACCTAGCATAGTTGCAGGATAGAAAGAGGCCTTTCAGCTGACTGCATCTAAAGAGATTTTAAAAAAGGATTACCTTTATCTGTTACATGTACATCAAAACATCTGGTGAAATCAAGAATCCACATGGTACCAGTACATGCTGGGGGCAGCCTGCAGATTTTTCCACAGTTCTGGCACCAACGTAGCATTCCCACAACTCACTAACTCTAACCTGTATGTCTTTGGACTGTGGGAGGAAACCTACACAGTCACAGGGAGAACGTACAAACTCCTCACAGACAGCAGCAGGAATTAAACCTGGGTCACTGATCACTGGTATTGTAAAGCCTTGCACTGGTGGGAGTTGTCTATCGGCCACCAAATAATAACTCTCCCTGTAATGGCATATACCCATCCCACATGGCAGCTCAGACGTCCAGGAAAAGGAGCTGCTGCCTCAAAGATTCGGTGACCTGGGTTCAATTCTGAGCATGGGCGTTAGAGGTGCTGAGTTTACATTTTAAGGAAGAATGGTAGCATAACGGTTAGTGCAAGGCTTTACAATACCAGTGATCAGTGACCCGGGTTCAATTCCTGCTGTCTGTAAGATCGCCTACTCCTGCTCCTATTTCTTATGTTCTTATGATTTTTTTTAACCAGAGAGTGGTGAACCTGTGGAATTCTTTGCCACAGACACCTGTGGAGGCCAGGTCTTTATGTATATTTAAGGCCAAGGTTGATAGATTCGTGATTGGTCAGGGCGTGAAGGGATACAGGGGAGAAGGCAGGAGATTGGGGCTGAAAGGAAAATGGATCAGCCATGATGAAATGGCCTAATTCTGCTCCTATTTCTTATGGTCTTGCAGTCTTTATTAGTGCTTGTTAATGCAAATATTCACATGGCAGCAACCCAACGCATAAAAGCATGCAAACATGGTCAAGACATTAACTTATTGTTCAGACCAAACCATCAGAATGGAGAAGAAATGTGATCTGAGTGACTTTGACTGTGGAATGATTGTTGGTGCCATATGGGGTGGTTTGAGTATCTCAGAAACTGCTGATCTCCTGGGATTTTCACACACAACAGTCTCTAGAGTTTACAGAGAACGGTGTGAAAAACAAAAAACATCCAATGAGCAGCAGTTCTGTGGGTGAAAACACCTTGTTAATGAGAGAGGTCAGAGGAGAATGGCCAGACTGGTTCAAGCTGACAGGAAAGTGACAGTAACCAATAGCCATGTGTTATACAGGATGTACCTAATAAAGTAGCCACTGAGTGTATACCACCTTGAGAATTTTTTTTCAGGTATTTATAGAAAAATTAAGAAATGCAATAGAACTCATGAAAAACTTCACATAAGCAAAGATTGACAAATTACCAATGTGCAAAAGAAGACAAATTTTGAACAGTAAAATAAAAAACATAATACAGTGAACATGAGTTGTCAAGTCCTTGAAAGTGAGCCCATAGGTTGTGGAATCAGTTCATTGTTGAGGTGAGTGAAGTTATTCCCTCTGGTTCAAGTGCGATAAATACACTGGATATTCAAGCAGTTGGGCAGAGTGGAAGTTGTATCAGATGGGTCTGGCTTCCCCACGTGACTGATTTAACCCACCTCCTCAGATGCTAACCTTGCGTGAGAGGATGATGGCAGCATTTGAAAATTGTACTGCTCTGTGAGGTGGAGTTGGGTTTCCCATTTGGTGGTGTCAATTAAAAGTTGATCTGCCATTCATTCTGCTGCTCCTCTCTGTCCATCTTCAGTCAGTAGCAGAAACTCTTCTCACTACTACCATCGGGAAGGAAGTACAGGAGCCTTTGGTTCAGCAACAGTTATTACCCTTCAACCATCAGACTCCTGAACCAGTGTGGATAACCTCACTCACATCAACACTGAACTGATTCCACAACCTGTGGACTCATGTTCTCAGTATGATTTATTTATTTAGGTTTTATGTGTTCTTATTTGCACAGTTTGTCATCTTTAGCACATTGGTTGTTTGTCAGTTTTTGTCTATGTATAGTTCGTCCTTGATTCTGTTGTATTGCTTTGTTTTCCTATGAATGCCAGCAAAAAACCAGAAACCATGGCTGACTGCAGAGCTCCGCGCACTGCTTAGGAATCAGGGCATTGATGTATATGTGGGATTGGTGACTGGTTACACTGGAAAGAGCATTTGAGGATGTTACCATGATTAAACACTTCACTGCCAGGACAAACCAGAAACCATGGCTGACTGCAGAGCTCCGCGCACTGCTTAGGAATCAGGGCATTGATGTATATGTGGGATTGGTGACTTGGTTACACTGGAAAGAGCATTTGAGGATGTTACCATGATTAAACACTACACTGCCAGGACAAACCAGAAACCATGGCTGACTGCAGAGCTCCGCGCACTGCTTAGGAATCAGGGCATTGCCTTCAGATCAGGGAACAGGGCGAGAGCCGCGCTCACCAGTGCCTTCAGGAAGTGCACAGAAAACCCACAGACAGCAGGGACACACAGCACATCTGGCAAGGTATACAAACCATAACCGGTTTCCAGTCCACCCTGTACGTCAACAACAGCGACGACTCCCATCCTGATAAGCTGAATGATTTCTATACACAATGTCATCAATGGAATGAAGTGTCATCGAGGAAAGCCCCCTCTCCCCTGAGGTGTGGAGGACCCTAGCCAGGGTAAACTCACACAAAGCTGCAGAGGTGGACAACTTGCCTAGTCAGGTGCTGAGGGACTGTGTGGATCAATTAACAGAGGTCCTATTTAGTATCTCTCCAAAACAGTCCACTGTCACTGCAGGCTTCACGGCAGCCCCATCATTCCCGTGCCCAAGAGAGCACCAGTAACTGGTCGAAATGATTATCGCCCAGTGGCACGGACTTCAACAATCATGAAGTGCTTTGGGCATGTTTGGTTCTGGATCATAAAAAATCCCACCTTCCAGCTACATTGGACGCTTTCCAGTTCACCTACCGCTCAAACCGGTCCACTCGTGATGCCATAGCCTCAGCCATCTACTCCGTTCTGTCCCACCTAGAAAACTATGCCTCATACACCAAGGTGCTGTTCATCACCGTCAGCTTGGCATTTAACATGATCATCCCTCAGAAGCTGCTGGGTAAACTGTCCTCATTGGGACTCAGCAGCCCTCTGCATAACCGGACCTTGGGACTTCTTGATGGGAAGACCCAGTCAGTCAGAGTTGGCAGCAACATCTCCAGATCCATCACGCTGAGCGCTGGTACCCATCCACCCTCCAGGACTGTGTGTTCAGTCTGCTGCTGACTCACAACTGCACTGCCAGATTCAGCTTGAAACACATCATGTTCGCTGATGATACTCCACTGGGTGGCCTCATCAGCTACAATGATTAGCCGGCAAGTTTGTACATTCCTTCCTGTGTGGCATGGGTTTCCCCCACAGTCCAAAGACGTATCAGTTAGTAGGTTAATTGTTCATTGTAAATTGTCCCATGATTAGGCCAGGGTTAAATTGATGGTTGCTGGGTGGTGTGGCTCAAAGGGCCGGAAGGGCCTGTTCTGCACTCTATCTCTAAATAAAATACAAGAGATTCCCATCCATTTCAGTTTGTCTTCCTGTCCTCGTTCTGACATGTTTATCCAATGGCTACCTCTGCAGTCCTGATGAGGCCATGGATGAAAAACACCTCATATTCAGTCTGGGTAACCTCCAACCTGAACATCAAGTAATTTCTCCACCCATCTCTCTTTTTCCATTCCCCATTCCAGCTCCCTTCTCATTTGCCTATCACCTTGTTCTGTGTTTCCCTTTCTCCCATGGTCCACTGTCCTCTCCCATCACGTCCATTCTTCTTCAACTCTTTACCTTTTCCAACTATCACCTCCCAGCTTCTTACTTCACCCCTTCACCTTCCCCCTCCCTGCTTTCATCTATCACCTGCCAGCTTGCGCTCTTCCACCTCACCCCCCGCCCTTCCTTTCCAGACCTGTTAAAGGGTCTGGGCCCAAAATATCCCTTCCATAGATGCTGCCTGACCTGCTGAGTTCCTCCAGCATGTTGTATGGTGTGTTAGAATATTTAGGCATTTAATTACTAGTGTTATTAGTTTGGACAATATCATGGACTGAAGAGCCTGTTCCTTTGCTGTGCTGTTCTGTCTCTGGGCTATGGGAGGAAACCAGAGCACCTGAGAAAACCGCTTGGATACAGGGAAACTATAGAACATTCTTCATAAGTCAACATCAGAGACTGAACCAGGAAACTTGGTGATGTGAGCCAGTCACCATGTCATCACAATAAGACATCTTTACTGTCCCCTATGTTCTCTCATTCTGTAAGAGATTAGACACAGGTACAACGTTGAGCAAGTTTATAATGGACAAATGTAGTTACCTTTACTGATATCTTTAATCCTCCCATAGGAATGATACCATTTGCCACCACAGATTTGTTGTTTCCTGCTGTTGTCGGGATGTACATTCCTGATCCTGGAGGCTCTGGACTAGAAGTGCCAATTTTAGGGGTGGAATATGACTCAGACACTGGCCGGCTAATCCCACTTGCTGGGACCATGGAGGATGCTGATGGAAGAGGTACTTTCTGCTTAAACTCCACAAAATATCTTGTAGTTGACAAATTTCTCTTTCATTTCAAGATTTAAGTTTATAACATTCAGTTAGATCATGGCTGATCCAATGTTGGCAGCAGTTTTCCTGCTTCATCTCAGGATATCTTTACAATAAATGTCCCCATATCTCCACCCTGACCTTAACTCCACAAGCCTTGGGAGTAGAAAATGCCAAACGTTTACAGCACTCTGAGAGAAGAAATTCCTCATAATGTCAAGCATATTTTGGAACATAGACCCATTTCTTTCCCTCCCCCACCCACATATACAGATGTAACTGTAAAATAAAGTTAATTACATCTGAAATAAAAGTGATTCGTTGTAATACATCTGAAAAAAAAATGGATTAAACTTCCATGTAGAATCTTGCTAACGGAGGAATATTTGAGTTTCTAACCAATCTTGTTTTCAAGATTGTCAGCAACAAAGTATCAGCTAGTCAGCCACTTAAATCCACTCGCTCTTTTGTTCAATTAGACCATGGCTGATCCAATCTTGGTCTTAGTTTTCCTGTTCCCTCCCAGTACCCCTTTACACCTAAATGCCTATCTATCTCCACACACCTCTGGAGTAGAGAATGCTAAAGGGTTGCAGCACTCTGAGAGAAGAAGTTCAAAGTGCATTTATTATCAAAGTATGTATACTATATACAACCTTGAGGTTTGTCTCCTCACAGGCAGCCACAAAACAAAGAAACCAATAGAGCCCATTCAAAAATAGAAGACCATCAAACACACAATGCAAAAACAAATCGTGCAAACAATAAAAGTAAGCCAATAATACCCAGAACCGAAGCTCACGAAACTGAGTCCACAGTGACAAAGCTGGCCCAGGAGCCCATTGGTTACAGGCCACAGTCTCAGTTCAGCACAGAGAAAAGTGAGTTGAATTGGCCCGTCCCTCAACTCCGGCCCTGACACCCTGACCTTTACGATTTGGCCCGGTGCTTAAGTCAGCCAAAAGTCGGGTTGTTCCTCGCTCTTGGATTGCGGGTACAAATACCAATGCATGAACACACTGTACTAAAAAAAGAGTGAATTTCTATCTGCTCTTTTGGAGCCACTGTGCCGTAACATCTTTTTCTAGGAATTTCACAAATATGGAATCTTTATTCCATGCATTTTCCTTTCCAATTGGGACTTTAAAACAAAACTGTATGTAGGAGCCATGCACCCGTTCTCTATCTGCATTGTATTCAGTGTTGTGTGTTTATTACGTGTATTATGGTAACTGGTCACATGAGTACAGGTGTGGTAAAAGTGTGGGGAATAATTCACATCTTTGGGCTTTGTTCGTGGCAGTTTGTAGCTGGGAGCCGGCAGATAGCATATCTTTTGTTGACTGCTCAATTATGCTTAGCTTTTCTTAAGTTTCATTGTTTCAAGATTGTACATTTGCTAATTGCTAATAAAGGATCAAATAAGTATCTTCGTCTTTGGAACAACATTGTTGGAGCTGAGGGCGCATCTTACAAGTATAGCAAATCTGTAGAGTCACCAGCAGCGGCAATTGGTTTGGTTAGAATTGGCCGTTGCATTGTACCTTCAATAAATACTTGATCTTCACTCTCCTATTTCCTTCCAAACCTTTGCAGCCTTGGTGACAGCTGCTTACAATGTGGATCTTCAACTATATTTTTCAAGAAATATACCAAATGTATTTCATCTGCTCTCTTTGTTTGAGCCCTCGTGTTTTTTCCTGTTTTCCAGGGATGGTACCAATTGCTCTTGGTGCCAGAAGCATTGACCCCATCACCGGAGAAACTGGCCCGGTTGTAGGAGCCCGTTTAGATGCACAGACAAAGATTGTGCTGCCAGTCATACAGGCGTCAAGAGGCATCATGAGGCAAAAGCTGGATGGAGAAATGGTAATATACTGTGAACACTCCCAGGATGTCAGAGCGACTCAGCATTTATGGAGAGGAATAAACATTTGACCTTTTTGGGTCAAGACCCTTCATCAGTAATGGAAAGCACAGAAGCAGAAGCCAGAATAAGAAGATGGGGGGAGGGGAAGGAGTACAAGCTAGCAGTTGATAGGTGAGACCTAATGAAGGGAAAGGTGTGTCAGTAGGGGAAAAGTGATGAAGTGAGAAGCTGTGAAGGGATGGGTGGAAGAGATAAAGGGCTGAAGAAGAAGGAATATAACAGGCTAGGACAGTGAACTATGGAGAAAGGAAAGGAAGAGAGAAACCAGAAAGAGGTGATTGGTCAGTGAGGAGAAGAGAAAGGATGAGGGGGTAACTAGATACATATTGGTTGCTTTTAAACCCATTTCAGAGGTCTATCACACGCTGCTGAAAGTAGTCACAATTTAAGTTGTATAATAGCTCGGTACTTCAGGGTGATGGTTCCATATGTGTATCTGTTCAGGTCAAAACCCTGGATGAAGAATTCCACTGTAGGCGCGAACACTGGCATCATCAGCAACAGAATGAAGAAACCCTTTTCATTGCTTTGAAAGATTTACTGCAGGAGGTCACTGACACCAAAACTGATTGCAGATTCACAAAGGTACAGTATTGTGATAAATAGGTCTTTAATAATGGAGTCTAGAATCATTGGTTTATTTTGCATATATATGTTTAATTACCTGATTAAAAGGAACAGTATAGTGATACAAGGATCATTCGTATATCCCTTTAATGTTGGAGTCAAGAAACATAGGTTTATTTAGCTTGCATAGGTTTAATTACATACTTTAAAGGTCAGACCTAGAACTGCATGATGGTTGGTAGGGTTTAAATCTGTTTAGGTAGTTCTGAGAAGGCTTCAGGCCTTTAGTGAGTCGAATAATTCACTGTGATTGTCACACGAGAAATATTTCTCCCTGTCCCCTGTGGTCCTGAAGGTTCACATCCATATCTGGAAAATTGAATTGATGATCATTACCTTATCAATAGCTTTAGTTTTCCTTATTAAGGAACATAGAACACTACAGCACAGTACAGGCCCTTCAGCCCACAATGTTGTGCTGACCTTATAAGCTGCTGTCAGATCAATCTAACCTTTCCTTCCTGCGTAGCCTTCCATTTTTCTATCATCCATTTGCCTAAGAGTTTCTTAGCTTTGCCTAATGTATATATTATTCAATAGTTATTAATTATTGAACAAGCATTTTACTTCAACTGGACCAATAAGATTTTGAATTAGTCCTTTAGCTACTCTCTTTAAATTTAATTGTTATTCAGGTATAGGTTTGCAAGATTACAGTATCCTTTCTGAAATTTTGAGACCTGAGCCTTTGCCTTTATGATTATCGTGTCTCCAGTTTTGTTAATGATGATCGTCCATGCAGATCTGAACCTTCTCACTTGATTATCTTCAGGTTGAGGATAAGGTGAGAGCTGTTGGTGAAAACATCATCCTCTTACAAGACTGTGCCCAGAGTGAAGCACAGCGCAGGCACATGGAGGAATCTAACTTAGCATCCTTGATGCCAACTGACGTCATTGTTTTGTTGTCACGAGGTAATTCCATGTCCAAAGGCTAATTCCTTCACTATTTTCCAAACGCAAGTGTGTTGAAGTTAAGGAGCGCTGGATTTTTGTTTCTCCTTTCTTGTCTATACTTCTCAGCTATGCAAGGTCCCCAGTGTTGTTAACACTTTTATCGGGTGGGCAAGGCAGTGAAATGTAGGATGTTTGAACAGGTCACAGTCCAAATTCTGCCTGTCTTCTCACCTGGTGGTCAGACAAGTGTTTGACCTCCATCTCCAAAGATAATAGTTCCATCACTTCCTGGGTAACCACGCCAGTTGGCAACTGCCCTAAATGGTGGTTGTCTTCTGTACAAATATATACCACTTCATAACTGCCATCACAAGGCTTCACATCACTGAATCAGCCATGTATATCACAAAGAACAAGTGCCCCAACACCGATCCTTGTGGGACACCATTAGTTGCAATCACTCACACAACTGTCTACTACCACGCTCTGTCTCCAATTGCAAAGCCAATTTTGCCCAAGGTTCCCTGACCCCAAACCTTTGAACTCGTGTTCCATGTGGGACTTAATCAAATAATGTCACATACTGCATATTGTCCTCCCCTCATCAATATATCATGTTACCTTTTCAATCCATTTGGTCAGATTGGTCAGACATGATCTACAGTTGATGAACCCTTTCAGGTATCCTCCCTCAATACTGAAGTAAAGCAATCTTTCACCTTCAGTGCAAAGGCTCCTTGGGTTTTACTCCCACTCTCATTTACCTGATAATTCTTGTACATCCTAGGGTACTGAGTTGTCAGTTTTTAATCACATCTCAGTGATAGCAACAGTATCTTAGACACACCACTCCCCCCCCCCATATTAATTAAAGTGTTGAGTTCATCTACTTTATTATTCTTCTTGCATTAAAAAAGATGCAAATTATCTGGATTTATTTGAGATTCACTTACTCACTTGTTCTGCCTTTTGAACTCGCTAATGATTTCCCCTCTAGGGGCTTGCTAACACTAACCTAACCTCTCCATTTAAACAAGTACTGAATCTCTTTCTCCTGCCAGCTCAGTTTAAACCTTCTCCAACATATTAATTCATTGAAAATACTCAAAGTCAAAGTACACGTATGTCACCATATACTATCTTGAAATTTTGGCCGATGTTTAGGCACTATGGGAATCAAAGTATACAGGGATTGGATGGTAAAACATGATGTAATGGAATGGTGGAGTAAGCTGGGTAACCACTATGTCCCCCGCTCCCATTTTATGTTCTTAATCATCATGTAGGAAGTAAAGGAATCTTTCTACACCAGCTCTGAAACAATGCAGGCTCGCTGCAAGTTTTTGCATTTCTGTCTGGCTCTTCCCTTCTGACAATTATATTGTTGCGCTCTCTCCTGACTTCACTTTGCAGTGGACAAGGAGGAAGCGGAGCAGCAAATGTTATTCTTAGCTGCTGCTCAGACAATACTTGAAAAGCTGACCCAGTTTGCCAAAAAAATGAGTCAAGATGAGGCTCGCCAGAGGGGTCAACTGCGGCAACCATGGGAGGCTGCCTTTCAACAGGCAGAGGAAGCTTCTCCAATAGGGCACCCTCAGGTGGGTACTCCATGTGTGTACAGATCACATAAAATTTGTTCCATAGAAACATAGAAAACCTACAGCACAATCCAGGCCTTTCGGCCCACAAAGTTGTGCCGAACATGTACCTATCTTAGAAATTACTAGGGTTACCCATAGCCCTCTATTTTTCTAAGCTCCATGTACCTATCCACAAGTCTCTTAAAAGACCCTATCGTATCCGCCTCCACCACTGTTGCCGGCAGCCCATTCCACGCACTCACCACTCTCTGCGTTTTTAAAAAAAACTTACCCCTGACGTCTCCTCTGTACCTACTCCCCAGCATCTTATACACCCCTATCAGGTCACCTCTCAACCTCCGCACCACTCCAAGGAGAAAAGGCTGAGTTCACTCAACCTGTTTTCATAAGGCATGCTCCCCAATCCAGGCAACATCCTTGTAAATCTCCTCTATGGTTTCCACATCCTTCCTGTAGTGAGGTGACCAGAACTGAGCACAGTACTCCATGGGGTCTGACCAGGGTCCTATATCCCTGCAACATTACCTCTCAGCTCCTAAACTCAATCCCATGATTGATGAAGGCCAATACACCGTATGCCACCTTAACCACAGAGTCAACCTGTGCAACTGCTTTGAGTGTCATATCAACTCAGACACTAAGATCCCTCTGATCCTCCACACTGCCAAGAGTCTTACCTTTAATACTATATTCTGTCATCATAGTTGACCTACCAAAATAAACCACCTAACACTTATCTGGGTTGAACTCCATCTGCCACTTCTCAGCCCAGTTTTGCATCCTATCGACATCCAGCTGTAACCTCTGACAGCCCTCCACACTATCCACAACACCTCCAACCTCTGTGTCATCAGCAAACTTAATAACCCATCCCTCCACTTCCTCATCCATGTCGTTTATAAAAATCACAAAGAGTAAGGGTCCCAGAACAGATCCCTGAGGCACACCACTGATCACCGACCTCCATGCAGAATATGACCCATCTACAACTACTCTTTGCCTTCTGTGGGCAAGCCAGTTCTGGATCCACAAAGCAGTGCCCCCTTGGATCCCATGTTCCAATTTTAGGTTCATTCTGTTTTTCAAAGGTTTCTCTTGCTTGACCATCAAAGTTGTTCTTTCACCCTAAGCAACAAATTATTTTACTGTGTTTCTTTACCAGAGTTTCTTTTTTGCACAGCCAAAACTTGCAAAAGCTTTGTAAAACTTATTTTAATTCAACAGCCAAGATCAGGATGCTCCATGCATTATAGAATCATAAAGAGAGCTTTTGGCACATTGGCCTTCATAAATCAAAGTATTGTGAATAGGAGTTGGGATGTGCTGTTGACATTGGTGAGACCTAATTTAGAGCATTGTGTGCACTTCTGTTCATCAACATACAGGAATGTTATTAATAAACTTGAAAGAGCACTGGGAAAACTTACAAAGATGCTGCCTGGACTTGAGGAACTGAGTTATAGGGAAAGGTTGAATAGGTTTGAACTTCATTCCCTGGAGCGCAGGAGAATGAGGGGAGATTTGATAGAGGTATACAAAATTATGAGAGGCATAGATAGGGTAAATGCAAGCAGGCATTTTCCCCTCAGTTTGGGTGGGACTAGAACTAAAGGGTGAAAGGCAAAATATTTAAGGGGAATGTGGGGGAGGGGGCTTCTTCACTTAGAGGGTGGTGAGAGTGTGGAACACTCTGCCAGTGGAAGTGGTGCATGCAAGTTTGACTGCAATATTTCAGAGAAGTTTGGATAAGTGCATGGTTGGGAGGGGTAAGGATAACTCTGATGCAAGTACAGGTAGTGAGACAAGGCAGACCAGGCTGGCATGGACTAGATGGACGGAAAGTCCTGTTTTGCACTGTGGTGCTCTATGACTCTATAATATTATTTGAAGAGGGTAGAAAGGGCTGTTGGTTAGAAGTGAATTCAATAAGAATCATCAAGATGAAATGATAATAACATGAAAGTATATTAGTTGAATGGGGAAGATGCGGAGGGCAAGGAGAATATTGAATATTGCCTTAAAAACATTTGCATCAATGCAATGGCCTGAACGGCTTTATCCTTCTTTCGGCTCTCCAGCAGCCTTTTGTCACTGTGCTCTGATAGGTGTTTGTGTAAGGTGATAAATGAATTTTCCTCCAGGAAGCCTGCAATAAATAGCTGTTTAAAATGCTGTGAATCACTCTGCTGCTGGCAGTGTAATGAGCTGATCATAGGAGACAGCAGGTTGCTATGGCTACTGATGCCATTTTGAGGCTATCACCTGTCAGTTTCTGTCTCACCTCTCCCCCGCACTTCTATATACTGGCCATCTTTCCTCTTCGCCCACAACACCCCACCTCCCCCCTCCAAACCTGATCTAGGGTCTCGACCTAAAACATCAGCATATGCCTTTTGCCTCCATAAATGCTGCTCAATCCACTGAATCTTCCCACTCGTGTATTTGTTTTTCAGCATCTACAGTCTCTCATCTCTCTATAACCACCATTTTCATCATCGTGGTAGGCTTGGATATTAGTCTGAACAAAAAGTATCTTATGATCTTATTCCCAAGAAAGCCTTGTCCTGAATGCTGACTATCCATTTTCATTTACTTACAGTTGAAAACCCTTCTAACTCAAGAGTTTCAGGAAAACATAATGAGCCAATGGACTGACCTTGACATGGTCTACATCAGACTGGAGCATTTGCGAGAGCTAGCAGAACAGTGTGCACTGGAAGCCAAGGTACAATCTCAATAAATGAATGGCAGATAGTTTACTATCTATTGTAATAAAGTGTTGTGATCTAATTAGTCTGTCCCAATGTATATACTTCACCTGGAGTAATCTTCCATTTCAGGTTGTCCTATCTGGAGATGTCTATTGTTTTGGTGACTGTCAGCTGACCAGGAGCCAAAATGCTGGTGTTTTCCATGGGCCACCAGATTCCACCAACCGGAAAATGCTCCCTCTTATCAAACAACTAATAAATCTTTTGGATGCTGACAGGAACATTATCCTTTCCCGAGACACTCTGAACCTTGTATCAAACCAAGGTTGGACAATTCAGTTTCTATTAGGTTCTTGATTCTTTACCTTCAGTATATACAGTATGTCTCTCGTGGCTTATGCATGTTATGAAGCGCAGTGTCTAACTCCACCAATAGCCTAATCTGCTGGAGAAACTCGGCTGGTCAAGCAAAATCTGTGGAGGCAAAGAGGTGGTCATCATTTTAGGTCAAGGCTATTCAGTCACCTGACCATCAAGCTGCCACTTACACCAAACCTACATTGATCTAATTTAATTCTCACTCCACTCCTCTCAACCACCACCAGATCCTGCCTCTCATCCACATGTTAGGGACAGCTTTACAAAATCGATTAACTGACCAACCAACACCTCCTTGGGATCTGGGGGGAAATTGATCTAATTTAATTCTCACTCCACTCCTCTCAACCACCACCAGATCCTGCCTCTCATCCACATGTTAGGGACAGCTTTACAAAATCGATTAACTGACCAACCAACACCTCCTTGGGATCTGGGGGGAAATCTATGTGGTCACAGGAGAACTTGCAGACTCCACACAGGCAGCATCAGAGGTCAGGAATGAACCCAGATCATTAGAGCTGTTGAAGCAGTAGCCCTTCTACTTGTACTACTGTGCCGTCCCCCAGCCTGCTGAGTTCCTCCAACACTTTGCTCAAGATATTCAGCAGCGGCAGAATCTCTTGTGTTTTTGATATACAGTATTTTCTTTTTAAAAGGTCCTACAGCCAGCAGTAGGCCACAAGGAGGTTGGCTGCCATACCCAGAGCCTCCTGGAATTCCTGAGAGATCCCTCGCCATGGCTCCTAACACATCAGTTTCTGGATCGTCACCGCCAAGTAATAAAATGTATGCAGAGAGGCAAGCGTTAATTAGGTGGGCATTCATCAGAGGAGCAGCCTGGTATAATTGAAAACGAGAATCCCGTGGAAGTATTTAAAATTCCAGACTCCCCTCCATTTTAGACCATAAGACAGAGGAAAAGAATTGGGCCATTCAGCCCATCGAGTCACTCTGCCATTCCATCTTAGTGATTTACTATCCCTCTCAACTCTATTTTCCTGTCTTCTCCCCATAACGTTTGACACCCTGACTAACCAAGAACCTATAAAGCAGAGGTTGATATATACCCAATGAACTGGCCTCCACAGCCATCTGTGGCAATTTTCTGAGACATTTTTTGGGGAATAAGCATTAAGGTAGAGAGGAGAAAGCATTGGATCTGTACTTCAAGTCATAAAATCAGAGGGATGTAGGCCGATATTAAGGTATGTCCAATTCCACCCATACTGAACAACAATTCATCCAGTTATCATAGTCATACAGCATGGGCACAGATCCTTCAACCTCACTCGTCAATACCAACCATCGCATTAGTAACCATAGTTACTAATTCCATTTTATCTTCTCCACATTTCCCCAGATTCTACCACACATCTGTAAGTTTAGGGGAATTTGTACTGGCCAGTCCACCTGCCAATCTAGTTTATTCACAATAAAAATATTTACAAGTGTAAAATTATAATAAATTTATAAATGTTTACTTGTAACAATTTTACAAAACGATATGTCTTACATTTGTAAGAACACCTTTTCATTTTTACATTTACAGTCAATGCTGTCAGTCCTGTTCTGTCACATTCCTACACATCAATAAAACTGTTGCCAGTCCTGCGACACCCCCCCCCCACCCCCCGGGTACACTACTACAATAACTGAGGAGCTTCCTCACCCAACCCAGCCCCTCCGTCTCCAGTAATGAAAGTTCTCTAAATGTTGTCTTTCCATGCTCTTGCTATAGTGTCCCCAGACTCCTTGGCAATCACAATTGGAACCCTCCCCAAACCTAACGTCTCTTATCTAAAGTGAGAGGGGGAAGAACTTTAAAGGAGATGTGCAGGGCAAGTTTTTTTCATACAGTGGTGGGTGCCGGGGTGGTGGCATTTAAGGGGCTTTTAGATAGGCACGTGAATATGTCAGGAATGCAGGGCTGAGGATCATGTTCAGACAGAAGCGACTAGTTTAATTTAGCATCACAGTCGGCGCAGACATCGGGGACTGGTGGGCCTGTTCCTGTGCCTCTCTGTTCAATGGTTTTCTCATCAGTTACAGGGTGATGAGATTAAGCTGCAACTTTGCCACTTTTACTTTCAAGTGAACTGATCATTTTCTCATTTGTTCCACTTACTCCCTGCGCATCGTAAGATTCCACATTGAGAAGCAGGCGTCCGAGGCAGCACACCTGGAGATCGCCTTGATGTCGGATGAAGTGAAGCAGATATGGAAACTGCTGGAAGAGGTGCGTGAAGGGTAGAGGACACCAGGCAGCCGCAAACCATAAGCAGGGAGTTACTTTCCTTTGACTGCTGGCTCTCATTGAGAAATTTGGGCTCATTGAGGCGAAGGTCCTTAATAGTGGATGCCACCCTCTTGGGGCATTGCCTTTTGAAGATGTCCTCGATGGTGGGAGAATAGTGCCCATGAGGATTCGGCCAATGAGGACAAGCATTTGATGGAACAGCAGATGTTATTAATGCCAAGCTTAAGCTGCAGAAATCTGTAGACTGTTGGACAGAAATAAGGAGTTGTAATATGTTTCTTTAGCAAAGAAATAAGATGCTGGAGGATGCTGGGTAGTATCTACAGTACAGTGCAAAAGTACAGTCCTATATATAACTAGGGTGCCTAAGACTTTTGCACAGTACTGGAGTAATTTTATGTATTACATTGTACTGGTGCCACAAAATAAAACAAATTTCATGACATGTGAGTGATGATAAACCTGATTCTGATATGGGTCTCTGTTGTAGACTGAGTGGGAAGGGGGCAGGAAGAGGGGAATCATGATTGGGAAAAGGGGCAGGAAGCAGAGAATCATGGTTGGGAAAGGGGGAAAGGAAAGGTGAGGGAGTGGAAAGCACCAGAGAGACATTCTGTAATGATCAATAAACCAATTGTTTGGAGCTAAATGACCTTGCCTAGTGTCCCAGGGTTTGCATCCATCACTCCTCTGCCACCTGTCCCACAACACTCCTGTGACACTCCACCCTCGTCATTTGCAAGACCCTTTTCTTCCACCAGAATTACAAACTCACTCTCAGCTCCACGTTGACAAATATAGCACTGTGCTAAAGTCTCACCCTAGCTATACACGTATGTGCCGAAGGCTTTTGCACTGTACTGTATGGAGGGAAGTGGACAGTCAACTGTCCATTCATCTGGACTGAAAGATGGAAGGAAGGTAGTAAGAGCTGGCAGGCAATAGGTGGATCCATCTGTGGAATGGCAACAGGCAGATGGAAGAATGGAGAGTGGAAATCACAGCAGGAGATGTTAGGTATAGGAGACAACAGGCTGAAGATAGAATGCAAAAGGAGAGGAGGGTGGAGAATGGAATCAAGGGGGGAAAGTGATGAAGACATGTGAACATTAGGGATGGGACCCCAGTGGGAGGATTTTGTGGGTGGTGGACAGATGAGGTAGCTGCAGAATGGGAAAGAAGCAGGGTTTCTTTGTTCAGAATCAGAAACAGGTTTAATATCACCGATATATGTTGTGAAATTTGTTGTTTTGCCCATCCCTATTTGCCTGTACAGAGACCACCTGAGCATGCTGTGATCATAGCTTCCCTTCTCTGAAGGGCATAGTGAACTGACTGTTTTTACAACATTCTGGGAGCTTCATGATACTTTTCCTTTATTCCAGATTTATTTAATTGTTTAAAAATATCCCCAGTGGAATTGAAGGTGTGAGATCAATAGCTCGGGCTTCTGGGTTATACTCTTGTAACTGATGTTGTGATGCACACCCTGTAACTAACATGCCGTAAAAAGACAGAATACACTGATTTCGACACAAACCCAGAGAGAGCAAGGTGTGTAAAACCTTATCTTGGAGCTTGAATCAAAAATTTATCAGTGCATCACCACATTTATAAAACAAAGTCCATGTTCTGTCTAAGGAAGGACATTGTGCAAGTTTGTTCTACTCTGTTGCTTCCCGCTTTAAAAGAACACAAGACAGTTCCTATCTTATTTTATTTGACTATCTTGTATTGAACTTTTTGTTCAGGGCCCCCCCCCCCCAGCAATTGATCTTTAGTTCCTGTCCTTTCCATCACAGAGCTCTTCTCAAAGAAGAGCTCTAGACTGAGCAGAGAGATTCAGAGAGAGAATAGCTTTATTTGTCACATATACAGTGAAATTTGTCACTTGCCTCAAAGACCAACACCATTTTTATATCTGCTGGGGCCAGCCCACAAGTATTGCCACACATCAGGTGCCAAAAATGCATGCCCACAAATTACTAACTCTAATTTGTACGTCTTTGAAATGTGGGAGGAAGCCTATGTGGTCACAGGTAGAACATACAAACTCCTTGCAGACAGAGGCAGGAACTGAACCCCAATGGCTGATCACTACCGCTCAGTACTATGCAGTAAGTTGTTCACTGTGACCACTCTCTCTAAGTAGGATCTTTTCAAATATTTTTATTTGAAGGGATAACCACAAGCTCTTATTTTGCAAGAGAATCACTGCCTGGTTCGGAAATTGCACCATCTCGGATCGCAAGACCCTGCAGCGGATAGTGAGGTCAGCTGAGAAGACCATCACGGACATTTACACTACACGCTGCATCCGCAAAGGAAACAGCATTATGAAGGACCCCATGCACCCCTCATACAATCTCTTCTCCCTCCTGTCATCTGGGAAAAGGCTCCGAAGCATTCAGGCTCTCATGGCCAGACTATGTAACAGTTTCTTCCCCCAAGCTATCAGACTCCTCAACACCCGAAGCCTGGACTGACACCTTGCCCTATTGTCCTGTTTATTATTTATTGTAATGCCTGCACTGTTTTTGTGCACTTTATGTAGTCCTGTGTAGGTCTGTAGTCTAGTGTAGCTTTCTCTGTTTTTTACATAGTTCAGTCTAGTTTTTGTACTATGTCATGTAACACCATGGTCCTGAAAAATGTTGTCTCATTTTTACTATGTACTGTAGCAGCAGTTATGATTGAAATGACAATAAAAGTGACTTGACTTGAGGTAAGAATAAGGCACTTAGCTTGATAGGTAGTGAAGATACTGTTTGTATCACAGGACTAGTGAAACAGTATGGAGACATGAGTTCACATTTCATTCATTAAGACTGACATCAAAAATCTCTTATCAATGATTGTTAGATGAAACCACGGCATGTATTTATTACCAATGGAAATCTAACATCCTCATCTAGTCTGACCTATATATAAATCTGTAGCAACATGACTTATTGAAAGAAGAATCTTAAAAAAAACTTCAGATGGAAATCCAAAACAAAAAAAAAGGAAAATGCTGGAAACACTCAGTAGGTCAGACGGCATCAAGGGTCAGTATTACCTTTTGCAGATGCTACCTGACCTGCTGAGTGTTTCCAGCATTTTCAGATTTTTTGTTTGGGCCTCTGAGCTAGCTCAGCAAGCCATTGAGTTTGAACAAAGAGACATAGCCAATAAATCTTGGCCATGGTCACATCCCATGATTGACTAAGAAAGAAGTATCTTGATGATCTCACGTACAAAGTCTTTCCATCTCAGTTTCTTTGTGAGAATGGAACTTCCAGTTTCCTGTAGAAAGGAGGGTAACAACTACACAGTCAGAAGAGCCAGCTCTAGGCAAAATAAACATCAGCCACCACAGAAAAAGTCAGAATCAGATTTATTATCACTGACATGTTGTGAAATTGGTTGTTTTGCAGCAACAGTACATTGCAATGCATTAAAAAAAATGGTAAGTTACAATAAGAACTATATTGTACATAAAATAAAAGAACAAAAAGTGGGGTAGTGATCATGGTCTCTTTAGAAATCTGATGGCAGAGGGGAGGAAGCTATTCCTAAAATGTTGAGTGCGTGTCTACAGGCTTCAACAATGAGAAGAGGGCATCTTCTTGATGGTGAAGCTCCTTAATGATGGATGCCACTTTCTTGGGTCAACGCCTTTTAAAGATGTCCTCAGTGCTGGGGAGGTTATTGTCCATGATGGAGCAGGCTGAGTTTACAACTTTCTGCAGCTTTTTTTTATCCTGTGCAGTGGCACCTCTATCAAACAGTGATGCAACCAGTTGGAATGCTCTCCATGGTATATCTGTGGAAATTTGCTGGACTCTTTTGTTTCTACTATGTACTATGTACTATGTACTGTACCAGCAGTTTATGGTCAAAATGACAATAGACTTGACTTGACAAACCAAATCTCCTCGAACTCCTAATGAAATACAGCTGCTGGTGTGCCTTTGTAATTGGACCAATACATTGTCCCTAGGATAGATTTTCAGAGATGATGATAGTGTAATCTTACCAAGGCAGGTAGAGCAGGCAATAGTTATGTCCTTACAAAACAACATTCTTCTGTGGGTGCACCGTGGTCTGGAGGAATGTTTTGTTTGGTTGTACAGTATATATGCACAGTCAGATGACAATAAACTTGAAGATTCTATGTAAATACAGTCCCTTTGGAGCTCAATCCCCAGATAGAAAAATGAGTGAAGAATTAAATCATTGCTACAAAAAATGCACAAGCTGAGAATGTGGACAAAATACTGAAAAATGTTTGTGGCTGTTCAATTATTTACAGGAGCAACAGAAGGGAGAGGATAATGAGAGACTGGACCAGATGGAGAAACTGCTGAGCGATTTGTTGGAACAACATAGAAAATCAGTCCTGGCTCTGTATGGTCAACACACAGTGGAGCTAATGGAAGTGGGGCTTGACCCAAACCTAGCGATGCCCCAGAACATCCTTGGAATGGAGAATGATATAATGAGTGGTTTACAGCTGCTGGTCACTGATTTCCAAAAATTCCATGCAAGGAGCAAGCACAAACAGGTCAAATTAACTGACTGATTGAATAGACACCAAAGCATAAGCGGATGAACTGGAAATATAAGGATGGAGTTAAAGGGAAAGTGAAAATAAGAAAAGTTAATAAGGACAACAGAATCAATGGAGTAGAAAGCTCAAGAAGAGATCATACAGTATGGCCAAGTGAAATAGGAATTGATATGAAAGGAGAGGGAAGTAACGAATTAAAAGTATTATATATGAATGCATGAAGTATAAGGAATAAAGTAGATGAGCTTGAGGCTCAGTTGGAAATTGGCAAGTACGATGTTGTGGGAATAACAGACATGGCTTCAAGCAGACAGGGAAATGAATATTCAAGAATATACATCTTATCAAAAGGACAGACTGACTGGCAGAGGGGGTGGGGTGGCTCTGTTGGTGAGGAATGATATTCAGTCCCTTGTGAGGGGGGACATAGAATCTGGGGATGTAGAGTCAGTATGGATAGAACTGAGAAATTCTAAGGGTAGAAAGACCCTAATGGGAGTTATCTACAGGCCCCCAAACAGCAGTCTGGATGTAGGGTGTAAGTTGAATGAAGAGTTAAAATTGGCATGTTGCAAAGGGAATGATACAGTTGTCATGGGGGATTTCAACATGCAGGTAGACTGGGAGAATCAGAATGGTACTGGAGCCCAAGAAAGGGAGTTTGTGGAATGCCTCCGAGATGGATTCTTAGAACAGCTTCTACTGGGAAGAAGGCAATTCTAGATTTAGTGTTGTGCAATGAACCGGATTTGATCAGGGACCTCGAGGTCAAGGAGCCATTAGGAGATAGTGACCATAATATGATATGTTTTAACCTACAATTTGAGAAGGGAAAATCGGATGTGTCAGTATTACAGTTGAACAAAGGGAACTATGGAGCTATGAGGGAGGAGCTGGCCAAAGTTCAATGGAACAATACCCTAGCAGGGAAGACAGTGGAACAACAATGGCAGGTATTTCTGGGAATAATGCAGAAGGTGCAGGATCGGTTCATTCCAAAGAGGAAGAAAGATCCTAAGGGGAGTAAGGGGCAGCCGTGGCTGACGAGGGAAGTAAAGGGCAGTATAAAAATAAAAGAGAAGTATAACATAGCAAAGATGAGCGGGAAACTGGAGGACTGGGAAGCTTTTAAAGAGCAACAGAAGATAACAAAAAAGGCAATACGCCGAGAAAAAATGAGGTACGAAGGTAAACTAGCCAAGAATATAAAGGAGGATAGTAAAAGCTTCTTTAGGTATGTGAATAGCGAAAAATAGTAAGACCAAAATTGGGCCATTGAAGACAGAAACGGGTGAATTTATTATGGGGAACAAGGAAATGGCAGATGAGTTGAACAGGTACTTTGGATCTGTCTTCACTAGGGAAGACACAAACAATCTCCCAGATGTAATAGTGGCCAAAGGAACTAGGGTAAAGAATGAACTGAAGGAAATTTATATTAGGCAAGAAACGGTGTTGGATAGACTGTTGAGTCTGAAGGCTGATAAGTCCCCGGGACCTGATGGTCTGCATCTCAGGGTACTTAAAGAGGTGGCTCTAGAAATCATGGACTCATTGGTAATCATTTTCCAATGTTCTATAGATTCAGGAACAGTTCCTGCAGATTGGAGGGTGGCTAATGTTGTCCCACTTTTCAAGAAAGGAGGGAGAGATAAAACAGGGAACTATAGACCGGTTAGCCTGATGTCAGTGGTGGGAAAGATGTTGGAGTCAATTATAAAGGAGGAAATTACGATACATTTGGATAGCAGTAGAAGGATCAGTCCGAGTCAGCATGGATTTATGAAGGGAAAATCATGCTTGACTAATCTTCTGGAGTTTTTTGAGGATGTAACTATGAAAATGGACAAGGGAGAGCCAGTGGATGTAGTGTACCTGGACTTCCAGAAAGCTTTTGATAAAGTCCCACATAGGAGATTAGTGGGCAAAATTAGGGCACATGGTATTGAGGGCAGAGTACTGACATGGATTGAAAATTGGCTGGCTGACAGGAAACAGAGTAGCGATTAACGGGTCCCTTTCGGAATGGCAGGCTGTGACGAGTTGGGTACCACAAGGTTCGGTGCTGGGACTGCAGCTGTTTACAATATACATTAATAATTTAGATGAAGGGATTAAAAGTCACATTAGCAAATTTGCCAATGACACAAAGCTGGGTGGCAGTGTGAAATGTCAGGAGGATGTTATGAGAATGCAGGGTGACTTGGACAGGTTGGGTGAGTGGGCAAATGTATGGCAGATGCAGTTTAATGTGGATAAATGTGAGGTTATCCACTTTGGTGGCAAGAACAGGAAGGCAGATTACTATCTAAATGGAGTCAAGTTGGGAAAAGGGGAAGTACAACGAGATCTAGGTGTTCTTGTACATCAGTCAATGAAAGCAAGCATGCAGGTACAGCAGGCAGTGAAGCAAGCTAATGGCATGCTGGCCTTTATAACAAGAGGAATTGAGTATAGGAGGAAAGAGGTCCTTCTGCAGCTGTACAGGGCCCTGGTGAGACCCCACCTGGAGTATTGTGTGCAGTTTTGGTCTCCAAATTTGAGGAAGGACATTCTTGCTATTGAGAGAGTACAGCATAGGTTCACAAGGTTAATTCGTGGAATGGCGTGACTGTCATATGTTGAAAGATTGGAGCGACTGGGCTTGTATACACTGGAATTTAGAAGGATAAGAGGGGATCTGATTGAAACATATAAGATTATTAAGAGATTGGACACGCTGGAGGCAGGAAGCATGTTCCCGCTGCACTACAGGCCACAGTTTAAGAATAAGGGGTAGGCCATTTAGAACAGAGATGCAGAAAAACTTTTTCACCCAGAGAGTGGTGGATATGTGGAATGCTCTGCCCCAGAAGGCAGTGGAGGCCAAGTCTCTGGATGCATTCAAGAGAGAGTTAGATAGAGCTCTTATAGATAGCGGGGTCAAGGGATATGGGGAGAGGGCAGGAACAGGGTACTGATTGTGTATGATCAGCCATGATCACAGTGAATGGCGGTGCTGGCTAGAGGGGCCGAATGGCCTACTCCTGCATCTACTGTCTATTGTCATAACAACATTCTTTCATAAGAAAGAGAAGCAGAACGATGTTATTCTGTCCTCAAGGCTGCTCCACTTCATGTCTGTCTCAGTTTCACTTTTCCCCTAAATCCTACAAACTAAAAGTCAGTTGATCTCACTGTCAGACAGATTTATTAATGCTCTGTACTAGAGAGTTCCAAACATTTAGTGCCCTTTGAGAAAAGAAACTCTTCCCCTTCTCCATCTTAATTGGTACCTTTTGTGCCACCCATTCTCAATTCTCCATGATGGGATTCATCCTCTTAGCACCGAGCTTGTGCAGCCCCCACCGTGTTTCAGTAGGAACACCTTCCTAATGAGTACTGGCTAAGCACTCTCAACCTTAACTCCTAGGGAACCACTCTTCTCAGGAATCAATGTAGTAATTCTGCCTCCAGTACAAGTGAATCCCTCAGTAAATAAGGAGACCAGTAATTGATTTACAGACCAGTTAGAGTCGCCCCACTGACCTGGATAAGGGAGGAGTGGTATTAGAGGAGACCAACACATTCAAAATGCTGGAGAAACTCAGCAGGTCAGGCAGCATCAAAGGAGAGGAATAAACAGTTGACGTTTCTGGTCGAGACCCTTCATCAAGAGTTGGCATGAAATGTCAACTATGTATTCTTCTCCATAGCTGCTGCAGATCTGTTGAGTTCCACCAGCATTTTGTGTATGTTGCTCAAGATTTCCAGATCTGCAGAATCTCTTCTGTCTATTGGAATATAAACTGGGTTTGACAGAGCTCAAAGCTTCAGAACCAGTCAAAACTATAAATTTTGCATAGTGGAACTGCCACTTGCACTTAGCTCTCAGGCCAATTTACTGGCCTGGAAATCGTTTGACCTGATTGTCAAGGACCTGCACAAGTCCACAATCACATGTAATATGACTGGTTGGCTAAAGTGAGCAACACACACAAAATGCTATTCAATTTTATTTAGAGATGCAGCACAGTAACAAGCCCTTCCAGTTGTGCTACCCAATTACACCCATGTGACCAATTACCTACTAACCCATAAGTCTTTGGAATGTGGGAGGAAACCGGAGCACCCGGAAATGTGGAGAATGTGGAAGCACCTTACAGACAGCATAGGTGCTGTGCTAACCACTACCCTACCATGCCACCCCTCAGCAGGTCAGGCAACATCTGTGCAGGGGAATAAGCAGTCAATGTTTCAGGTGACATGCTGAGTTCCTCCAGCATTTGGTCAAGATTTCCAGCATCTGCAGAATCTCTTGTGCCTGTGATTGGTTGATGGCCTATCCACAAGGCTTTTGACCAACTTCACAGTCACAACCCTAGCATTGCCATTGGTCAAAAATCTCTGAATGCTCATGAATTAATCATTGAAAAAATATTTTTAAAAATAAATAACTCATTTAAAAATTATTTGCTTAAAAGCTTAAAAATAATTTAATGTAAATGTAACTAATATAATTAATTTTAATGATATAAAGAATGGCAAATAAAGATACAAACATGCCAGTAAAGTGGAAGCTGAAATATAATAAATCATTTTAAAGAATATAGTTTTAAGATCCTATATTTTACATATTCATAAATAGACATTGCTGTTCTTGACATAAAAATTGTTTTTGGGGACTATAAATGTACTAATTTGCAATGATCATTTACTACTCCATCGCTAACCTGAGCCTAAGGTTGAACATGCTGTCTGTGAAAACTTGTTTAAACAGTGATGGCTAGTTCAGGATTCCAGGTAATGTATGCAAACAAAGAAATCCTAAAATTTCCTAAATTAGATTAACTTTATTGCCATATATGCAGTATTTCAGAACATGTGTTATATATGTCAAACAGGGTCTGAGGATGTGCTGGGGGCAGCCGGCAAGTGCCACACTGTGCCCACAGCTCACTAACTTTATCTCGTACATTTTTGGAATATGAGAGGAAAATGGAACCTACAAGTTCACAGGAAGAACATACAAACTCATTGCAGACAGCATGGGAATTGAACCCCAGTCTCTAGTGCTAACCTCTATTCTACCATGCTGCTGTCACGGGATATTGGCAGCAAGTTCTAACAGTTTCACCATCGTAGCTACTACCCATCTGTTGAAGTAATGCCCAGTTCTTGGATCAGGAGCCTCTCAAATCAGAGTCAGGAAGGCCGCAATGGCTCTTGGTCATCTTTGCTTTCAGCAGCTGAAACTGTAAGGAGCAAGTCTGTGAGTTTCTCCATGCTCTCTCCATAGGATGTCCCCTTGCAGTCTGAGACAAGTGAACGTAACGTGGAAGCCCCTGTTGCACAGTGTCTGGACACAGAGGGCAGTCTTACCTATCACTCGCTTGAGACTCTGCAAAGTTGGGAATTGTCACTGGAAGCCTTAAAATTAGTGACGCTGGAAGTTAGGAAACTGAGCCGAGTGTATAAGACAATAGATATGTACAGTAAGTTACAGGTACAGTTATACTTATTTACCTCATTTTTCTCTGTAAATTCTCAAAACTATATTTTGAAGACTTTTTTTAAATTCACTCATAATTTTTTTTCTGAGAAGGGAAATTTGAGAGTTGCAGAGCAAAGCCTGGGATCCCAGTGTTTAAAACCAGCACCTCAATGCAGTACTCAGCCCAGAAGCAACCAGGCCAATGAGCAAGTGAGATTGAGAGGGGCTGAGGACTGGAAGAACCGTAGTGGGGTAGATGACTCCAGGGTGCAGGATGGGAGAGGCCAACGCAAAGATACATTCTTCATCCTCATTAGCAGGATGTCCAAAGCCTTGTGCACAGAGCAGACAGTGTTTTATTCGGTGGTGTGTATCTCAGTAATTTATTTTTGTTTAGAGATACAGCAGCGTAACAGGCTCCTCTGGCCCAGTGAGCCTGCATAGCCCAATTGCAGCCATGTGACCAATTAACTTACTAACCTGTACATCTTTGGAATGGGTGAGGAAACCCGAGCACCCGGAGGAAACCACACAGTCACAGGGTGAACCTACGGACCCTTACAGACAGCAGTGGGAATTGAACCACTTAGGCTGGTGCCTTGAAATAAAATAGTCTTGGAGAGAAAATGGGGCAGCAGGTTTGACATTTGGCTAATGTTTGTGTTTGGTGGAGTGATTCCTGTTATAATCCAACGAGTGAAACGCTTAGCAACAGGCAACCTGCCAGAACTGAGCAGGTCAAGCAGCATCTGTGGAGGGGGGGAGGAGGAATTGTCAATGGGGATACAACAGGGGTCCTTTTACACCCAGAGAGTAGTATGTACCTGGAATGCATTGCATGAGGGAGTAATAGAAGCAGGCACTGGCTACTTTTAAGAGTTATCGAAAATAGCATTGGAATAACCCGGGTAAAGAAGGCCAAGGCCCATTGCTGTAAAATGGCATTAGTAAAGTTTGTTGCTGATGCACCATCAATAACTCTCGGAGACGGGAGACAAAAGATAGGCTTTTATTAGCTGCAAACGTGACCACGACATCCTGGAGACTGAGGGAGGAGCAGAGCCTCCAATCGCTTTTATACAGGGATCTGTGGGAGGAGCAGTCAGCAGAGGGGCATGTCCAGACAGGTATACACAGTTTACCACAGTTGCCCACTGGTTTGGATGAACAAATGGTCTGTTTGCATGCTGTACTTTCTCCTTCATGTTGTCTGGTCCACCTCCAGGTGCAGAATTCATATCAAGCTGTTTCCCAACTTCTCAACAAACAAGATTGGCCACTGGGCGAGCAAACGGCTTTGAGAGTTGGGAGGTATCTAGAGGAGGAGCACATAAAAAGACTCTCTGATCTCCTGAGGCTGCAGAGGGAAGAGAGAAAGCGATGGATAAAGGCAGATGGAAAGCCACATGTAAGAATGACCCTCACCTAAATATGCACACCCTCCACAAACAATCCTTATTCAGTACAACCCAACTCTTCTTCAGCAGAAGATGTATACAGCACTAGCTTCAAGGCCAACTATCCTCCTGTTATATGATAAATCTGAACTGTTAATCTGTCTATCTTGTCATGACTCGTGCACTTTACTTGTCTACTCATGGTGCTTTCTCTGTGACTGCAACACTATATTCTGCATTAGAGTCATAGAGTACTACAGCACAAAAACAGACCCTTTGACCCAACTAGTCCATGCTTATTCTCCCTAGTCCCTTCGACCTGCACCTGGACCATACCCTTCCCATCCATGTACTTATCCAAACTTCTCTAAATGTTGCAATCGAACCAGCATCCACCACTTCTGCAAACAGCTTGTTTCACACTCTCACCACCCTCTGAGTGAAGAAGTTCCCCCTCAGGTTCCCCTTAAACACTTCACCTTTCATGCAACCTCAGTGGAAAAAGCCTGCTTGCATTTACCCTATCTATATCCCACATCATTTTGTATACCTCTGCCAAATCTGCCCTTTTTTTCCTGTTTTGTTTTGTATTTTTTTCTTTTGTACTGCTATGTACTTATGTCCATATTGTTTTGCTGACTTGTGGTTTGGTGTTTTTACAGTGGTGCTAGAAAGTTTGTGAAACCTTTAAAATTTTCTCTATTTCTGCATAAATATGACCTAAAATGTGATCAGATCTTCACCTAAGTCCTGAACCTAGATAAAGAGAACCCAATTAAATAAATAACACAAAACACATTATAGTTGTTCATTTATTTGTTATGAAAAATTATCCAATATTACATATATTTGTTGGAAGAAGTATGTGAACCTTTGCTTTCAGTTACTGGTGTGAACCCCTTGTACAGCAATAACTTCAACCAAACTTTTCCTGTAACTGTTGATCCATCCTGCAAATCATTTTTTGAAGAAATTTGGCCTGTCCCCTAAAACCCTCACTAATTTTTATAGATGCACTGTAGAAAGCATTCTCCTAGGGTGCATCACAACCTGGTTTGGAAATTGTCCTGTCTAAGACCGGAAGAAGCTGCAGAAGATCGTGAACATAGCCCAGCACATCACACAAACCAATCTTCCATCCTTGGACTCACTTTACACCACACGCTGTCGGAGCAGTGCTGCCAGGGTAATCAAGGACACGACCCACCCAGCCAACACACTTTTTGTCCCTCTTCCCTCCAGGAGAAGGTTCAGGAGCTTGAAGATTTGTACAGCCAGATTTGGGAACAGCTTCTTTCCAACTGTGATAAGACTGCTGTACGGATCCTGACCCGGATCTGGGCCCTACCTTCCAAATATCCGGACCTGACTTGCACTACCTTACTTTCCCTTTTCTATTTTCTAATTATGATTTATAATTTAAATTTTTATTATATTTACTTCGATTTGTACTCCAGGGAGCGCAAAGTGCAGAATCAAATATCGCTGTGATAATTGTATGCTCTAGTATCAATTGTTTGGTGACAATAAAGTAAAGTAATTTCTGCATACAAAACTGTTTCAGTTCATCAATATTTCTGGAAGGCCTTGCATGAACAGCCCTCTTTAGGTCATACCATAACATCTCAATTGGATTAAAATCTGGACTCTAACTTGGCCATTTCAAAATACAAATTTTCTTCTTTTTCAATCGTTCTGTTGTTGATTTACTCTTGTGTTTTGGATCATTGTCTTGTTGCATCATCCAATTTCTGTTAAGCTTCAGGTGACAGACCGCCACCCTGACATTCGCCTGTAAAACGTCTTGATACAATTTTGAATTCATTGTTCCCTCTGCGATTGCAAGCTGTCCTGGCCCTGAGGCAGCAAAACAACCCCAAACCATGATGCTCCTTCCACCGTGCTTCACACTTGGGATAAAGTTTTAGTGTTGGTTTGCAGTGCCCTTTTTCTCCAAACATAGCAATGTACATTTCTGTCAAAAAGTTCAACTTTTGTCTTACCTGTCCACAGAATATTGTCCCAGAAGCGTTGTGGAACATCCAGGTGGTCTTTGCAAACCTGAGGTGTGCAGCAATGTTTTTTTTTGGAGAGCAGTGGTTTCCTCCGTGGTGTCCTTCCATGAACTCCATTCTTGTTCAGTGTCATTCTTATAGTGGAGACATGAACAGAGACTTCAGCAAGTTCTAGAGATTGAATTCTTCAGGTCTTTTGCTGTTACCCTTAGATTCTTTTTCAATTCTTTCAGCATTGCATATTGTCCTCTTGGTATGATCTTTAAAGAACACCCTCTCCTTGGGAGAGTAGCAACAATACTGAATTTCTCCATTTGCAGACAATTTCTGTTACTGTGGACTGATGAACATTCAGGTCTTTAGAAATGCTTTTGTAGCCTTTTCCAGCTTCATGCATCTCTAAAATCTTTCTTCTAAGATCCTCTAGAAGTTGTTTTGATCGAGGCATGGTGCACAAAAAGATATCTTTCATAAGAAGTACAGGCTCTGTTGGTAACTAGACTTTGTATCTTTTTTATAGGGCAGGGCACCTCTACAACTCACACCTCCAATCTCAACTCATTGATTGGAACACCTGACTCCAAACATCTTTTGTCAATGACATTACCCCAGAGGATCACATATTTGATTGAACATATCCTGTGATTGTTTAAATGGTGTATCCAGGAGCAGATCGCGTTTGTCTATTATTGTGACTTAGATGAAGATCAGACCACATTTTATGAGTGATTAATGCAGAAAAGTTTTTCTTGCAACTGTACATTCTGTTTTTTACAATTTGCATGATTTGTTCTTTCTTTTGCACATGGGGGGGGGTTGATATTTTTCTTTGAATGGATTCCATTGTTTCTTTGTGGCTGTCTGGGAAAACAAATCTCAGAGTTGTATACTGCACACATACTTGTACTTTGAATCTTTGTATGATATGATCTGACTGGATAGCATACAAACCAAAAACTTCTAACTGTAGATCAGCACATGTGAGCCATAACCAATTGCATTTATGATTATAGTAATCACATACTGTAGCTACTACTTGTGTGCAGAGGTAATCTGTGAGATGTGATGGAGGAGAGTTTAATAACCTTGAATTTTATTCTGAGTGCAGGAAGGAAATGAAGGTTTATGTTTGACTGAAAAATTAGTTGGAGAGGATTCAATACCGCATTCAAGTAAACACAGTGCAGACCTACAGAGAGAGCTTGCCCTGCAAATCAAGGAACGCGAGAACCTCGTAGAGGAACAGGTGATTATTAATGTGGATAAAATAAGCATGGAAAATGTAGATTTAACACTCAGAATCAAGTTTATTATCATTGACATACGTTATGAAATTTGTTGTGTTGTGACAGTGCAATACACAAAAAAATTCTCTTAAGTTACAATAAGCAATATAAAAACAAATAAGTAGTACGAAAAGAGAACAAAATAGTGTTCATGGATTCATGGACCATTCAAAAACCTGCTGACGGAAGAGAAAAATCTGTTCTGAAAATGTTGAGTGTGTGTCTTCAAGCTCCTATACCACCTTCGTGATGGTAGCAATGAGAAGAGGACATGTCCTGGATGGTAAGGGTCCTTAATGATGAATGCTGCCTTCTTGAGGCACTGTCAATTGATTATGTCTTCGATGCTGGGGAGGCTAGTGCATATGATGGAGCTAGCTGAGTTCACAACCTTCTACATCTTTTTCCGATTCTGTACATTGGCACCTCCATACCAGATGGTGGAGCAACCAATTAGAATGCTCTCCGTGGTACATCTGTAGAAATTTGCCAGAATTGTGGATGACATACCAAATCTCCCCAAACTTCTAATGAAATACAGCTCTGGCACATTTTCCTTGTAATTGCCTCAATATGTTGGGCCAAGGATACATTTTGAATGAGAATCCCAAAAATTCATGTGTCTGGTGGTAGTTTATGAAAATATGACAGAAAATGTCACTCGCATTGGTCTGCATGAATCTTGCTCAAGGAACAATGGAAGATTGAGAGGATTTCAGGACCTGTACCTTGCCCTGCAGAAAATGGCTGTGTTGGGATTTCTATTTTGAATGAAATCCAAAATACCAAATGGCCAAGTTATTATTTCAATAGAGTTTGGATATTGGGCTTGTCTCCTTTAGTAAAGAGACTATAACATTTCCTAAAAGACATTAATTCTGCCCAGTCCCCTTGACTCACATGTGGACTATAACCCTTCATAACCCTCGCATCCATGTACCTATCCAAATTTCTCTGAAACATTACAATCGAACCTGCATCCACCATTTCTGCTGGCAGCTTGTTTCACACTCTCTCTACCCTCTGAGTGAAGAAGTTCTCACTCATATTCCTCTGAATTTTTGGGGAATTGGTGGCATTGATCCAGTTACATTCTCCAATGTTGGAAGGATTTCAAATCACCAGTGGGGACAGTAGGAGAAGGGAAGAGAATGACATGACACAAGGCAAAATCCATTTGCTCAAGGGGTTGAAATTAACTGGAACAAACTACTGAAGCAGTGATATCCAGAGAGAGAAGGGTTGAAGGTTGTTGTGAAGATATGCTATGGATTTGGGCTGCATCCAGCTTTTCTGTTCTGTCTGATCTTCAATTTCTCTCCTATTTTCAGTTGCAGTTGCAGGAGGAACAAACAATCATGGAAGTAAAGGCAGGAAATGGGAATAGTGACATTGCAACTGTGGTTTACGATATCCAATTGTTACGTCACCTGCGGCAGTACGTTCTTCTGGAGCAAAGACTCAAACAGCAGCAGCAGGAATTCAGGGAAGCGCCACACGACTGTGTAAAGGTCAGTCTATCTGCCTTCCTCACCCAAGACATTCATAAGGTTTAAAGTTATATACTGTAAAGTTGAAACGGAAAATACTGGAAATACTTGGCAGAAGAGGCTGCATTTGTGGGAAGAGAAACAGGTCGAAAACTGGTTTTACATGTAAAATAAATCTGGGGAAGTTGGAGCCAGAGGTCTGCTAGTCCTCTGGAGGCTGGAGGCCCAGAGGCTAAAGTTGGAGGACTGTGTGTGTGTGTGTGTGCGTGTGCGTGCATGCGCTTTCCTTCCCCATGGTGGGACTGTCTAAGTGAGAGGCATAACTTATAGGGAAAGTAGAAAGGATCCAAAGTTGATGTCTGTTCCCACAGACAGTGACTGGAGTCCAGAATGCACCAATCGAAGTGGAGATGGAAGCTGATACTCTTAAAACACTTAAGCTGCTCTATTCATTTATTTATTTAGAGATACAGCGTAGAACAGGCACTTCTAGCCCAGTGAGCCACACTTCCCAGCAACCCATCAATTTAACCCTAGCCTAATCACAGGACAATTTACCATAGAAACATAGAAAACCCACAGCACAATACAGGCCCTTCGGCCCACAATGCTGTGCCAAACATGTACTTACTTTAGAAATTACCTAGGGTTACCCACAGCCCTCTATTTTCCTAAGCTCCATGTATCTATCCAGGAGTCTCTTAAAAGACCCTATCGTATCCACCTCCACCACTGTCGCCAGCACCCCATTCCATGCACTCACCACTCTCTGCGTAAAAAAACTTACCCCTGGCATCTCCTCTGTTCCTACTTCCAAGCACCTTAAAACTGTGCCCTCTCGTGTTAGCCATTTCAGCCCTGGGAAAAAGGCCTCTGACTATCCACACGATCCTATCAGGTCACCCTATCATCCTCCATCACTCCAAGGAGAAAAGGCCGAGTTCACTCAACCTATTCTCATAAGGCATGCTCCCCAATCCAGGCAACATCCTTGTAAATCTCCTCTGCACCCTTTCTATGGTTTCCACGTCCTTCCTGTAGTGAGGTGACCAGAACTGAGCACAGTACTCCAAGTGGGGTCTGACCAGGGTCCTATATAGCTGAAATATTACCTCTCTGCTCTTAACCTCAATCCCACTGTTAATGAAGGCCAATGCACCGTATCCCTTAACCACAGAGTCGGCCCGCACAACAGCTTTGAGCATCCTATGGACTCGGACCCCAAGATCCCTCTGATCCTCCACACTCCACAACATATTTGACCTACCAAAATGAACCACCTCACACTTATCTAGGTTGAACTCCATCTGCCACTTCTCAGTCCAGTTTTGCATCCTATTGATGTCCCACTGTAACCTCTGACAGCCCTCCACACTATCCACAACACCCCCAACATTTGTGTCATAAGCAAACTTACGAACCCATCCCTCCACTTCCTCATCCAAGTCATTTATAAATATCATGAAGAGTAAGGGTCCCAGAACAGATCCCTGAGGCACACCACTGGGCACCGACCTTCTGTGGGCAAGCCAATTCTGGATCAACAAAGCAATGATCCATTGGATCCTATGCCTCCTTACTTTCTCAATAAGCCTTGCATGGGGTACCTTATCAAATGCCTTGCTGAAATCCATATACACTACATCTACTGCTCTTCCTTCAATGTGTTTAGTCACATGCTCAAAAAATTCAATCAAGCTTGTAAGGCACGACCTGCCCTTGAGAAAGCCATGCTGACTATTCCTACTCATGTGATGCCTCTCCAAATGTTCATGAATCCTGCCTCTCAGGATCTTCTCCATCAAATTTCCAACCACTGAAGTAAGACTCACTGGTCTATAATTTCCTGGGCTATCTCTACTCCCTTTCTCGAATAAGGGAACAACATCTGCAACCCTCCAATCCCCTGGAACCTGTCCCATCCCCATTGATGATGCAAAGATCATCACCAGAGGCTCAGCAATCTCCTCCCTCACCTCCCACAGTAGCCTGAGGTACATCTCATCCGGTTCCAGTGACTTATCCAGCTTGATGCTTTCCAAAAGCTCCAGCACATCCTCTTTCTTAATATCCATATGCTCAAGCATTTCAGTCTGTTGCAAGTCATCCCTACAATCGCCAAGGTCCTTTTCCGTAGTGAATACTGAAGCAAAGCATTCATTAAGTACCTCTGCTATCTCCTCTGGTTCCATACACACTTTTCCACTGTCACACTTGATTGGTCCTTTTCTCTCACATCTTATCCTCTTGCTCTTTACATACTTGTAGAATACCTTGGGTTTTCCTTCATCCTGCTCGCCAAGGCCTTCTCATGGCCCCTTCTGGCTCTCCTCATTTCATTTTTAATCTCCTTCCTGCTAGCCTTTATAATCTTCTAGATCTCTATCATTACCTAGTTTTTTGAACCTTTTGTAAGCTTTTCTTTTCTTCTTGACTAGATTTACTACAGCCTTTGTACACCACAGTTCCTGTACCCTACCATCCTTTCCCTGTCTCATTGGAACGTACCTATGCAGAATGCCACGCAAATATCCCCTGAACATTTGCCACATTTCTGCTGCACATTTCCCTGAGAACACCTGTTCCCAATTTATGCTTCCAATTTCCTGCCTGATAGCACCATATTTCCCCTTACTTCAATTAAACGCTTTCCTAACCTGTTTGTTCCTATCCCTCTCCAAAGCTATAGCAAAGGAGATAGAATTGTGATCACTATCTCCAAAATGCTCTCCCACTGAGAGACCTGACACCTGACAGGTTCATTTCCCAATATCAGATCAAGTACAGCCTCTCCTCTTGTAGGCTTATCTACATATTGTGTCGGGAAACCTTTCTGAACACACCTCACAAACTCCACCCCATCTAAACCCCTCGCTCTAGGGAGATGCTAATCAATATTTGGGAAATTAAAATCTCCCACCATGACAACCCTGTTATTATTGCACCTTTCCAGAATCTGTCTCCCTATCTGCTCCTTGAGGTCCCTGTTACTATATTTTAAAAAAACACCCAGTAGAGTTATTGACCCCTTCCTGTTTCTAACTTCCACCCTTAGAGACTCTGTAGTCACTCCCTCCTTTTCTGCAGTCGTGACACTATCTCTGATCAACAGTGCCATGCCCCCACCTCTTTTGCCTCCCTCCCTGTCCTTTCTGAAACATCTAAAACCTGGCACTCTAAGTAACCATTCCTGCCCCTGAGCCATCCAATTCTCTGTAATGGCCACAACATCATAGCTCCAAGTCCTGATCCACGCTCTAAGCTCATCCACTTTGTTCATGATGCTTCTTGCATTAAATTAGACACATCTCAAACCATCAGTCTGAGCATGTCCCTTCTCTATCACCTGCCTATCCTCCCTCTCTTACTATCTACAAGCTTTCTCGATTTGTGAGCCAACCGCCTCTTCCTCCATCTCTTCAGTTTGGTTCCCAACACCCAGCAATTCTAGTTTAAACTCTCCTCAATAGCTGTAGCAAACCTCCCTGCCAGGATATTGGTCTCCCTCACATTCAAGTGCAACCTGTCCTTTTTGTGCAGGTCACACCTGCCCCAAAGGAGGTCCCAATGATCCAGAAACTTGAATCCCTGCCCTCTGCTCCAATCCCTCAGCCACGCATTTATCCTCCACCTCACTCTATTCCTATACTCACTGTCTTGTGGTACAGGCAGTAATCCCGAGATTACTACCTTTGAGGTCCTGCTTCTCAACTTCCTTCCTAGCTCCCTGAAGTCTTCTTTCAGGACCTCCTCCCTTTCCTACCTATGTCGTTGGTCCCAATCTGTACCACGACCTCTGGCTGTTCACCTTCCCACTTCAGGATATCTTGGATGCGATCAGAAACATCCCAGACCCTGGCACTTGGGAGGCAAACTACCATCCACGTTTCTTTCCTGCGTCCACAGAATCACCTGTCTGACCCCCTGACTATAGAGTCCCCTATCACTACTGCCTTCCTCTTCCTTTCCCTACCCTTCTGAGCCACAGGGCCAGACTCCGTGCCAGAGGCACGGCCACTGTCGCTTCCCCCAGGTAGGCCGTTCCCCCAAAAGTACTCAAACAGGAACAATTAACCTACTAACTGGTACATCTTTGGACTGTGGGTGGAAACCAGAGCACCTGGAGCTAACCCACATGAGCACATGGAGAATATATAAACTCCTTGTAGATGGTGCCCTAATTGAACTCTAAACTCTGACACCCCCCATCTATAATAGCATCGTGTTAGCTGTGACACCCAAATCTGGACAAGAATTGTCAAGGCATAGACGTTATGGAGCTAAATGGCATTGGTGTAGATGGGTATGAACATGATGGGCTGAAGGGCTTGTTTCTATGACTGTTAAAATGGCATCTGAATAATGACACATTCAACACCTGTGTTCCAGCAGTTGTTGACAGAGGACAATGATGGTGACATGAAATGCTTGTACAACCAAGCCAAGGGCCAGAACCAAGCTCTTATGGGCCTAAAATCTGCTGCTGCCTTACTGGAGCTAACAGAAAAAAACCTTCAAGAGTTAGCCGATAGCTTGAAGTCTTTCACCTCTGACAAGGTTAGTAATGTGGAAATATCCAAACAATCTACTGGTGAACTAAGGCTGTGGTTTCTTCTTGACCTAAAAAAAAAGGTAATACTACACAAAAGTAGGCCCTTCGGCCCAACAGGTCCATGCTGACCACATCATCCTCCCTGCTAATCCCAATTATCCACATTAAGCCCATAGCCCTCCAATCCCCTCCCCTCCAGGTACCTATCCAAATGTCTCTTGTATGTTGCAACTGTATTCACCTCGACCACTTCCTCCGGCAACTCATTCCAGGTACTCACTGCCCTCTGTGTGAAGATCTCACCTCTCAGGTCTCTTGTAAATCTTTCCCATCTTATCTTGCATCTGTGTCCTTGAGTTTTGGACTCCCCAATCCTGGGAAAAAGACAATGACTGTCCCCCTTTACCAGACCCCTGAGGACTTGATGAACTTCCGCAAGGTTACCTCTCCTCGTGCTATGCTCCAAGGAATAAATCTTTCCCTGTAGTTGAGGCAGCATCCTCGTAAATATGAGCTGATATTCATAAGCACATGAGATTCTGCAGATGCTGGAAATCCAGAGTAACACACACAAAATGCTGGAGGAACTCAGCAGGTCAGGCAGCATCTATGGAGGGAAATGAATCAAGAATCGATGTTTGGGCCGAGACCCTCATCAGGGCTCAGCATTTCAGGCTGAGATTCTTCAGTCAGGGCTCTTACTATTTTACAGTGTGTGGAAGTAGCTGAATGTATGGCTGCTGAGCTAAAAGGCTTTAGACAGGGAAGTGTGAAGACTCTACAGGAACAGCTCCTAAATATAAATGGAACGAGACGTCTGGAGCAAGAAACAAGGAAAATGGCCTTAATAAATGAGGTATGTGGACCATAAATAGAACAGCATTTAATAGTGCTTTAAATATTCCTGCTATCTTGATTCTATCCACACACTCATTTAGCTTGCAGAGGGAGTTACAGGGATTGACCTTATTTTGACCAAATGGAGATCTCAACATACACATTAAAAATACAGGCCAATATGGGCTGCTACTTCACAACATAGTTACAATGCAACACTACTCTGATTGAGATTGAACTACTTTTTTATTTGTTATCGTAGTAGGTACAGTATACACTCAGTGACTTCTTTATTAAGTACCTCAGTCTACCTTGTCATGGCCCTTATATTCACTGTACTTTCTCTGTAACTGGAACACCACACTCAGTGGCCACTTTATCAGATACTTCCAGTGCCTAATAACGTGGCCACTGTGTGTACGTTCATGGTCTTCTGCTGCTGTAGCCCATCCACTTCACGGTTCGACATGTTGTGTGTTCAGAGATGCTCTTCTACACACCACTGTTGTAACGTGTGGTTATTTGAGTTACTATCACCTTCCTGTCAGCTTGAACCAGTCTGGCCATTCTCCTCTGACCTCTCTCATTAACAAGGCGTTTTCACCCACAGAACTGCCACTCACTGGGTGTGTTTTTAGCTTTTTTGCACCATTCTCTGTAAATTCTAGAGACTGTTGTGTGTGAAAATCATAAGGAGAGGAATAGAAGCTGTGGTCAGTGAAGTGCACACTTCAACATTCTACCCAGTCTCAGAAACAGAAGTAAATCATTTGGCCTCTTCTACCTTTTATTTGTTGTTGTGGTTTGACAACAATTTGTTGTCCTTTGAAATTCTCCACAGTGTAAATCTTCAGTTTATAACATTCATGTGTATTGATCACTGTGTAGATTAAGGAACGTGAGGCCAATTTAGCAGAAGAAGAGAAGCTGGAGGGAGAGGTGGTCGCACAAGACCTGCTGAAGAAGAAAAGACAGCTGAGCCTGTGGATGACGCAGGAAGAAACCAAATTACAAGACCAACTGGAACGAGGAGAACTGACACACGAGCATAGAGAGGTGTTGTTTTGTTACTTTGATTGATCTATTCATAACATTTTGAGCTATGATCATGTACTTTTACAAATCCATCTATGCCATGAAATTATGGCAAATGCTTTGCAACACAGAATCATGTTCAATTTCACTGGACACGTTGTGAAATATGTTGGCTTTGCGGCAGCAGTACAATAATAATAGAAAAACTGTGAATTACATGTAACCCCAGGTCCAGTGGGCTGTTAGTCCAGGGAAGGACACTCTCCGGCTCGCCAAACTTGTGAAATCTCGTTTGTGTGGATGCTGCATGATGTTTTCCCCTGTTACAAATCAGTACCCCGAAATAACAAACAGTACACCATATGTAATTAAATGATTTAGCTTTATAATTCTTAATTTGACTAGAGGGTTAATAAAGAAAAGGGCCCATTTTAATGAAACAGTCTAATACACAACATTGGAACTCATGATTTTACCATCCGTTTGTTCTCCATCGATTTCCCCCTGGCGTCGTCAACTCCCGATCCTATTCCACATCCACTGCGTCCTACAGTCTACGACCTTTCCATTCTGGGCTCTTCTCTGTCCATCTTCCACCAAACAAAAGCCCCACGAATCCCTCACTCTCAGGCACACAAGAAAGAAAACTACTCCCCTCATCAGACGCCGCACATTCCAAACCCCCGTCACTGCTGCTACAGAGAGACCATTACATTAGCAGTGAAACCTTTCCCAGGGCATTACATACAGAAAATAGATATATATTAAATAGTTAAATTAAATAAATAGTGCAAAAATAAAACTTTAAAAAAATAGCGTTCATGGGTTCAATGTCCATTAATAAATCAGATGACAGAGGGTAAGAAGCTGATCCTAAATCATTGAGTGTGTTACTTCAGGCTTCTGTACCTCCTTCCTGATGGTAGCAATGAGAAGAGGGCAAAACCTGGGTGATGGGGGTCCTTAATGCCTTTTTGAGGCATCACTCCTCAAAACACACAAGATGCTGGAGGAACTCAGCAAGTCAGCCAGTATCTATGGAAATGAACAAACAATTAACGTTTTGGCCCGGGACCTGTCATCATCAGGATGATGAAGGATCTTAGCCCAAAATGTTATCTGTTTATTCCTTTCCATAGATGTTGCCTGACCTGCTGGGTTCCTCCAGGATTTTGTGTGTGTTGCTCTGGATTTCTGGCATCTGCAGAATCTCTTCACTTTATGGCAAATTCTTTAATACCTTGTACCTTTAGGTATTTGAATGTGAGTCTGGAAAATATTCTGGAATTATGTTGCAGTAGAGTGTTATGATCAGGTAAAGGTTACGTGGAAATTCAGGTCCTTTTCTGACAAACAATGTGAGAAATGATGATTCATCTCTAGCCTGTATTCCAGTATGAATCTTGTAGCCTTTCATACAGCCAAAAAATCCACCTTGAATACAAGATTGTTTAATTCAGCATTGTTAAATGTCATTTCCAGTACACAAGTGTAAAAGAGAAAGAAATAATTGTTACTCCAGATCCAATGCAGCACAAAAAAACACATTAAGATAAAGTATACAATAATAATTTAAAAAACCACAATAAATACAAACATATAAGATAACTTACCTACATAGATTGATTGTATGCCCATAAAGTGACACTAGGTGCAGGAGTGTCTATACATAAGGGACCCTGACAGGAAATGATAAAGTAGTGGTGGTTGGGGTTGTGGAGGGGTGGGTTAGTGGGTGGAGGTGTTGATCAGCCTTACTGCCTAGGGAAAGTAACAGTTTTTGGGTCTGGTGCTCCTGGTGTGGACACTACATAGCCTCCTCCCTGATGGGAGTGGGACAAACAGTCCATAAGCAGGGTGGGTGGGATCCTTCATGATGTTACCGGCTCTTTTCTATATATATATGTGTGTCTTTGAATGTGGGTAGGCTGGTGCCAGTGATGCATTGGACAGTTCTGACTACCCGCTGTTGATCCTTCCTGTCCACTGCAGTGCAGTTTCCATACTATGCAGATAGGATGCTCTCTACCTGCGCATCCATAGAAGGATGTGAATATAGATGTGCATAGTCCATATGCTTAATAACTGAATGTCCATAGATTTCTGACAGAGGAAATTCCAAAGGTTCTCAACTCCCTCGTCCCACTTTTAATCGTTGAATCCCTTATGCTGAGTTCCTTAATCCTCAACTCTCCAGTCTATGGTCTTACCAACAAATTCATTTCTTAATCTTCTAAACTTCAGTAAGTATGGGCCAATCCTAGTCAATTTTTCTTTATAGACCTCCTATCCAACCCAGAAATCAGTTTGGTGAATCACTGTTTCACCACCTCTAAGGTAAGCGGCCAAAGCTGTATATAATACTCCAGATTCCATACAATCTCAGCAAGACTTTCTTGCTCTTGTAGTCCATTCCATATAATAAAATGGTCTTCAAATTGCCGCTTGCATACTGAAAATGCTCTGGAAGAGTAAAGGGTTTGAGTATTGTGAGCAGTTTGAGGACCCTTATCTAAGAAAGGACATGCTGGCATTGAAGAGGAGGTTCACAAGAATGATCCTAGGAATGAAAGGGTTAACATATGAGAAGCATTTGATGGCTCTGGGCCTGTACTCGTTGGAGTATAGAAGAATGAAAGGGGATCTCATCAAGACTTACCGAACATTGAAAGGCCTAGTCAGAATGGAAGTGGAGAGGATGTTTCATATAGTGGGTGAATCTAAGACCAGAGGGCATAACCTCAGAACAGAACAGAAGGACATTCCTTTAGAACAGATGAGGATAATTTCATTAGCCAGATGCTGGTGAATCTGTGGAATTCATTGCTATGATGTGCTGTGAAGCCCAAGTCATTTGGTATATTTAAAGATGAGGTTCTTGATTAGTAAGGATGTCAAAGGTTACAGGGAGAAGACAGGAAAATGGGTTTGAGAGGGATAATAAATCAGCCATGATGGAATGGCAGAGGCTCGATGGGCAGAATGGCCTAATTCTGCTCATATGTCTTATGTTCTTATGGTCTATTTCTAGTTAATTTTTAAAACTTCATTCCTGCAGAACCTTAATAAAGAGCACAGCATAAGACTGTGGCTGCAGGAGAGGAGTCTTCAGCAAGAGATTGAGCAGATTGAGAAGGATCAGGAGGTGAAGTGGAAAAGGAAAAAAGATGATGGCCAACAAAGAATTGCAGAAAGGAAAGCGCAAGAAGAGCAGAAAGCAGAAGCAAGCCATTCTCAGCAAGTCCGACAGCTTCTAAACAAAGGTATGAGTAGGGTAAACATAAAGTACACTGCAGATACTGTGGTCAAATAAACACGTACAAACAAGCTGGATGAACTCAGCAGGTCGGGCAGCATCCGTGGCAAGGAGCAGTCAACGTTTCGGGCCGAGACCCTTCATCCAGTTTGTTTGTACGTGTTTGTATGAGTAGGGTGTTTTCTTGGGAATGTGCACCAAAAATTAAAAATATGGATGGTTTGAAGGTATCATCTTCCCAGGATTTTGTTGATATCAAAACTGGTTGCGGGAGAATCTACAACATTATTTTTAGAATAACCCATTAATTTCTGCATGTGTAAAGCCCTTGGTGCATTGCCTGAGTTAGTGTTCATTCCCAACCCAGCAATCCCTAAAATCTGATTCGTCATTGCTTGTAAATATTTACAGGCATCACCCTTCCCTCATAAACTCCTTCAGCTCTACAAGCCACTGAGATCCCTACATTTTTCCAATTTTGCTGCCTTGGATATCCTCAATTTTGACTGCATGGCTATAGGTCCCCAGGCCTTGGGTTTATGAAATCTCAAATTCTGTCATTGCCTCACTACCACTTACTGTGTCTCTTGCCTCTGTGGCACACTTTTTGTCTCTTTATGTGCCTCATTATCTTTGCTAACACTCCTGGGAAGCACTTTGGAACATTTTACTATACTGACAATGCTGTCACAGTCAAGGCTTAGTGGCTTCAGGCAAGTCAGATATACAGTAGTTTATATTTCCTTACAGGGGATCTACATAGAACATTATAGCACAGTACAGGTCCGTCAGACACCATGTTGTGCTGACCTACTCTAAGGCTGATCTATCACTTCCCTTCAACATAGCCGTCCATTTCACTATCATCCTTGTACCTATGTAAGAGTCTATTAAATATCAAGGAGGATGTGAGGGCTAAGTTTTTCACTCAGAGTGGTGGATGCCTGGAATGAGCTGCCTGGTATGGTGGTAGAGGCAAATATATCAGAGACTTTAGACCATAGGACATAAGAGCAGAAATAAGCCCTTTGACCCATTGAGTCCTCCTGAAATGAATGCTAACATTGCATTTGCCTTCCTCACCACCAACTCAACCTGCAAGTTAACCTTCAGAGTGTTCTGCACAAGGACTCCCAAGTCCCCTCTGCATCTCAGATTTTTGGATTTTCTCCCCATTTAGAAAATAGTCCGCACATTTATTTCTTCTACCAAAGTGCATGACCATGCATTTTCCATTGTTGTATTTTATTTGCCACTCTCTTGCCTATTCCACTAATCTGTCTAAGTCCTTCTGCAACCTACCTGTTTCCGCAACACTACCTACCCCTCCTCCGATCTTTGTATCATCTGCAAACTTGGCAACAAAGCCATCTATTCAATCATCTAAATCATTGATATACAGCATAAGACATTATTTAAGGTGATTCCTCCAATCTCCTTAAAATTATGCCCCCATGTATGAGCCATTTCAGCCCTGTGGAAAAAATCTCTAGTTATCCAACAACTACAAGTTGTTGTTATTACCCACTTGTTGTGGGTAGTGCTGTTATTTCTTAGTCAAAAAGCTAGGAGTTTTAGAACACAAAAAAAATTGAGGCTGACACTTTAATATGTACTGAGGGAGTGCTGTGCTCCTGGGGATGCGACTTTAAACTGAAAGTGAGTGAGTGTGTGTGTGTAATCAGGTTTATTATCACTGACATATATATCATTAAATTTGTTCTTTTGCAGCACCAATACAGACAATAACGATAAATTACAATAAGAATATATATATAGGTATTTAATACATAAATAGTGCTAGAAGGGAGCAAAATAGCAAGGTAGTGCTCATGGTCCATACAGAAATTTGATGGTGCGGGGAGGGGGAAGAAGCTAATCCTAAAACATTGAGAGTGTGTGTCTTCAGGCTCCTTGATGACAGTAATGACAAGAGGGCATGTTCTTGGTGGTGAGGGCCCTTCATGGTGGATGCCACCTTGTTGAGGATCAGTGGTAAGAGGGCTAGTGTCTGTGATGGAGCTTGCTCAGTGTGTGTAAAAAGATAAAGGTGATCTTCACAAGAAAAGCAAAGTTGATTGTCCTTTCCCTCTTAATCTAACCATACATTTCTCTCAATGTCCCCAATGCTGATTGTCCATACAGTATCTTATCACTTTTTGGGTGAGCTAACTGTGTTATAAATTGGCTGCACAGTGATAGCACTACATAATTAACTGTAAAGTGATTAGAAATGATGGAGATCATAAAAGGTACCAAAATAGACAAGAGTTTCTATTTTATGATTTCCATAAATAAACATTTTTTTCCTTTCTTTTGCTCAGCCACCAAAGCCTTTGTACAAATGGCACGTTTTACTGCACGGAATTTTCCTGTACTCCACCTAAAACCCAGACCCATCTTGGGTAAGTATTATTGAGTCAGGTGAAGCTTTATAGAGTTGTGTAATTGATGTACAGGTTAACAATGACTGTTCTCTTAGCAAAGAGTATGTGAAACTGATTCAGATGACAAAGTCTGAGCTTTAATTCCCTACATACCGTCCCTAGGTAACAAATGGGTTCCTTTCCCACAGACGCTTATAAGTCAGATTTTTCCATAAATTGGAAAGCACGCAAAAATCACTCAAATTGGCAACCTTATAGAAATGTTTAAAACTATGAGAGGCAAAGATGATAAAAGTCTTTTCCCCAGGGTAGGGGAATCCAAAATTAGGGGTTATCACTTTAGGATGAAAAGGGGAAAGGTTTAAAAGGGACTTTAGGGGCAACCTATTCACACAGTGGATGTTCAGTGTATGGAATGAGCTTTCAAAGGAAGGGGTTCAGGCAGGTACAATCTTGTCATTTAAGATGCACTTGGATAGCTACGTGGAGGGATATGGGCCGAACTCAGAAAATTGGGATCAGGTAGTGGGCACCTTGTTAGCGTGGACTAGTTAGGCCAAAGGGCCTGTATTCTCTAACTCTACGACAGCTTCCACAACCCTTCTCCCTTTCCTAAGCTTACATTCTTACACTTCAAAAAAGTTTAAGAGTCCGGCAAAAACCGAGGATCAAAACAGAATATAAGATTTATCAGAAACTCCAATCAGTCAAAGTGCTTTGAGAGTTCAGTGATAATTGATGAATGAGGAGTTGACAAATAAGGTGGGAAAATGAGGATGAACATAGCATCGGTTAAAAGAATAAAGATCAGAAGCAAAACTTCTTATTTAAAATGATTCCAGTTTAAGATGGCACTGGTGAAACACAGCGATGACTTGTTGGCAGCAAACTATTAATTTCTTTATTAATCACCCTGTTTCTCAAAAATGATCACTCCAATCAATAGCCTGTAATTTCCCTTTTGAAGTTGGGCTTATGAACCGCCTGTACGACTTGGCTGTTTTGTGATGTGTATTGAGGTCTCAAAGGTGCAGGACGGTTGTGGCGTGACGTGCACGGGCCTGAGAATGGGGAATGGGCCAATGTTTGGCCATTGCTGGAGCAGGCGTGGAACTGATTCAAAGTGGCAGATTTCTTTCTTTTTACAATATTTTTATTCAGAAGAAAAAAAAAACAAGATTTACAGAGTGCAACACATAGATACATCTCAACATAACTTGTGTACATTCGTATATTGTGATAAAATTGATCAAAATGTTATAGCATAACACATAAAGGTATACCACTCTGTAATCAAAAATTTAAAGATAGGTCATACATCATAAAAGAAATTTTTTATATAAAAAAAGTCAACCCCCTACCAACTACCAAAGAAAAAAGCTGATGGATGACAATGGATAATTAGAAAAAAAAACATTCACTTAAGAAGAGAAGATAAAAATATACATAAAAGTCTGTGCACTGTTAAACTTTATAAATTGGAAAAGTAATTTAGGAAAGGTCCCCAGATATCATAAAAAGATTGTTTTGAATTTAAGACTGAGCAGCGGATCTTTTCTAAATTTAAATAAGACATAATATCACTTAGCCATTGAAGATGTGTAGGAGGGGTAGACTCCTTCCATTTAAGCAAGATTGCTCTCCTTGCTAAAAGAGAGGTAAACACTAAAACCTGTAGGTTAGGAGTATTTAAAGTTATATCTTCATCTGCAATAATACCAAACAAGGCAGTAAGGGTATTTGGGTCAAATTGGACCCTAAAAAGTTGTGAAAAGGTATGGAATACTTCCCGCCAAAACTTTTCAATTTTAGGGCAAAACCAAAACATATAAATTAAAGAGGCATCAGCAGAGTTGCATTTATTACAAAGTGGAGAAACATTCGGGTAAAAACTGGAGAGCTTCTGTTTAGAAATCTAAGCTCTATGAACCACTTTAAATTGTAGAAGAGAATGACGAGCACAGAAAGATGATTTATTAACCCGTTTAAGAATTTTATTCCATCTATCGTCAGAAATCTGACAATTTAGGTAATCCTCCCAAGCTTTTTTTATTTTATCTAAAAAGTCTTGTCTAGATTCAATCAAGTTATGGATACCGGTAATAGAACCATTAACAAAAGGTTTTAAATTTAAAAGGTCGTCCAGTAAATTTTTATCAGGACCTATAGGAAAAGTAGTTAATTGGAAATGTAAGAAATCTCTAATTTGAAGGTATCTGTAAAAATGTGTTTTTGGGAGTGCAAATTTAGTTGACAATTGGTCAAATGAAGCAAGAGATCCTGAGATAAACAAGTCCCAAAAACACTTAATACCTAGTTCATCCCAATCCTTAAAGACTTTGTCAGTCATGGAAGGGATAAAAAAATAATTAAGGAAAATGGGAGATGATAATGAAAAATTCGCTAAACCAAAAAATTTCCTAAATTGAGACCAAATCCTTAAAGTTTGCTTAACAATTATGTTATCTGTTATTTTATTTGCTGAAAAAGAAGAATATGATCCAAGAAGAGACAATAGAGGAATTTTTTACAGAATTAACTTCTAAGGAGACCCATGATGAGCAATCTTTATGATAAATATAATAAGACCAGAAAGTAATATTCCTTATATTGGCAGCCCAATAGTAAAACCTAAAATTGGGTAGGGCTAATCCACCCATCTCTTTATTTCTTTGTAGGTAAATTTTACTTAAACGAGCTTGCTTATTATTCCAAATATAAGATGTTAAAATTGAATCTAAAGAATCAAAGTAGGTCTTAGGAATAAAAATAGGTAAGGCCTGAAAAAGATATAAAAATTTAGGGAGAATCTTCATTTTAATCGAATTAATTCGGCCAATTAGGGATAAAGAAAGAGGAGACCTCCTTTAAGAAGAGATTCTTCTTTAGATGATACCTATATGAATGCTTTTTTCAGTAATATCAACATTCCTACATTGTCTACTGATAGCCTAACACAGTTAGATCAGCCTATTTCCAATGGAGAAGTTGCTGAGGCTATACGTGCTTTACATTCTGGTAAGACCCCAGGACCTGATGGCTTTCCTGGGGAGTTTTATAAAACTTTCACTATGTTACTTACACCTTATTTATCCTCTGTTTTATCTGAGTCCTTTAAATCAGGTAAACTCCCTCAATCTTTTTATGAAGCTTTTATTTCTCTTATTCTTTAAAAAAAAAAAAAAAAATCCAGCTGAATGTTCTTCATACAGACCGATCTCTTTATTAAATGTTGATGCAAAAATCTTATCCAAAATCTTAGCTCGAAGACTTGAAAATATTTTACCATCTATTATATCACATGACCAGACAGGATTTATTAAAAATCGTTACTCACATTTTAATATATGTCGGTTATTGAATGTGATATATTCACCATCCAAAAAAATATCAGAGTGTATATTATCCTTAGATGCAGAAAAAGCCTTTGATAGGATTGAGTGGAGTTATCTTTTTAAGACCTTAGAAAAATTTAATTTTGGGCCTAATTTTATTCGTTGGGTTAAATTAATCTACTTGTCTCCTACCGCTCAGGTTATTACTAACTCTCAAATTTCTAAGCCCTTTAAATTACAGCGGGGAACTAGACAAGGTTGTCCTCTTAGTCCTTTACTTTTTGCTTTAGCTATAGAACCCTTAACAATAGCATTTCAAGAATCTAAGGACGTTTCTGGTATACTAAGGGAAGGTATGACTCATAAAATTTCATTATATGCTGATGATATTTTACTTTTTATCTCTCACACTGAAACTTCTTTACCTTCGGTTCTTTAATTTCCCAGTTTAGTTCTTTTTCGGGATATAAGCTGAACTTACATAAAAGTGAGCTATTTTCTTTAAATGACCTAATGTCATCAAATGCCAAATTTCCGTTCCAAGTTGTTACAAGTCAATTTACATATCTAGGTGTAACAATTACTAAAAACTTCAAGAATCTATTCGAAGTGGCAGATTTGAGTCGAGGTGGTGGGGCCCAGAACCAAGAGCAAGGAACAAGCCGATGTTTGACTGATTTAAGTTCCAGGCCAGACTGGGGACAGGCTGAATCGAGGCAGTGGGTCCCAGGCCCGAGAGCATATTGAAGCGGCAAAGCCCAGGTCTGAGAGTAGGGAACAACCCACTGTTTGGCTGATTTAAGCGCTGGACCAGATTGAAACGGTCAGGGAGTCGAGGCCAGTGACGTGGGTCGGGCCGGTGTTCAGTTCACTGCTCGTTGAGGTTTACTTGTTTCTATGCTGAACTGAGGCCGTGACCTACAACTAACCGACTCCTAGATCGGCTGTGACTAGTTTTGTGCCTGTGAACTCACTTTTGTGAACTTTAGTTCTGAAAGTTATTTGCTTAATTTTACTGTTTGCATAATTTGTTCTCTTTTCTTGCATATTGGGTCTTTTATTTAAATTGGTTCTATTGGGTTTCTTTGTTTTGTGACTGCCTGTGAGGAGACAAATCTCAAGGGTGCACATAGTATATGTACATACTTCGATAATAAATGTTCTTTGAACTTGGGAAAACTCAACCCATCTGAATTAATCTAATCAATACCTGCCTGGCACCAGTGTGCTTTGGAAGTGCAGATGGGAATTCTGTGTGGTTAGGACAATGCAATGTTGACTTAATGGTATATCTTTTCATTTCTGTAGAGAAGAACTTTGCCAAGCTGCTTCTCCAAGTTCCACTCTTCAAGCTCCTTGGAGAAATAAACAAACATCTGAAAGCAAACCAAGAAGCTAAAATGGACCACCAGGGAACAAATCAATCCAAAGTCAAGTACGAAGGTAGAATGACATGTTTATTGATCATTTTCATGCCAAATTATTACCTTGACCTTCTGCATCCTCATATAAAATCCTTTATCTGCCATTCTCTCCACATCCCCTTGTTGACTCACTCAGTTTTAACTACCCATTGCTCAGTGATGTGATGGGTCATTAAAACTGCCTAATGCATATATATATAGAAAGGTGCTAGAAAAAGGCCAGCAATATCACGAAGGACCCCACCCACCCTGCTCATGGACTCAACTCCCATCAGGGAGGAGACTACGTAGCATCCACACCAGGACCATCAGACCCAAAAACAGTTCTTGAATCTTGACTTCGATCAATTTTAGCATTCTAATCTTTATTTTCAAATCCTTCCATGGTTTTACCCACCTGTCAAGGTATGTTTGTCCAGTCCGACAATCCCCTAAGGTATTGTTTCTCTTCCAGTTTTGTCCTTCTGAGTATCCCTGATATCAGGCATTCCATTACTAGTGTCTGAGTTTTCAGCCATGAAGTCCCCGAGCCCAGGATTTTTGTTCTTAAAGCCTTTGATCTCCCTGTCTTCCTTGAAGGCATGCCACAAAGACTGTGGTGGATCAATGCTAGCATCTTATGTCTGAGCCAAATATTCTGGATTTAATTCCCAACTTAGAGTCTCAGTTGACAATCCAAGGAACACTGTGTTGTCAGTGGTGTTAACTGGGAGATGAGATGTCAATCTGAAAGTTTAACCAATATTCATAAAATTGGATTGTCAAAGTTCAAAGTAAATTTATTATCAAAGTACATGTATGTTAACATATTGTATACTATGACATTTGCCTTCATGCAGGTGTTCACAGTAGGACAAAGAGATACAATAGAATGGTCTGGCCAGTGGTGTTATGGCATCAGCACTGATCTTCCAGGCAGATGGTCCTGAGTTCAAAGTATGACCAGGTCCCAAACTGCAGAACAGCATTATTTGTGCGGACAACTCAATGGCAACCAACAACGACAAACTTTCCTTGACCCTGGTCAGACTCCACTTGGAGTACTGTGCTCAGTTCTGGTTGCCTCACTACAGGAAGGATGTGGAAGCCATAGAAAGGGTGCAGAGGAGATTTACAAGGATGCTACCTGGATTGGGGAGCATGCCTTATGAAGACAGGTTGAGTGAACTTGGCCTTTTCTCCTTGGAGCGACAGAGGATGAGAGGTGACCTGATAGAGGTGTATAAGATGATGAGAGGCATTGATCGTGTGGATAGTCAGAGGCTTTTTCCCAGGACTGAAATGGCTGCCACAAGAGGGCATAGTTTTAAGGAACTTGGAAATAGGTACAGAGAAGATGTCAGGGGTTTTTAAAAAAACAGAGCATGTGAGTGCATGGAATGGGCTGCTGGCAACGGTGGTGGAGGTGGATACGATAGGGTCTTAGAAGAGACTCCTGGATAGGTACATGGAGCTTAGAAAAATAGAGGGCTATGGGTAACCCTAGGTAATTTCTAAAGTAAGTACATGTTCAGCACAGCATTGTGGGCTGAAGGGCCTGTATTGTGCTTTAAGTTTTCTGTGTTTCTATGTTTTAATCATAAAAAACTATATACAAAGACTGACAAACAATCAAAGTGCAAAACATGACAAATGGTGCAAATAAAAATATATAAATAGTAAATAAATAAATCAAACTGAGAGTCCTTGAAAGTGAGTCTATAAGTTGTGGAATCAGTTCAGAGTTGAGGTGAGTGAAGTTGTCCACACCGGTTCAGGAGTCTGATGGTAGTAGGGTAATAACAGTTTCAGAATCTGGTGGTGTGGGTCCTGGGGCTCCTGTACCACCTTCCAGTTGGCAGCAGAGAGAAGAGAGCATGGCCTGGATGGTGAGGATCTTTGATGTGCTGGTGTGGGGCCAAGTGGTTAAGGCTTTGGGCTGGTGTTCTGATGGTTGTTAGTTCAAGCCTCAGCTGAGGCAGTGTGTGTGTCATGAAATGTGTTGTTTTGCAGCAGCAGTATGGTGCAAGGCATTAAAAGATTACTGTAAGTTACAATAAGTAATACTGTGTATAAAATATAAATAAGTAATGTGCAAAATGGTAGTGTTCATGGGTTTGTGGGCTGTTCAGAAATCTGATTGCAGAGGGAAAGAAGCTGTTCCTAAAATGTTGAGTGTGCATCTTCAGGTTCCTGTACCTCTTTCTTGATGGTAGCAATGAGAAGAGAGCATGTCCTGGGTGATGGGGGTCCTGAATGATGGATGCTGCCTTTCTGAGGCATTGCCTTTTGAAATGTCCTCAATGCTGGGGAGGCTCATGCCCATGATGTAGCTGGCTAAGTTTCCAACTGTCTGCAGCTTTTTCTGATCCTGTTCATTGTCACCCTCGTACCAGATGGTGATGTAAGCAGTGAGAATGCTCTCCATGGTACATCTGTGGCCATTTTCTGGAGTCTGGTGACAGGACAAATCTCCTCAGTCTCCTAATGAAGTATAGCCACTGTTGTGCCTTCTCTGTAATTGCATCAATATGTTAGAACCAAGATAGATATTCAGAGATACCCAGGCTGGTTTTACTCATGTTAAGTGCAAGGTTGTTGTTGTGACACCACTCAAACAGCAGATCTATCTCACTCCTGTATGCCTCCACAACATAATTTTAAGATTTTGCTAACAACAGCTGTGCCATTGGTGAAGCACCTCTGATGCACCTTTTAACATTCAGAAAAACAAAAGTTGTTGACTGAGAGACGTACCATTCTGTTACAGAAAAAGGCAGACCGTACATAGATGCTGTGGATGCAGAATTTACATGTGAAGGAAACCTGGTACCACTAACTCCTGAGAAGATTTCTGTGACTGAGCTGGCTGTTTATCGGTTTGGGATCTACATAGTGCAGCGTGTGAAGAAAGTGATAAATGTGAGTTCCAGTGGCTTTGATGGGGATGTTAAATTGGTTTATTATTGTCACATGTACCAGAGTACAGTGAAAAGCTTGACCTGGATGCTGTTCCTACAGATCAATTTGTTACACAGTGTAGGACAAGGCAAACCAATAAGAGAATACAGAATAAAGTGTAACAGCTACAGAAAAAGTCCATTGCAGGTAGACAATATGGTGCAAGATCCTAATGAGGTAGAATATGTGACCAAGAGTTGCTACTATCAGCATCATACTAGCAAGAAAACATTGAACCTTAATTTGTTTTATCTATCTATCTACAGTATCTACTTACCTATCTATTTATTTAGAGCTACAACACGGTAACAGACCCTTTCACCCAATGAGCCCGTGCTGTCCAATTACACCCATGTAACCAATTAACCTAGCAAACTGTACGTCTTTGGAATGTGAGAGGAAACCAGAACACCCGGAGGAAACTCGTGCAGTCATGGGAGAACATACAAACTCTTAACAGACAGAAGTGGAATTGAACCTAGATCACTGGCATTGTAATAGCGTTATGCTATCTGCTACGTTTCTATGCTACCTCATGGTAGCATAGCAGTCAGCATAAGGCAATTATCCTTTCTTGAAGTCAAGATTCATCTTCTCTAAGTTTTGTTCAAGATCTAAAACCATGAACATTTCTAACTTCCCCCTACATAGCTGTTAATCTTTACTCTAGCTAAAATGTAGATAGCCAAGAAAAGGGGGAAGAGAAATATTCAACATCAGTGCTATAAGACAGGTATTTTCAAACTGGGATCCTTACAATTGACATTTTCTCTCCTTAAATACATAAACATTAATAGTTCATTTCATATATTTCAGTGATTAACATAAATCCACTCAGTAGCCACTTTATTAGGTGCACTTGTGCACCTGCTCATTGATGCAAGTATCTTGTTAGCCAATCATGTGGCAGCAACTCAATGTATAAAAGCATGCAGACATAGTCCAGAGTTTCAGTTGTTGTTCAGACCAAACATCAGAATGGGGAAGAAACGTGATCTAAGTGACTTTGACCGTGGAAAGATTGTTGGTGCCAAACAGGGTGATTTGAGTGTCTCAATCTGCTGATCTCCTGGGGTTTTCATATTCAACAGTCTGTAGAGTTTACAGAGAACGGTGTGAAAAACAAAAAAACATTCTCCAGTGAGTGGTAGTTCTGTGGGTGAAAACACCTTGTTAATGAGAGAGGTCAGAGGAGAATGGCCAGACTGGTTCAGTCTGACAGGAAGATGACAGTAACTCAAATAACCACACGTTACAACAGTGGTGTGCAGAAAGACATCTCTGAATGCACAACACTTCGAACCTTGAGATGGATGGGCTACAGCAACAGAAGACAATATTTATACGCTCAGTGGCTGCTTTGTTAGGGATCTCCTGTCCCTAATAAAGTAGCCACTGAGTGTTATCATTTTCATTGAGTAAAGAAGAGTGTGAGTGTGCAAAAGCATTTCGCATTTGTCCATTTGCATAGAGGGAGTTGAAGAAATATTTCTTACCTGTAGGTGGCGATCTAGAACTTCCTGCTTGACAGGACAATGGAACTTTTTTCCGCCACACTTGGAACATTCACAGAACTTTGGTTCTGTGTGACCATGCTATGGTTAATTCCAAATTTGTGGGCTACAAACCAATCAACATGGCCCATTAATGTAAATATAGGGAGTCACTCTTTCTGCAGCAGATGCTACAAAATAAGTGTGAACAGTTTGGCCAGCCTGTATAGAATGGGTCAAATGACTTCTTCTAAATTTCAAGTTGTTACCATCTTTCTTTAACACTTTCATACCACCATCATCAGATCATACTATATTTTTACAATGAGAAATTCTCTTTAATTTCCAGACTAATAAGGTTCAAGGATTATCTTTATTTGCTGTACACATTTACATGGATTAGGAATTTGTTGTGTGTTGTTCAGGGTGCGACATGCAACAAAAAACATCAACATTCAAAAATTCCAAGAGTAAAGAATTATATTTTTTTAAAAATTAGACATTAAATTAAGCTACAGATATGGAACAAAATGTGCATAATTACATAAACACCAGCATGTATTGACAATATAAACAGCATTATAAAATGTGGTTTAAAGTGTTTACAGTACAGTGTAGTGATGGAGTAAAGGACAGGAGGTGGGAGGGTAACTAGAATGGCTGATCAGATTATCTAGCTGGGGGAAGGAAATTTTTAAGATGGCATGAAGTTTTTGTTTTAATAGCCCTACAACACTTTCCAGAAGGGAGCATTTGGAAAAGTTAGGGTGGGTAGTGTCCACAATAATATGAATAATATTAAACTATTTCAAAATATCACTACAAGTATTAGTATTCCCCAGTATACTCAGCCTGCTCATTATGCAATTTCCTGTGATGTAAAACTTTTAGTTTCCGGCACCTTAAACTGAAGCGCAGTGGCAATTAAAGAATCTCGCACAGAGATGAGCTGGATGCAATACAAGCAGAAACACTGCTGTAGTCCTGACTTAGTTCAGTGAGCCTTCACTCCAGCAGTAGAATCTGCAGGATATCTATAATGGTGTAAAAATATCTCATTCGGAATTTAAGGGGCAATCTTAATAACTTTCACGACACATGCTGATGATAACCCGATTCTGATTCCAAACTCCCTCAGACAGATTTTACACTTCATTGAAACCAATTGTGTAATAATGGGAGAAATGTTCAGCCAAATACCATGCTCTGTGATTTTTAAAGATGAACTTTATTTGTCACATGCACATTGAAACATACTGTGAAATGTGCTGTTTGCATCAATGGCCAACACAGTCTGGGATGTGCTGGAGGCAGCTCACAAGTGTTGCCACGCTTCCAGCACCAATGTAGCTTCCCCTCAGCTCACTAAGTCTAAGGTTTGGCATGTCTGAGACAACCGGAGCGCCCGGAGGAAACCCGCATTGTCACAAACTCCACACACAGTGGCAGTATCGAACCCCAATCGCTGGCACTGTAAAATGTTACACTAACATGCCACCAGTTGTTCCTTTTACAACTAGTTGTCATAATACTGTATGTCATGTAGCAATAACTTTTTCTCATTTCTTGATAGGCCCCAGAGATAAAGCTGCTTCTCGCCTCCAGTTTGCCGCAGAATAATTACACACACAATACCTTCCGTAATTCCTTTTTCTATCAGGTACGTAATTTTTTACCAATAGACTCTCAGGAAGGGATAAGTGATGAGTCAATAACATCCAGTGGGAAATGCAAAGACAAGGACAGGCTGCACTGAAGAATCCCACATCTAATTTATGGGTCAGTATACTAACCATTGGGATAAATTGCTTAACTTGCAGGTTGAGTTGGTAGTAAGGAAGGAAAATATAATGCTGGGACTCATTTCCAAAAGAATAGAATATAAAAGCAAGGATGTAATGCTGAGGCTTTAGAAGGCGCTGGTCAGATAGCATTTGGATTATTGTGGGTAGTTTTGGGCTCCTTATCTAAGAAAGGATGTGCTGGCATTGGAGATGGTCCAGAGGAGGTTCACGAGAGTGATCCCGGAAATCAAAGGGTTAATGTATGAGGAGCGGTTGATGGCTCTGGGTCTGTACTTGCTGAAGTTTAGAAGAATGGGAGTGGGGTAATCGCATTGAAATCTACGGAATATTGATAGGCCTAGATAGAGTGGATATGGAGAGAATGTTCCCAATAGTGGGGGTGTCCAAGATCAGAGGGCACAGCCTCAGAATAGAGGGATGTCCATTTAGAACAGAGATGAGAAGGAATTTCTTTAGCCACAGGGTGGTGAATCTGTGGAATTCATTGCCACAGGTGACTGTGGAGGTCAAGTCATTGGGTATGTTTAAAGCAGCGGTTGATAGGTTCTTGATTAGTGAGGGCTTCAGATGTTACAGGGAGAAGGCAGGAGAATGGGGTTGAGAGGATAATAAATCATCATGGTGGTGGAGCAATCTCAAAGGGCTGAATGTTCTATGTCTTGCGGAGATGCACAAACCTCCAGATGGGCACATGGTTCTACAAAGTAACAGGGACATTGAGAAGCAGATAGGGAGACAGATTCAATAATAACAGGGTTGTTGTGGTGGGAGATTTTAATTTCCCAAATATTGATTGGCATCTCCCTAGAGCAAGGGGTTTAGATGGGGTGAAGTTTGTTAGGTGTGTTCAGGAAGGTTTCTTGACACAATATGTAGATAAGCCTACAAGAGGAGAGGCTGTACTTGATCTGATATTGGGAAATGAACCTGATCTGGTGTCGGGTCTCTCAGTGAGAGAGCATTTTGGAAATAGTGATCACAATTCTATCTCCTTTACCACAGCATTGGAGAAGGGTAGGAACAGACAAGTTAAGGAAATGTTTAATTGGAGTAAGGGGAAATATGGTGCTATCAGGCAGGAACTTGGAAGCATAAATTGCGAACAGATGTTCTCAGGGAAATGTACAGCAGAAATGTGGCAAATATTCAGGGGATATTTCGTGGAATTCTGCATAGGTATGTTCCAATGAGACAGGGAAAGGATGGTAGGGTACAGGAACTGTGGTGTACAAAGGCTGTTGTAAATCTAGTCAAGAAGAAAAGAAAAGCTTACAAAAGGTTCAAGAAACTAGATAATGATAGAGATCCAGAAGATTATAGGGCTAGCAGGAAGGAGTTTAAGAAGGAAATTAGGAGAGCCAGAAGGGGCCATGGGAAGGCCTTGGTAAGCAGGATTTTTAAAAAAACCAAGGCATTCTACAGCATGTGAAGAGCAAGAGGATAAGTTGTGAGAGAATAGGACCAATCAAGCGTGACAGTGGAAAAGTTTGTATGGAACCGGAGGAGATAGCGGAGGTACTTAATGAATACTTTGCTTCAGTATTCACTACAGAAAAGGATCTTGGCAATTGTAGGACTTGCAGCAGATTGAAAAGCTTGAGCATATAGACATTAAGAAAGAGGATGTACTGGAACTTTGGGACTGGGTGAGATGTACTCCAGGCTACAGTGGGGGAAAAGGAGGAAATTGCCGAGCCTCTGACAATGATCTTTGCATCATCAGTGAGGGCATGAGAGGTTCTGGATGTTTAGAGGGTTGCAGATGTTGTTCCCTTATTCAACAAAGGGAGTAGAGATAGCCCAGGAAATTATAGACCAGTGAGTCTTACTTCAGTGGTTGGTAAGTTGATGGAGAAGATCATGAGGGGCAGGATTTATGAACATATAGAGAGGCATAATATGATTAGGAATAGTCAGCATGGCTTTGTCAAAGGCAGGTCATGCCTTACGAGCCTGATTGAATTTTTTGAGGATGTGACTGAACACGTTGATGAAGGTAGAGCAGTAAATGTAGTGTATATGGATTTCAGCAAGGCATTTGACAAGGTACCCCATGCAAGGCTTATTGAGAAAGTAAGGAAGTATGAGATCTAAGTGAATCCAGAATTGGCTTGCCCACAGAAGGCAAAGAGTGGTTGTAGATGGGTCATATTCTGCATGGAGGTCGGTGACCAGTGGAGTGCCTCAGGGATCTGTTCTGAGACCCCCTTCTCTTGGTGATTTTTATAAATGACCTGGATGAGGAAGTGGAGGGATGGGTTCATAAATTTGTTGATGACACAGTTGTTGGGGGTGTTGTGGATAGTGTGGAGGACTGTCAGAGGTTACAGTGGGACATCAATAGGATGCAAAACTGGGCTGAGAAGTGGCAGATGGAGTTCAACCCGGATAAGTGTGAAGTGGTTCATTTTGGTAGGTCAAATATGATGGCAGAATATAGTATTAATGCTAAGACTCTTTGCAGTGTGGAGGATCAGAGGGATCTTGGGGTTCGAGTCCATAGGACACTCAAAGCTGCTACACAGGTTGACTCTGTGGTTAAGAAAGCATACAGTGTATTGACCTTCATCAACTGTGGGATTGAATTTAAGAGCCGAGAGGTAATGTTGCAACTATATAAGACCCTGGTCAGACCCCATTTGGAGTACTGTGCTCAGTTCTGGTCACCTCACTACAGGAAGGATGTGGAAACCATAGAAAGGGTGCAGAGGTGCGTGGAATGGGCTGCCAGCAATGGTCGTGGAGGTGGATACGATAGGGCCTTTTAAGAGACTCCTGGGTAGGTGCATGGAGTTTGGAAAAATAGGGCTATGGATAACCCTAGGTAATTACTAAAGTAAGCACATGTTTGGCACAGCATTGTGGGCCGAAGGGCCTGTATTGTGCTGTAGGTTTTCTATGTTTCATTTTTATTATATTTCCTAAAAAATAGTATCAATTTTACTACTTTATCACTTCAGAGACTATAAAGAGACCTTTGTATTACAGCATTCTCAGAATACACTGTTTATTCGACGACAGCGATTGGCATCTGTGGGTGACTTCTCCCTCCTCCTCGTGCACTGTTTGGCTCACCTTGCCGCGGGTCAGCTGAGTGACGACTCTGACACTCTCTTCCTCAAGTTTTTTCACCAGGTACAGCAGCAAATTTAAATTCCAGCCAGACTTAAAAGTCCCTTCAACATTCAAATGATGAACACAAGAGAAAATCTGCAGATGCTGGAAATCCAGAATCTCACACACAAAATGCTGGAGGAACTCAGCAGGTCAGGCAGCATCTGTGGAGAGGAGTAAATAGTCGACGTTTCAGCCTGGACCAGAAAGGAAGAAGCAGAAGCCTGAATAATAAGGTGGGGGTGGGGGAAGGAGTACAAGCTGATGGATGATAGGTGAAACCAGGAGAGGGAGAAGGTTGCTGGGTATGGGATGAGGAATGAAGCGAGAAATTGGCATGTGATAGGTGGAAGAAGTAAATTTGATTGGAGAAGACTGTGGACCATGGAAGAAAGGAATGGAAGGAGAGCACCAGAGGGAGGTTATGGGCAAGTGAAGAGAAGAGAATGGGTGCGAGGGTTACCAGAATGGGGAATAAAAGAATCAAGAAGGTGGGGGAGAATAACCAGAAGTTTGAGAAATTGATGTTCATGCCATCAGTCTGGAGGCTACCCAGACAGAACATGAGATGTGCTTCTCCAACCTGAGTTTGGCCTCATTATGGCAGTAGGAGAGGCCATGGACAGACGTGTCAGATTAGGAATGGGAAGTCGAATTGAAATGGGTGGTCACTGGGAGATCCTGCCTTTTGTGGCAAACAAGTGAAAGTGCTGAACAGAGAGGTCCTCCAATCAAATAATCCTTTTTAAACAACAATATGACTTCTGTGTTATTATCCTAGGCTCTGAAATTTATCTTCAAGGAAACATTCTTCACACGACTCAATGTTTCTCCTACATTATGTGCACATGAGCCAACGGGTTCCCCTTGGCACAATCTATTCCAAACAGAAGACTGCCTGGGCGTTCATACGGATGCAATTTCTGATTTACTGAACATCAAGCTGGAAGGCCCAAAATCTCTCGCAGATTTTGAAAAGGTAAATTTATGCTGTTAATTCATTTTATGTCAATAGTCAGCAGTGTGCTGTGATCTTCACAGTTTAAAGGACTACAGTCTAAAGCAGTTTAATATAAAGAAAGTGATACTTACATTTACACAGCACCTTGTCATCTCCATCAAACATGTTGCAAAGCCTTTTACCTGGGTTAATTTTTTTTTGAAACACAGCAACTATTATGGAGGCAAACATAGTGCATAGCAAGATGAAAGTCAAAGACAGGCTTATCGTCATATACATGAGTACACATATGCACAGGTGTAATGAAAAACATGCAGCAACGTCACAGGAACATAACATCAGATAAGTAGCATTTACGTGAATTCACTAGATTCCACAAATAGCAACAGAATGAATAATCTGTTCTTCTGCAGTAAGTGTTGTGATTAAAGGTTAAATATGTATGATAACACAATACAAAACTATCCCATTATAACAATGACATCAGCTGAATTATGGAATATGTGTGCTCTTTGCGTTCTGAACTACCAAAGAAAGTCCATTACAAACTGTGTAGAAGGTTCTAAGTTCTATGATAACATTGAGGTAGAAAATGAGACATAACTTTGATGTACATTATGAGTTTATTCAAGACATTATCATGGACAACCTCTGAAACATTTTGTATATAGTTCTAGCCCAGCCACACATACATTCCTTGCTAGGATGACAGCCTTTAGCCAGAGGGTGGAGAATCTGTGGAATTCATTGCCACAGATGGCTGTGGAGGCCAAGTCATTGGTTATATTTAAAAGGAAGGTTGATAAATTCTTGATTAGTCAGTGTGCCTAAGATTACAGGGAGAAGGCAGGAGAGTGGGGTTGAGAGGGAAAATACACTCAATGGCCACTTCATTCAGTACAGGAGTGGCACTGACTTGGTCTTCTGCTGCTGTACACATCCACTTCTAGGTTTGATATATTGTACATTCAGAGATGCACGTACTCTTCTGCACACCACTGTTGTAACGTGTGGTTATTTGAGTTTCGTCACTTTCCTGTCAGCTTGAACCAGTCTGGCCATTCTCCACTGTCCTCTCTCATTAACAAGGTGTTTTCACCCACAGAACTGCCACTCACTGGGTGCTTTTTGTTTTTCACACTAATCTGCATTTTGTTAGGATGTGGGAGGAAACTGGAGCACCTGATGAACATGCACATAGTGACGGGGAAATATGCAAACTCTGAACTCCATAACCTTAGCTTTCCCAATAATTAATGATGCACTGCAATAAAGCATTATCTGGGTTTGCAAATAGCATCGGTAAATGTTCAACTGAGAGGTAATTTATGTATTTGGAGATACAGCTTGGAACAGGCCCTTCCAGGTCACTGAGTCACTCCGCCCAGCAACCCACATATTTAACCCTAGCCTAATCATGGGACAACTTACAGTGCGCATTTAACCCACTAACCGGTACATCATTGGACTGTGGGAGGAACCCAGAGCACCCGGAGGAAAACCACGCAGACACAGGAAGGAATGTACAAACTTGCTTACAAAGGATGCCGGAAATGAACTCCAAACTCTGACAACAGCGTCACACGAACTGCCACACCTCTGTGACGCCCCAATCAATGAGGTGATACAATACAACGCTGCTTTGCAAGCACAGTACTGTTTTCTGTGGAGCAATGGCAAGATCTGTGACTTCTGCATTCACTCATCACTCTCCTCTCAGCACTCGCTGCAAAGCTCTGCACATTGGAGCCTTGTAGCAACCCCAATGTGCAACTCTCTGTCTCCATAGAGACAGGAGGCCTTGGGGAATGGACCAGAATTCAAGCCAGTAGTATGTACAGGTGTACCTAATAAAGTGGTCACTCCGTGTATAGCTGCAGACCAGTCACATGACACTTTCCTGACTGGTATGACAGACTTAAAGCTACAACTAATAGTCGTAACCAGTACAACATATACTACATTGGTGATCTTATGAACAATTCTTGATGCTTTAAAGAACTTTACACTTGTTAATAGGAGTAAAGAGAACACAATAGTAGTACATATTAACACTTCCTGAAAATATTTGTAAATTAATCAAAGATGTTCTAAGTTAGATGTATACTTCGAGGAAAGGGAACAATACTGGCTCGCTAACTGGAGAAATGTGCATATTTTTATGTATCTGCAGGAAGATAGAGAAATCAAAAAGGACAACAGAGCTTCAACCCAATCAAAAGACCAGCAAAGTGAAACGATGAATGGATATCAGAGTCAAATGGAGAGAAACAATGAGTAAATGTGCAACTTCATTCACTGATATTTAGGTTCTGTAGTTTTAAAGCCATGCATTTAGAAGAATGGGGGAGGGGTGTCTCAGAATAGAGGGGCACCCATTTAGAACAGAGATGATAAGGAATTAATTTAGCCATAGGGTGGTGAATCCGTGGAATTCATTGCCACTGGGTATATTTAAAGCGGAGGACGATAGGTTCTTGATTACTAAGGCAGCCAAAGGTAATGGGGAGGAGGCAGAGAATGGAGTTGAGAGGGGAAAATACATCAGCCATGGTAGAATATTGGAATATAGACAATGGGTCAAATGGCATAATTCAGCTCCTATGCCTTATGGTCTTAAGATAAGTTTTGGATCACAGCAAAGCAAGAATTATTGGAAAGTGCAGTTGAGGCTAAAGATTATATTAGCCACAGTTTCTTTGATGACAGATAGGGGTTATACGTCATAAGACCATAAGGCGTAGATGCAAGCGTGAGTCATCTAACCCTTTGAGTGTCCCCCACCATGGTGTTAAGATGAAAGATCATGATCGACCTTCTACCTCAGCACCATTTTACTGAACTATCCCCGTACCTTTTGGTTCCCCTAATATCCTGAAATCTATTGCTGACTGAGACTACACAACCCTCCAAGGCTGAGAGTTCAAAATATTCACCATGTTCTGTGCAAAGCAGTTTCTCCTCATCACAGTCCTAAGGAATTTTTTCTGAGATAGTGACTCCTGCTTCTAAACTCCTCAGACGGGGAGGCATCCTTTATTAATCTAGTCTGCCAAGCCCTGTAAGAAATTTATAAACTTCAATAAGATGTCCTCATTCTCTGAGCATCAGCAATTCTCCTCAAACATTTCTCATACAAGCCCACTATCCTAGGATCCAGTCAGGTGAATCATTGGTACAGTTCTCTTTAGCAAGAATATAATTTTATTTAGCTAATGAATCCAAAACTGCACACAACACTCCAGGTACACCAAGGCCCTATATATTTAAACGTAGAATATAGACCTTAAGACCATAAGATATAGGAGCAGAAGTAGGCCAATCGGCCCATCGAGTTTGCTCCGCCACACCACCATGAGCTAAACTATTCTCCCGTCTATTTCCAATTTCCGGCTTTTTCCCCATATCCCTTGATACCCTGACTAATTATGGTCACATGAAGTCATAAGACCATAAGATATAGGAGCAGAGGTGGGCCATTCGGCCCATCAAGTCTGCTCCACCATTCAATCATGGGCTGATCCAATTTTTCCAGTCATCCCCACTCCCCTGCCTTCTCCCCATACCCTTTCATGTCCTGGCTAATCTATCTCTGCCTTAAGTGCACCCAATGACTTGACCTCCACAGTCTTTCATGGCAACAAATTCCACAGATTTACCACCCTCTGACTAAAGTAGTTTCTCAGCATCTCTGTTCTAAACGGACGTCCTTCAATCCTGAAGTCGTGTCCTCTTGTCCTGGACTTCCCTACCATGAGAAATAACTTTGCCAAATCTAATCTGTTCAGGCCTTTTAACATTCAGAATGTTTCTATGAGATCCCCCCTCATTCTCCTGAACTCCAGGGAATACAGCCCAAGAGCTGCCAGATGTTCTTCATACGGTAACCTTTTCATTCCTGGAATCACTCTTGTGAATCTTTTCTGAACCCTCTCCTACGTCAGTATATCCTTTCTAAAATAAGGAGCCCAAAACTGCACACAATACTGCAAGTGTGGTCTCACGAGTGCCTTATAGAGCCTCAACGTCACATCCTTGCTCTTATATTCTATACCTCTAGAAATGAATGCCAACATTGCATTCGCCTTCTTCACAACCGACTCAACGTGGAGGCTAACCTTTAGGGTGTCATGCACAAGGACTCCCAAGTCCCTTTACATCTCTGCATTTTGAATTCTCTTCCCACCTAAATAATAGTCTGCCCATTTATTTCTTCCACCAAAGTGCATGACCATACACTTTCCAACATTGTATTTCATTTGCCACTTCTTTCCCCATTCCCCTAAACTATCTAAGACTTTCTGCAGGCTCTCTGTTTCCTCAACACTACCCGTTCCTCCGCCTATCTTTGTATCATCAGAAAATTTAGCCACAAATCCATTAATCCCATCGTCCAAATCATTGACATACATTGTAAAAAACAACGGTCCCAACACCGACCCCTGTGGAACTCCACTGGTAACCGGCAGCCAGTCAGAATAGGATCCCTTTATTCCCACTTTCTGTTTTCTGCCGATCAGCCAATGCTCCACCCATGCTAGTAACTTCCCTGTAATTCCATGGGCTTTTATCTTGTTAAGCAACCTCATGTGCAGCACCTTGTCAAGGGCCTTCTGAAAATCCTTTCAGGAAAACATGTTGGCTTTGGTCTATCTTGTCATGTGTCTCCAGGTACTCCGTAATCTCATCCCTAACGATCGATTCCAATAACTTCCCAACCACTGATGTCAGGCTAACAGGTCTATAGTTTCCTTTCTGCTGCCTCCCACCCTTCTTAAATCGCAGAGTAACATTTGCAATTTTCCAGTCAACCGGTACAATGCCAGAATCTATCAATTCTTGAAAGATCATCGTGAATGCCTCTGCAATCTCTCCAGCTACTTCCTTCAGAACCCAAGGGTGCATTCCATCAGGTCCAGGAGATTTATCCACCCTCAGACCATTAAGCTTCCTGAGCACCTTCTCAGTCGTAATTTTCTCTGCACATACTTCACTTCCCTGATACTCTTGGATATCCGGTATACTGCAGATGTCTTCCACTGTGAAGACTGATGCAAAATACGCATTCAGTTCCTCTGCCATCTCTGCGTCTCTCATTACAATATCTCCAGCGTCATTTTCTATTGGTCCTATATCTACCCTCAACTCTCTTTTACCCTTTATACACTTAAAAAAGGTTTTAGTATCTTCTTTAATATTAGTCACCAGCTTCCTTTCATAATTCATCTTTTCCTTCCTAATGACCTTCTTAGTTTCCTTCTGCAAGTTTTTAAAAGCTTCCCAATCCTCTATCTTCCCACTAGCTTGGCTTCCTTGTATGCCCTCTCTTTTGCCTATAGAACAGTATACCACAGCACAGGCCTTTCAGCCCACAATTCTGTGCTGACCTTTTAACCTACTCTAAGGTCAAACTAGCCCTTCCCTTCTACATAGCTCTGTATTTTTCTATCATTCACGTGCCTATCTAAGAGTCCCTTAAATATCCCTGATATACTTGCCTCTGCCTCCACCACTGGCAGCACGTTCCATGCTCCCACCACTCACTGCGTTTTTTAAAAAAAAACAACAAACTTATCTCTGGCATCTACCCTATACTTTCCTGCAATTATGCTTCCTCGTATTAGCCATTTCTGCCCTAAAAAAAAGTCTCTGGCTGTATCATGCAGTAAGATATCTTCACACCTGTACTCAAAGCTACTAGTAATATAGGCCAAGATGCAATTTGTCTTTTTAATTGCTTGCCAAACCTTTATATTGCTGTTCAGTGACTTGTCTAAAAGGCAATTTAGTCCCATGAACGTCAATTTCCCACATGCACCAAAGGAGAAAATCACTCACCCAGAATCAGAATCCTGTTTATTATCACTAAAATATTTTATTAAATTTATTGTTTTGAGGCAGCAGTACACAGCAAGACATAAACATTATTATGAGTTACAAAAATAAATAAATGGTGAGGTAGTGTTCATAGGTTCATGGACTGTTCAGAAATCTCCCTACTTCCTCTTCCTTAAGTCTACAATCAATTCTCTGGCCTTACTGGCATTGAGTGCAAAGTTATTGTTGCAACATCACTAAACCAACTATCTCTGAGATTCTGCCAACAATAGTGGTGTCATTGGTGAACTTATGGGTGCATTTCAGCTGTGTCTTGCCACACAGTGATGAGGTTAGAGCATGGGGCTCTGCCATTTCATCATGGCTGATCTATTTTCCCTCTCAACCCCATTCTCCTGACTTTCCCCATAATTTTTCACGTCCTGACTAATCAAGAACCCATCAACCTCCACCTCAGGTGACCTGGCCTCCATGGCTGCCTATGGCAATGAATTCCACAGACTCACCACACCCTGACTGAAAAAAATTCCTCCCCATCTCTGTTCTAAATGGACATCCCTTGATATGTTCTCTATTTATAGCTTATTTATTTTTAATATTAATATTTCTTTTTGAATTTGCACAGTTTGTTGTCCTTTGCACGTTGGTTGAACGCCCAAGTTGGTGCAGTCCTTCATTGATCCTATTATGATTACAGTAACATAGAAAACCCACAGCACTATACGGGCCTTCAGAGCACAAAGCTGTGCAGAACAGGTCCTTACCTTAGAAATTACCTGGGGTTACCCATAGCCCTCTATTTTTCTAAGCTCCATGTACCTACCCAGGAGTCTCTTAAAAGACCCTATCGTATCCACCTCCACCACCGTCGCCGGCAGCCCATTCCACACACTCACCACTTTCTGAGTAAAAAACTTACCCCTGACATCTGCTCTGTACCTACTCCCCAGCACCTTAAAACTGTGCCTGCTTGTGAAGCCACTTCAGCCCTGGGAAAAAGCTTCTGACTATCCACACGGTCAATTCCTCTCGTCATCTTGTATACCTCTATCAGGTCACCTCTCATCCTTCGTCGCTCCAAGGAGAAAAGGCCAAGTTCACTCAACCTATTCTCATAAGGCATGCTCCCCAATCCAGGCAACATCCTTGTAAATCTCCTCTGCACCCTTTCTATGGTTTCCACATCCTTCTATTATGATTCAATTATGGATTTATTGAGTTTGCCCACAAGAAAATGAATCTCAGGGTTGGATATGTACTTTGATAAAAAATTTACTTTGAATTTTGACCATCTTCTGAAAATTTGAATACACCACATCCTCTGGTCTCCCCCTTATCTATTTATAATTGCCACATCCTGAAAACTCCCCAACAGAGGTAATGTAGTTCTATAAAACTCTAGTTAGACCACACTTGGAGTATTGTAGTCACCTCATCACAGGAAAGCTTTAGAGAGAATGGGGAGAATGTACAAACTCCTTTCAGACATGAACTCAAGTCACTGGCACTGTAAAGTATTGTGCTAACCATTACTCTACTGTACTACCTATGTCTTTTGAAGAAAGGTTGAGTGGGTTAGGGCTTTTCTCTTTGGAGCAAAGGAGGATTAGAGGCAATTTAACAGAGGTGTATATTATTATGAGGGGCACATATAGACTAGACAACCAGCAACTTTCTCCTGGGGTGGCAATGGCCAGTACTGGAGTACATCCGTTCAAGGTGATTGGAGGAAAGTTTCAGGGGATGTCAGATGTAGATTTACTGTATACACAGATGTACTAGGTACCTGGAATGCATTGCCCGGGGGTGGTGGTGGACACTGATACAATAGGGACATTTTAAAAAACTTAGGTAGGCTCTGGTTGAAAGAAAAATGGAATATGGGAAAGGGTTAGATTGATTGTGGCAAACACAAGGAAATCTGCAGATGCTGGAAATTCAAACAACACACACAAAATGCTGGTGGAACACAGCAGGCCAGGCAGCATCTATAGGGAGAAGCACTGTCGACGTTTCGGGCTGACACCATTCGTCAGGATTGATCGTGGAGTAGGTTTATATAGGTCACCATAACATTATGGGCTGAAGACCCCATACTGTGCTGTTCTGTACTGTGTTCATTGTCCTATGTCAACCAAACATAATTTTTCTTTCATAAATCCATAATAGCTCTTATTCTATCTTATTATTCCCTCATGCAGAGAATTGCTAATTTGATAATCGCTCAAATAAAGAAATTTCTCCTCATCTCAATCCATACTGACTTTTATCGATTTGGAAGAAACAATTCTTGGTATATACCTGATCAATTTTGCTCAGGTTCTCATTGACATCATCTTTTATTCTTTGACACACCAATGAAAATAGAGCAAACTTACTTTTGTTAATGTAAAACCATCTGTGAATGGCTTGAAATTAGATGCAATGTTGGATAATGAGATTTGGAAATATAGAAGTGAAAACCAAAATATTTTAAATTCTGTACCCTGTACAGTCTTTGCTTAAGGAACTCTATTGGCTGATAATTGATATTTACATTGGCAACAATTATTTCTAACATGTTGTGCTTAATCTACATGAGTTTATAAATCTCACCATGCAAAACATCTGCCAGACGATGCTGAGGATGTTCTATGAGGTGGCCAGTGCTATCATGTTTGCTGTTGTGTGCTGGGGCAGCAGGCTGAGGGTAGCAGACACCAACAGAATCAACGAACTCATTCGTAAGGCCAGTGATGTTGTGGGGGTGGAACTGGACTCTCTGACGGTGGTGTCTGAAAAGAGGATGCTGTCCAAGTTGCATGCCATCTTGGACAATGACTCCCATCCACTCCATAATGTACTGGTTAGGCACAGGAGTACATTCAGCCAGAGACTCATTCCACCGAGATGTAACACTGAGCAACATAGGAAGTCATTCCTACCTGTGGCCATCAAACTTTACAACTCCTCCCTCGGAGTGTCAGACACCCTGAGCCAATAGGCTGGTCCTGGACTTATTTCCACTTGGCATGATTAACTTATTTTTATTTAATTATTTATGGTTTTATATTGCTATATTTCTTCACTATTCTTGGTTGGTGCAGCTGTAACGAAACCCAATTTCCCTCGGGATCAATAAAGTATGTCTGTCTGTCTGCTAGGTCACAGATTTATTTTCTTTAAAGTCCTTTCCAAACCCTTTCTTAAAGCTAATTCTGTTTATTATTTTCTCCTACTAAATCTCCTTTAGATGAATTTGTTGCTTTGGCATTGGTTTCTCTCTTGCTTGAACATGTGAATTTGTACATTTAAAACCTGTGCCATAAATGTAGGGTGACATAATTATAGATCCTACTTCCAAGTAAAGAGCATTTCCAGAATTCACTTAATTTTGTGTCTATAGTTGCAGAGCTTGCTTTGAATCAAGATCTGAACTGGATTTGCGTGATGTGCAAGAGAAGATAGATGATCTAACTATGGAGCTCGCAGTACTCCTTGACCTGGAACAGAAGGGGCAGGACAGAGCAATCTCTCAAAGAAAAGCATTCCTGTTTAAAGAAATTGAAGAACTGGAAGCAGAATTAGATAGAAAGGAAAACTGAGCTCTTCATTCATGTACAGTATAAGCAGTGTCATTACTCAGAGTAGGAATATATACGGTACATTAAAAAAAAAGGAAAATTCAGGGCCGTGGTCAAAGTCAAATTTATTATCAAAGTACATTTATGTCACCATATACTACCTTGAGATTTTCTTGACGGCACTTAAAGGAAAAGTGAAAAGCTGTACATATATAGAGACTGACAAACAATGTGGAAAAGAAGACAAATTCTGTAAAATATACTGTGTAACGTGTGTGTGTGTGTGTGTGTGTGTGTGTGTGAATATGAGAGAGAATGAGAATGAATATATGAGGAGAACACGGTTGCAGAGTCCCGATAGGTTGTGGAATCAGCTCACTGTTGTCATGAGTGAAGTTGTCCACACTGGTTCAGGAGCCTGGTGACTGAATGGTAATAACTGTTCCTAAACCTAGTGGTGTGGGACCTAAGGCTTCTGTACCTCCTTCCCGATATCTATAGTGAGAAGACTCCTGAACTAGTGTGGACAGCTTCACTAATTATTATTATTTGTTTTTGTTGTATTTGCACAGTGTGTCTCCTTTTGCACATTGGTTTTTGTCAGTGTGTCAGTGTTTCATTAATTATATTGTATTTCTCTGTTCTACTGTGAATGCCTGCAAGAAAATGAATCTCAGGATAGTATTCGGTGACATATTCGTACTTTGCTAATTGATTTACTTTTGAACTTTGAATGTTGATGTGAGCATGTCCTTGATGGTGGAAGAGTAGGAAGTAGGACTTATTACTCTTTCACTGTCATGATATGACGAAATCATTTATCCAAGAGAAACTTTGCCACTAATCACACACAGTCATTGGCTCAACTCTTCTACTCTTTCTTTCCGCAGATTTCACTCTCAAGGATTGGTTCTCCGTTATACCAATCATTGATCTGCAAAGGTTCAAAACCTTTTGTCTGACCACCCCAACCCTCCAATCACCACCACTCTCCGCTCTAATTACAAATGCTATATGAAAACTATTAATTTTTTATAGTGACACACACAGGCAGCATCTATGGAGGGGAATAAACACTCACAGCTTCAGCTCAAGACTCTTCATCAGGACCGGAAAGGAAAGGGAGAAGCAGAATAAGAAGGTAGGGGTGGGGAAAGTGTTCAAGTTAGCAGGTGATAGGTGAAACCAGTTGGGTGGGGGAGAGGGGATGGAGAGAGAATCTGGGAGGGATAGGTGGGAAAGTTTAAGGGCTGGAGAAGAAGGCATCTGATAGGAGAGGAAAGTGGACCATGGAGAAAGGGGAGGAGGAGGGACACCAAAAGGAGGTAATAGGCAGGTGAGGAGAAGAGGTAAGAGGGGAGTCACAGCGGGGAATGGAGAAAGAGGCAAGGGGTGGGGGGAGACATTACTGGATGTTAGGTAGTGTAGCGATTAGCGCAACCCTATTAAAGCTTGGGGTGTTGGAGTTCGGAGTTCAATCCCAGCGTCCTCTGTAAGAAAGTTTGCATGTTCTTCCTGTGTGAGTTAAACTCCACATGCTCCGGTTTCCTCCCACAGTCCAAAGACATACCGGTTATTAGGTTAATTGGTCATTGTAAATTGCCCTGTGATTAGGGCTAGGGTTAAATAGGTGGGCCGCTGGGCGGTGTAGCTCATTGGGCCAGAAGGGTCTGTTCCGTGCTGCATCTCAAAATAAAAATTCACTTAATTTGTGATTATTGACATGCTGCAAGAAGTGACAGTTTACTCAGGTTGTTGTAGCTTATTTATTAACTTAATTGTTAATTCATCAATACTGAATGTATATCACCACAAGGAGGCTCTAATCATGCATTGATGTTTCAAATTCTCAAATGCAGAAACTAATGAAAAATAAAATCAACTTTGAAGTTGGAATTATTCTGTACTTTATTTGCTGTATGAAGTTAGTCTACTTTTTTTATTAGATATTGTTTGATAATTAATTACCACACATTTCCCACTGCTGGGTGCATCATCGAACAGGCATGAGCAGAACCCAAAATAGGACCGTTGGCATGTGTGTGAAAGAGGGTCAAACCACCAGTTACTGTGAATGTAAGATTTTACCAAGGCCTTGAATAACTAAGCATAACTTCCTTACTAGAATTGTAAACAACAGTCTGTTAACTTTCTCAGTTACTTACCGTAAATGCTGTACTGGAGTTGGAATCTAAGATAGGCACGTGGATGATATGTGGGAGGGAAGGGTTAGATTCATCTTAAACTAGGTTAAAAGGTTTGTGCAACAGCGTGTGTAGCGGTTAGTGCTATGCTATTACAGCTCGGGCATCAGAGTTTGGAGTTCAATTCCAGTGTCCTCTGTAAGGAGTTTGTACATTCTTTCACGGGCGCTCCAGTTTCTTCTCACACTCCAGAGTCTTACCAGTTAGTAGGTGAATTGGTCATTGTAAATTGTCCCATGATTAGGTAAGAGTTAAATCAGGATTTTCAGGGGATGCTGGGTTGTGTGGCAGGAAGAGACTACTGCATGCTGTATTGGTAAATAAATAAAACAAGAGTTTATTAAATGCCCCTAATGCCTCTGCCTCTACCTCCACCTCCAACCCTGGCAGGGTGTTCCACTCACCCACCATCCTACTTCTGACATCCTGATGCACCATCAATAACTCTGAGACGTGGGTTAAGCTAGGCTTTTATTAGCTGGAAGAAAGCACAAGCAGCAAGTGACCACCACACAACATCCTGGAGACTGAGGGAGGAGCAGTGCCTCCAATCGCCTTTATACCGGGGTCTATGGGAGGAGCCACAGGAGCAGTCAGCAGAGGGGGCGTGTCCAGACAGGTATATGTAGTTCACCACACCCCCCCCCCCAATACTTTCCTCCAATCACCTTAAAATTATGCCCTCTTATATTAGCTATTTCCACTCTGGGAAAATGTCTCTGGCTATCCATTCTATCTATGCCTCCTTTCATCTTGTACACCTCTATATATAACGATATAACAATTACAGCACGGAAACAGGCCACCTCGGCCTTTCCAGTCCATGCCAAACACTTACTCTCACCTAGTCCCACCGACCTGCACTCAGCCCATAACCCTCCATTCCTTCCCTGTCCATATACCTCTCACCTGGATGGGGTCAGTGGTGCTGTGAGGATTACATTCCTGGACTTCTCTAGTGCCTTTAACACCATCCAGCCCAAGATCTTAAGGCACAAACTAACGGAGATGGGAGTAGACTCTCACATGGTGGATTGGATAGTGGACTACTTGACAGATAGACCTCAGTATGTGCGGTTGGGAGACTGTAGGTCTGACACGGTGGTCAGCAGCACAGGAGCGCCGCAGGGGACTGTGCTCTCTCCGGTCCTGTTCACCCTGTACACATTAGACTTCCAATATAACTCGGAGTCCTGCCATGTGCAGAAGTTCGCTGATGACACGGCCATAGTGGGGTGTGTCAGGAATGGACAGGAGGAGGAGTATAGGAAACTGATACAGGACTTTGTGATATGGTGCAACTCAAACTACCTGAGTCTCAATATCACCAAGACCAAGGAGATGGTGGTGGACTTTAGGAGATCTAGGCCTCATATGGAGCCAGTGATCATTAATGGAGAATGTGTGGAGCAGGTTAAGACCTACAAGTATCTGGGAGTACAGTTAGACGAGAAGCTAGACTGGACTGCCAACACAGATGCCTTGTCCAGGAAGGCACAGAGTCGACTGTACTTCCTTAGAAGGTTGGCGTCATTCAATGTTTGTAGTGAGATGCTGAAGATGTTCTATAGGTCAGTTGTGGAGAGTGCCCTCTTCTTTGTGGTGGCGTGTTGGGGAGGCAGCATTAAGAAGAGGGACGCCTCACGTCTTAATAAGCTGGTAAGGAAGGCGGGCTCTGTCGTGGGCAAAGTACTGGAGAGTATAACATCGGTAGCAGAGCGAAGGGCGCTGAGTAGGCTACGGTCAATTATGGAAAACCCTGAACATCCTCTACATAGCACCATCCAGAGACAGAGAAGCAGTTTCAGCGACAGGTTGCTATCGATGCAATGCTCCTCAGACAGGATGAAGAGATCAATACTCCCCAATGCCATTCGGCTTTACAATTCAACCGCCAGGAGTAAGATATGTTAAAGTGCCGGGGTTAGGACTTAATGTATTTAAGTAAACTACTTAAGAACTTTTTAAAAGCTATTATTAATGCTTTTTGAGAGGGTGATTTTAGATGCTGTTGGGCTTGAAATTCTGCCCTGTGTTCGTTTAGGAAGAGAGACAACCAACACCGGAATATTACAAAACTTGGGTTTATTGCAGAATCCGTAACTGGCACAGCGAATCCACGGAGTCGCTGGAGAAGGCACGTTCCGACTTCCCCTTACAATCTGCTCTTATTTATATCCCTTTTCCCCCCAGCACAACCCCCCGCTACATATTAGGTAATATCGGGCACTTGTGTCCATCTTATTGGCCCGATGCCATATACTCACGAGTTACCTGTTTCTTTTGTTTACTGAATCGCGTGACAATGGTAGTTTCGGAGTAGCGGAATCCCCAGTTTCGCTTCCCCCCCTCCCTCGCATTCCGGTCTCCTAATATTACGTGAGCCACTCCTGACCTGTAATGGCAGTCTCGAATTAACCCTAACATTAACCCTAACAATGCATATCATATTTTTACTGAGTTAAGTATTGTATGTAATTAGTTTTGCTACAATAAGTGTATGGGACATTGGAAAAAAAATGTTGAATTTCCCCATGGGGATGAATAAAGTATCTATCTATCTATCTACCTATCCAATTTTACTTTAAATGACAATATCGAACCTGCCTCTACCACTTCTTTGGAAGCTCATTCCACACAGCTACCACTCTCTAAGTAAAGAAATTCCCCCTCATGTTACCCCTAAACTTTTGCCCCCTAACTCTCAACTCATGTCCTCTTGTTTGAATCTCCCCTACTCTCAATGGAAAAAGCCTATCCACGTCAACTCTATCTATCCCCCTCATAATTTTAAATACCTCTATCAAGTCCCCCCTCAACCTTCTATGCTCCAAAGAATAAAGACCTAACTTGTTCAACCCTTCCCTGTAACTTAGGTGCTGAAACCCAGGTAACATTCTAGTAAATCTTCTCTGTACTCTCTCTATTTTGTTGACATCTTTCCTACAATTCGGTGACCAGAACTGTACACAATACTCCAAATTTGGCCTTACCAATGCCTTGTACAATTTTAACATTACATCCCAACTCCTACACTCAATGCTCTGATTTATAAAGGCCAGCATACCAAAAGCTTTCTGGTCCGCTGTCTGGTCCCCTCCCCTCGATGCCTTTAACCTTTCTTTTTCCAGCTCAAACTGCCTCTCTCTCTCCCTTTCTTCCCTCTGCCTTTCAGCCTCCTCCCTTTCCCTCTCTGCCTCCAGCTTCCTTATCCGGAACTCATGCTCCCTTTTCCTTTCCTCCTCATCCAACCTTAATTTTTCCAGCTGAAGCTGAAGCTCACCCCCTTCTGGTTTACTCTCAGGGAACAGCTCCAACACCTCTACTGGGAACACCATCTGGGATACATAATACATGGCTATAGCTCTCTGTATCGCCAACTTCCGCGTCACCGGTTTCACCGCTGAGAGATCCAACCGTCTCGCAATACTCAACAATTCCAACTTTGTGGCATCCTCTAACGCCCCTGAAGTTGGTTCCCTTAAAAATTTGTCAATCTCCATCTCTTCTGGTTTCCTTTCTGGTTTTCCACACAACCAGATCAGATAAGGGAATTCTACCCCGATTCACTGGCCCCCCAATTTGTTACATACCCCGTAACTGGGTTAACAGACCAGCAGAAATGGAATGATACGTTGGAGTCTGGTGGTACTGTAACTAAAGGTGTTTATTAGTAAACTAAGCAATACAGTATCAAAAATGCCAATATACATATAAAACAGGTTAGCAATGATAAATACAGAAGTGCAAGAATAAGAATCAAAAACCAAGCTCCTCCAAAGTCTAGGGGTAAATGAATTGTCATAGGAGAATATAGAGTTCAGTTCAGTTCGTGCTGAGGTAGTTGTTGTTGTGTTGCAATGTTGGAGAGAGAGAGCGAGTGAGCAAGAGATGAGCAGCTGCAGCAGGCAAACCTTCCATCGTCTTCTTGTTCCATTGTACCATTGGGGTCACCGATTGTGACCCTTCCGTTCCAGGCTAGACCGTTCTTCAATGATGGACTCGTCACCCAGGCAAGGGTGGACACACACACAAATCCCCACCGGTCTGCCTTCATCCACCGTACTCTGGACCGATTCTCCTGAACCGATCCTCCAGGCCCCCACCTTCCTGTGGGTGCACAACACTCTTTCAGTGTCCACTGGTGTGTCTGTGGGTGTCTCCGCAGACCCGTCTTTTATCTCCCCTGATGGAATATCAGCCATCAATCATTCAACATGTCCATGTCCATCAAACTAGGCTGCTCCCTGCTGTCTCAGCAGGAATGTTAACGAGTAAAAAGTGTCCTTGCAGCAAAAGATAAACAATCAGTAAAGAAGCCATAATAATAAATCATCCATCTCTCTCTCTCTTATCCGTAGCAGATGCCTCTACCTCTTCTTCATCTCTCTCTCTCATTAGCAGCATAGTTCCTGGGGGGGGTCAACTCTGGACCCCATTTCCATCTGGCTTGTTCAGCACACATAACACAACCAACATAATATAAGGTGGGGGCAGCGAACATAACATACCCACAATACTCAACAGAAAAACACAGAACACAAGTAATAAACAACAGCAAAGCCAAGCCCCTTTTGTCCTGCCCATGCACATGGACAGTCCTCAATTCTAGGACAGGACTCGTGTCTCCAGGCTTCACACATTGGGACTCAACTTCTAGACTTCTGATCAACCTTTGGGCTTCAGTCTTGGGTATCGACCACTGGACTAGCTGATGGTGGGACTCCAAACTCCAGACCTTTAACTCTGGACTCACAGTAATGTTTCTAATCTGCAGGGTTACAAGAGGATATGGAGGGTTGCAAGCCCAGCCAGCGTTGTTCTCACCACCATCAAGGATTTTTTCAAGATGCAGTGCCTCAGGAAGGTGACATCCATCATTAAAGACACTCGCCACCCAGGATATCCCCCTTCTCATTACAAACATCGGGGAGGAGGTACCGGAGCCTGAAGGGACATAGTCAATGTTTTAGGAACAGCTTCTTTCCCTCCGCCATCAGATTTCTGAATGGACAATGAACACTACCTCACTATTTTGCTCTCTTTTTGCAATACTTTTTTATCTTTCTTATTGTAACTTTAGTATTGCACTGTGATGTCACAAACAACATACATGTTTCATGACATATGTCAGAATTATAAATCTGATTCTGAAAGTAGGTGACCGAAGACATAGAGGTCAGAATGAGAGCAGGGTGGAGAATTCAAATGATGGACGACTGGAAGCTCAGAGTTATCCTTAAACACAGAACAGAGTTGATCTGTATAGCCACCCTACGTTTGAATTCTTAAGTATAAAGTGGTCATATTCTGACCACTAAATCTGGAAGAAATGCAAGTGTACTGATGCTTAATCCAGAGGAACAGTGGGTGATGAATCTGTGGAATTTATTGTCACAGAGGATTGTGGAGACCAAGTCCAAAGTAAATTTATTATCAAAATACATATATGTCACCGCATACTACTCTGAGATTCATCTTCTTGCGGGAGATCACAGTAAATACAAGAACCACAATAGAATCAATGAAAGACCATATCCAACAGGATGGACAAACAACCAATGTGCAAAAAACAAGAAACTGTGCAAATACAAAGAGAAAGAGAAAAAAAGGAAATAATAATTATAATAATGGCTGGCTTTGAGTTGGCGACCTCTACCCAGAAACAGAAGCATTCCTTGTAGCAATACAGGACCAGGTAGTTAACATGAAAAAATATCAAAAATTCATATTAAAAGATCATAAAAATTTAAGACAATAAAAGCAGAAAATGCCAAGAGAAACCAGAAACAATCCGATACATTACAGGATCCAGCAGCAGTTTGACTCAAAATGATTACTGACACAGGCACAATTAAGGGGCAAACATCATTCACCAAAATCTTGCTTTAAAAAACAAGCTCATAAAAAACACCAAATAAGCCAGAGAGTAGTATCGTGGCATCCTCACTGGTGAGTGAGTGGTCCCAGGTTCAGATCTGGTTGGCTCCTTGCACACTTTCTACCCATGCTGGGTTGAGCATTGAATTAGCAACTCGGCCTTGTAAAACAGACAAACGCTAAGGAAATGGCAAGGTTTTGCCTGATGCGCCAGTGAGGTGCGGGATTTTTATTAGGCCTACACAGCAATATTTATGTAACTCTCTAGAAAGTCTCAATACTAAACACCACTAGAATAGTCCAAAAGTTCCTAGCAATTGAGAAATGAATGTACTTCGGAGGTTTTACCAGCTTGAGCTGAGAGAAAAAAAATATTAATAATAGATAAATTAGCAATAAATATCGAGAACATAAGATGAAGAATCCTTCATAGTGAGCTCATAGGTTCTGGGAACAGTTCAATGATGGGGCGAGAGAAGTTGAGTGTAGTTATCCCCTCTGGTTCAAGAGCCTGATGATTGAGGGGTGATAATTGTTCCTGAACTTGTTGGTGTGTGTCCTAGGGTTCCTGTACCTTCTTCCTGATGGAAGCAGCGAGGAAAGAGCATGTTGTGGGGTGGTGGGGTCCTTGATAATGGATGGATGCTGCTTTCCTGTGGCAGCGCTCCGTGTAGATGTGATTAATGGTGGGGAGGCTGCACACATGATGGATTGGGCTGTGTCCACTACTTTTTGTAGTACTTATGTGTATTTAAGGCAGAGATTGTTAGGCTCTTGACTGGTAAATGGGTGTAAGATTATGGAAGAAGTTAGGAAAATTGGTTTGAAAAGAAAATCAGCAATGACTGAATGGTGGAGAAGACACTGATGGGCTGATTGGCCTAAATATGCTCTGAAATGATATGGTCTAACAGACAAGATGCTGGAGGAACTCAGCAGTTCAGGTAAATGGACAGTCAATATTTCATATCAAAACCTTTCAAATGGACTGAAAGGTAGAGGAGAGATCATGATTGGGTATAAAGTGGTGAAGGGAAGCGATGGAGAAAGAAGCAGTTGGTGAAAGGTGAATCTAGGTGAGGAGGGGTGATAGCCCTCTATTTTTCTAAGTTCCATGTACCTATCTCAGAGGCTGGTCCTGGACTTATTTCCACTTGGCATGATTAACTTATTATTATTTAATTATTTATGGTTTTATATTGCTATATTTCTACACTATTCTTGGTTGGCACGGCTGTAAGGAAACCCAATTTCCCTCGGGATCAATAAAGTATGTCTGTCTGTCTGTCTGTCTGTTAAAAGACCCTATTATATCTGCCTCTACCACCTTTGCTGGCAGTGCATTCCATGCACCCATCACTCTCTGTTCTATTTTCCTTTCCAGTTTCCAGTCACTGCAGTTTTTTGCTTCTCAATCAATAGAAAATATTTAAAGATGAGCTTTATTTGTCATATGCACATTGAAACACACAGTGAAATGCATTGTTTACATCATTGACCTAGAGTCGGAAGATTGATCTGGGGGCAGCCCACAAGTTTTGCCATGCTTCAGACGCCAACATAACTTGCCCACCACTTACTAACCCTAACCCATATGTCTTTGAAACGTGGGAAGACTGGCACGCTCCGAGTAAATCCACACAGTCATGAAGGGAACGGACAGCGGCAAGAATCGAATCCCAGCTGAGCAAACTACTATAAATAAAAATGGAAACAATGTAGATACTTGAACTTTGAACATTCAACAATTCAGGCAGCATCGGTGGAAAGAGAAACAGAGTTGATAATCCGGGAAAACAAAAGCTACAATATGGAAACTCTTCCGGAACTACAAATCCCAGCATTCCGTTTGCCCCATCCGCACGCATACGTGAAAGGTTGCTGAGGCCTTGAACAGTCTCAGCGCTTCGGGAGTTCTCTGGTCGGATTTGGGATGAGGCAGGAAGTCTTGGTTTCCTCCGCTGTCAGACGTGCTGAGCCTGGGCTTCGCAGGTGGGTGTGGGGGCACGGCTGCGGGTTATTTATTCTTCCACCTCTTCTGGACTGAATTTTTGTTTCCTCTCCTTTCAGATGTCGGGTGTCCCTGCCATCCCGCTACTGATCAATCTGGGCTGTTCGGTGCTCGGCCTCCTGGGCACTGCCGCCCTCGTCCCCGCCTTCAGGCAGCACTTCATTGCGGCTCGCCTCTACGGCATCGACCTCAACAAGACCTCCAAAGAGAAAGTGTGAGTATGGCGTAGAAGGGCCGAGTGGTTTGGGCAGGGCTGATTGTTGGGGAGGGGATTAGTGCGGGTCCACTGCAGACCCGAGGCTGGCAGAAGGAAAGTAAGCAAGGGGATGGGTGGCACGTATGTCTGTGTGGCGAACAGGGCAGTTTGCTTCGGGATCAGGGGAATGTTGGACCCCCAAGCCTTGGACCAGTGTCTACAAGGGAAGGCTGGATCCCAAACCCTGGACCTGAAAGATGTTACAGGGATGGACTGAATTACTTCAGGTTATGGGCCCTGCAGCTTGACACGTCCATGCTGGACTAGGTCCCTACCTGAGCTAGTTCCACTTTCCTGTATTTGTTGCATATCCCAACAATCCTTTCTAGTCCATTTTCAAAGTGTATTTCTTATCAAGGTATATATACTCAAAGTTCAAAGTAACATTTATTATCAGATTACTTGCATGTCAACTCATACAACCCTGAGTTTCTTTTTCTGTGGGCATACTTAGTAAATCTATAGAACAGTAACTGTAAACAGGATCAATGGACAACAAACTGCAAATGCAGATATAAATAAATAACAATAAATAATGAGCATGAAATAACAAAAGTCCTTCAATGACTGTAATCATCCCCTTTTGTTGAAGAGCCTGATGGTTGAGGGATAGTAACTGTTCTTGAACTTGGTGATGTGGGTCTGTACCTTCTACCTAATGGTAACAGTGAGAAGAGAGCATGGCCTGGGTGGTGAGCATCTTTGATGATGGATGCTGCTTTTCCACGGCAGTGTTTCATGTAGATGTGCTCAATAGTTTGCTGCTGCCAAAGTTCATCGAAACGCAAAACTGAAATCCCATTAATTGTCAGCGCTGGCCGAGTGTTGTCTCTTCTACCACCAGGGTATGTTTTTTTTGGTGGTCCATTAACAGTCCAACCCAGCATTGTGTTGGTTGCATTAGGGTCTATCTTTAACATTGCAATTCACTTGCAGTGGCTCCAATGCTTTTGGTACATGTGTCCCTATCAGCAGCTCAGTTTCTGGCAGTATGCTTCAGGTGAGACTATTCCTGATGATCTCTCTGACGAGGAATGTTTCCTTTTTGTAGACAGGCATACGTTCCTGTGTATAGATGTTAGGCAGTTCACAATAAGTTTTCACCATCTAAGCCAGCCACTTCCAATCCTGAAACGACGTAGCTACTCACAGCGTTCTCATGACCCCTCAATGCGTAAGAGAATGTGTAATTCCTTTTGCTGTCAGGTTGAGCTTGTTTATGAGGCTCTCTGTGCAGAACCCTGCTCTACCTCCTTGATCTAGGAAAGCATAAATACCCACTGTCTTGTTACTCTTTACCTGAACTGGAATTATCGTAAGTTTTCACTTATGATCGCCAGCTCCCATAAAGCCATTAGATACCAGACTGTTACTCGCTGCTGTGTCTGATTCTCTCTCAGCTTGTTTCGAATCAGCCCCCTTTTCATCAGTGCCGGGCTCAGTTGTAGCTTCACGCTCCACAGTAGCAGTAAAGCTGCTTTCTTTAGCTTGAGAATGTATTTGTTCACGCCTTTACTTACTGCCAGCGATGTAGAACATAGAAAATCTACAGCACGTTAGAGGCCCTTCGGCCCACAATGTTATGCCGACCATGTAACCTACTCTAGAAGCTGCCTAGAATTTCCCTACCGCATAGCCTCTATTTTTCTAAGCATTGTATTTTTTCCAAACACTGGATGCGTAGCTCGCCTTTCAAAAAATCAGCAACGTCATTGAAAATAATCGTAGGTGTGCCTTTCTTGCAGTTTGTAGAACGCCAATTTCCATTTTTCCCAAAGTTTATCAGGCAATTTATCTATAACAATCCTCATATTAGCAGGCATGTCCTGTATGTCTTCCGTGGCATTGCAGCAACCTCTAAGATAAAGACTGTAATCTTGAAGAGGCAATTTTTGACACGCTCTCTAGGGTGACCTCCAGTGAACTGTTCGGGAAAATGGCCACGCTCACCAGAAACATCAGTCGTGCCTTTAATGCTATTCTTGAAAGCCCTCATAAATGAGTGATACTGCAATGGATCGCCCTCGAAGATTTAAGTCTCTCTTCTAGGTAGAGATCCAATATGTTGTTGCATCACTATGCTTGTTATTTCCTTTCGGGTCCTTGTGGCCTCCAGCACAGCATTTACACCTTTATCATCTGAAACACGAGTATCGTACTATAAATCACTGTCCTCAGAATAAGCATTCAATGCGCTATTGGATATGGCTCAGGTTCAGAGTTCTTCCATCTGCTCCTGGTTTCTGAAGCTGTTCTGCCCGTTCTTCCAACGCATGTTTATCCATCAGTATTTGTTGTCTTGCGCATAACTCAGCTAAGTCAGCCTCCAAGGGATGCTCTGCTTGCAAAAAAAACCTATTGCATGTACGTTAGATGCACTGTTTTCAGCTTTGTACGTAGTCATAGTCTGTTCTGAGGCTTTATAAATATTTTCATTTCCTCCGGCAATCTTGACTTCAAGGTTACGGCTTCCAACTTGTCAAATATTCAATCTTGAAGCGATGAAACTTAAGTTTACCCAAGTATTATTGAGTGGTCAACAAAAGATATGATCTCCATCTATCCTCAGCTACTAGAAACTGCAATGAACAAAACTTGAAGATGTAACTTAATTCCCTTCACTTTTACCACGCACCCCCTCATGTGACTAGTTACCATAATGAACTAGGTGTGAGTATGGAACAAGCTGCCAGCGGAAGTGGTAGATGCGCATGCAATTTCAACACTTAAGAAAAGTTTGGATAAATGCATGAACATGAGGGGTATGAAGGGCTATGGTCCAGGTGTGGGTGGATGGGTCCAGCAGAATAACACTGGCAATGACTAGATGGGCCAAAGGGCCTGTATCTGTGCTGTAGTTCTCTATGTATTGAAGTAATGATGCCCAAAGTAAGGTTGAGGAACAGCATCTCATCTTCTCTCTGGATTTTTTTTACATCCTCGGGATTTAATTTTGAATTTAACATTTTCAGGTACCCACTTTTTTTTTGCTCCAAATACGTCTATACTTTTCTGTTTTGATTTTGTCCTTTTTGTCTCCAACTGTTAATTTTTAAGACATTTGTTACTTTGACAGTTTGGTTTGCATTTTTCGTGACATTTCCTCTACTGACTCCTCCCTTTCTTTTCAACTTGTATTTTCACTTTTCTGTTTCTGATGAAACTGTTCCAGGCACCAAGTGTCTGCTCTCTACTGATGCTGCCTGACTTGCTAAGACTTGCTTTTCTACTACCTGTTCTGGATTTTCAATATCTACAGTTTTTGCATTGCAGCCACTGGGGAAAAACTCCCTGCTCCTGTTCAAAATGGTGCCATTAGGCCTTGGTGTAACACTCTTTGGACATTAGTACTAGAAAAAGTCCTGCGTGGAGGTATTATCTAGTATAGTGTCAGGTCTCCAGTGTAGCAAATGCATCATCGTCTCAGATATAAGTTAGTTGGTGCACCAGAATCATCTTGTTATCTAAAATGATAGCCACTGGCAATTTAGGATTAGTAAAACTACTGAATCAGGGTTTGATATTAAAAATATTGAAGTATTCTGCAAATCAAATGCTTTGCAGGGAAGACCTGGTTGCTGTAAAGTTGAGTATGTGTCAACATGATCTTTTATTTTGAAAGCTGCCATCTGCATTCTGTCGCATTTCCTGCATTTGGGGTAAATAATTGCTCATTTGTCTCTCAGCCCAGAAGCTCAAGGGGTAATCAGCGGCGTGGTCTTCCTCATCATTCTTTTCTGTTTCATTCCTGTTCCTTTTCTGCACTGCTGGGCGAAGGAGCAGTGCATCACCTTTCCTCATGATGTGGTAAGTGCCTCCTTCCTTGCCAGATAATATGCCTTCTACTTGAACCATCATTGAGCCTATCATTTTTATTTTATTTAGAGATACAGCATGGTTAGAGGCCCTTTGGACCCAATGAGCCTGCACTGTCCAATTTCACCCATGTGACCAATTAATCTACTAACCTGTATGTCTTTGGACTGTGGGAGGGAACCGGAGCACCCGGAGGAAACCCACGTGGTCATGGGGAGAACATACAGATTCCTTACAAACAGCAGCAGAATTTAACCTGGTTGCTGGCGCTGTAATAGCGTTATGCTAGCCACAGTCTTATCATTGCCATCTTCTTGATTTATATCAGAAGTTCTGAATTAAACTGAAATACCCTGTATGATGTTGTCTTCTTATGCCCTTGATTATCAGGATGACAGATGTTTGTGTGATCTCACAGACACTGAGTATTTTCATTGAAATCTTAATTGACAGTTAATGTACAAGTTAAATTGAAATCTACGGTGGATACCTCTGTTATTAATCTTACAAAATAGGATTTGCTGCAGTATTTTCTCCAAGCAGTACATTCTGGCAATCACACATCGGTTCAAATCACTGTAACATGTAATAACAAATGCTCATTTATCATCGTTCATTCAGCAAAGAATCAGTCCATTCGGCCTACCATGTGCATACTGACCATCAAGAACCTTTCTGTACCAATCCCATTTACCAGCACTAGTGCATAGTTTATTATCCCTTAGCATATCAGGTGCTTATTTAAATACCTCTTTAATGTTCTGAGAATAATACCTTCCACCACCTTCTCGGACAATGTGTGCCAAGTTACAACTGCTCTCTGGATGAAAAATTCTTTCTCTGATCCCCTCTAATCTTCTTGCTGTTCATGTGAAACTTACACCCTCTGGTCACAGGTGTCTCAGTTCCAGTGGTGGGGAGGGATGGAGAAATCTCTTGCTCTCTACCTTATTTATGTGGCTGTCATAACTGTGCAGTTCCTTCCTCCCACCCCCACACAGGCCTCTTCTGTTTCATTTGGTCCTGTGAATTTGCTCCTTCCATGTACAAACAATCTGTTCCTGGATTCCAGTTCCTAGTTTAGCCCTACACTCAGTTCATCTCACAGAGCTGATAGCAATGAATAAGGAGGTGTAGACATACGCATCGCTGTCCTCATGATTTAAATCAAAAGTAGTAGCCAGAAAGTTATTTCCCATCTTGCGCTACTGCAAAGGTCCCAGAGGCACTGGGCACTATTATACTGTGCCCCCAACATTTGAATATTCATATCATGTCTATTTGTATATTAGAGCCCTTAGTCAAAAATCAATGTCAAGTTTATTGAAATGCCCTATGCACCAGATGCAGTGAAAAATGTACTTGCAGCAGTATTACAGGCACATAGCATCAAATATACAACATTCACAAGAGAAAACATAAGTTAGGTATACATTATGTGTAGTTGTTACTAGAAAGAACATTTAAAAAAAACAAAGTCCAGTTTGGTCCAAAGTGGTCATAGTGGTGTTGTACTGCAGTGATTGGGATTTTACTGGTTCTTTCATAAAAAACAAAAAGTCGAAGTGAAGTGACTGTTCTTGAACCTAGTGGTGTGGGACTTCAGGATTCTCTATCTCCTTCTTGCCCAATGGTAGCTACAAACTACTCCTAACCAAAATGTGCGGTGCTCAAAAGCATTAATTAACAATGTTGTTACTGGTTGCTATTTTCTTTATCCACAGCCTTACTTTATAAAACAGGGTTATTCTCTTTGTAAATAAAGTTTGCTGTTCTAATTGAAATTATTATATCTCCTTGCTCCACTCTTTTTCAAAAAAACTAATCATCTTGTATGATTTACTTTAACCTTGCTTGTACGATGCAGAATTCACCACTTGTGGAAAATAATACATTTTGCTATAGTACTGTACAGTGAATTGCTGTGTCAATCCACTGTGTGATTGAGGTGCATACTTCACAAATTCTTAAATAATTTCAAGCTCAAGCCATGAAGGAGAAAATGAGAAAATTTATGAAAATGCCTAACTTGATTTAATGTTCTTCCTTGTAACATGTAACAAAAAAGACAAGTTTGTGTAAAGTCAGTGCAATACAAAAATGTATTTAAAAAGTTGAATTTCTACCATAATTTAATTTGAACTTTTGTTGTCAGTTTGTGCAGTTAATTGGGGCCCTCCTTGCCATCTGTTGTATGATATTCTTGGGGTTTGCTGACGATGTCCTCAACCTGCAATGGAGACACAAATTGTTGTTGCCGACCATGGCCTCCCTGCCCCTACTCATGGTGTACTTCACCAACTTCGGCAACACCACAATTGTGGTGCCAAAACCCTTGCGCATGTTTCTGGGTCTCCATTTAGACTTGGGTAAGTTCAGGAATTCTCTATTGCTGGCAGCTTCATCGTTGTTACTGGCCAATTAAATAGGTTTTACTTGCCATTTATGCCTGTTGCTTTGCAAGTTTTTTTGTCCGTCTGATTTGTAGTCTATGCTGACATTAATACAAAATCCTGAGATTCTGTTCTGTGGCTCACTTGCTCTCCAAATCCACATAAAATTTTCTAAATTATGTAAATTCTAATAACCCATCTGTTCCTTACAAACATAGCAGTAGTTACACACAAATAAAGACAATAGTTTCATGTTTGTTTAAGAAATTGATTTATCATGGAATTTAAAAACTTGTGGGTTATGTTGCTGAAGACTGGTTCATCTTATTAAATTTGTTTTTTATGGAATATGATTGCTAAGACTACACAAAATATGCCTTGTAACTTTTGTCTCAGGTTCTCCAACTCTAATCTCTTTATCATACACAGATTTTGTTTTGTATTCTCTACACATTAAGTAGTGGACCAATAATAAATCTTAAAGCCATCATGTAGAGAATAATCATCAAAACAAACTAAAGTATTTGCCCAGGATGAAAGAATTTAGCTTGTGACTAACAAATTCTGATCAAATTTTCTAGTAAAACTAATTTGCTTGTTAAAGATTTGAAATACCTTTAATAGAATTTTAGTTAAACATCAACTCTATATACAATGGCATTGGATTTGCAATTTGCTGCTAATATAACATAATACTAATTAAAAATGGAAACAGAAGTTCAAGTATTCAGTGAATGGGAGATCCTGTGCATAGTCTCAGAAAGACTGTAATAGTGGAATCACTTGAGTTGAAAGGATATAATGAACATGCAAAGCAGCAAGGGTGTGTAATATAGGTAGAGCTTTCTTTGTTTGCTTGTCTGTTGTTGTACCTACAACCAAGAGAAATGATCAACACCTGTTAGAAAGTAAAGTTCTTGATATTTTCTTCAAAGTGGAATCTAAAGATAATTTATGCAAGTATTCAATTGAGAATTCATGTATTTTGGTGTAAAATAATGCAAGCAGATTTTATGCTGATCACAGAAGTAGCCAGGAAGGATTTGTGGCTGTGGTAGTGAGTCTGAGTGAGCACATGGGCGAAGTGGAAGAGAGCAGCAGCAATGACAGAATTTGGTGGTGTTGGGGAAGAGATAGAACAAAAAATTATGTCATGCAATGTTATTGTACTATAATGAAATACCTACATCAATACCCATGTCTTCTGTTTTGTGCCTTCCAGGAATTCTGTATTATGCCTATATGGGGATGCTGGCAGTGTTTTGCACCAATGCCATCAACATTCTGGCTGGTATCAATGGAATTGAGGCTGGACAGTCTCTAGTGATTGCCATGTCAATCATCATTTTTAATTTAATAGAATTAAATGGTGAGTTGATGTATCCATGGAGTTTAAACCTTGTGGCTAAGGACTGGTTCGTTTCATTATACTTCTATTGTTTAAGCTGTTAGTGCATCAAATGAGTTAGAAAGCATTTTATGTGAAGCCATCCAATTCCAAACACCTTGTTATATTGGAATGTATTGGGAGGTTTTCCATGTCGAGCTGATGAGGGATTTCAGGGTCAGGCTCCATGACCTAAACCCATTCAACAGGAGTGCTGCAATTTGGCTTGGAAAATAAAAATGAAATCTATCTGGTTTTTGTGAAACCACTCCCATACACAAGGCACAAGTCTAAATGGCCTATCCTTTTCCTATCTTTGTTGAATTCTGTCGTCTTGGCAAAACTATGGTGTAAGCTTCTATTTGGTGATTTGAATGTTTTTTAATTTGTTCATCATTTTGGGAGCTCCAAAAAGTTTTATTAAGAATTAGTTAGAGCAAAAGAGATTAAAAAAAAAACTTATAAAAGGAGTAAAGCAATGGGTAATATCTTCTGCAAAGGTGGTAAATATTAACACAACTACTCATTTGTCTTCTTCCTAGGTGACTACAAGGATGACCACATATTCTCCCTGTACTTCATGATACCCTTTTTCTTCACCACTTTAGGACTGTTATACCATAATTGGTACAGTAACATTTTTACATTTCTCTTGTTTCATGTAAGGCAGTCAATACTAGGTGGGCTCATACCACTGAGTTGTAGATTGACCTGGAAGTGGCTTCCATTTCATGTGCTTTGCTTAGAACGTTATAACTCCACATTAATTAATATATGTGCAAAATTATCATTTTGCATTTAGATTGCATTTTTAATATAGCAAATTTCAAGGTACAGTACTTCCTAACAGTAATATCAAGCAAAAATTTATACCAACCTACATAATAAAGTAGGACTAAATGGTCAAAAGTAGTTTTATAGAATATTATAAAGGAAAAAAGGACAGAATACTTTAAGAGCGTAACTTTGAACCTTTGCTGCCTTCATAGTTGAGGGCATGGCCACAGACAATTAATTAAGTTTGATCACTGGAGTAACACAAAATGCTGGAGGAACTCAGCAGGTCAGGCAGCATCTATGGAAGAAATAAACAGTTGATGTTTTGAGCCAAGACTCTTCCCCAGAATGGGAGAGGAAGGGTGAAGAAGCCAGAATAAAAAGTTGGGTGGAGAAGGAGTACAAGCTGATGGGTGAGACCAGGTGAAGGGAAAGGTGGGTTGGGGGGGGGGGGGGGGGGGCGGAGATGAAGTAAGAAGCCGGAGGTGATTGGTGGAAGAGTTAAGGGGCAGGAGAAAGAGGAATCTGATAGGATAGGAGAATGGACCAGGGAGAAAGGGAGGGAGAAGAGGCAGCAGTGGGAGGTGATGAGCAGATGAGGAGGAGAGAAGGGGTAAGAGGGGGGAGCCAGAATGGGGAATAGCAAATGGAGGGTGGAAGGAATTACCAACAGTTAGGGAAATAGATGTTCATGCCATCTTCTTCCTTCCCTTTCTCCCATTGTCCACTCTCCTCTCCTGCCAGATTCCTTCTTCAGCCCTTTACCTCTTAAGCCTATCCCCTTCCAGCTTCCCACTTCCCTATCCATCCATTTCCCCCTTGTGGTCTCACCTGCCACCTTGTGCGCCTTCTCCCTACTTTCTTGTTCTGGCGTCTTTGCCCTTCCTTTCCAGTCTCAATGAAGGATTTTGCCCCAAAACATCGACTATTTATTTATTTCTATAGGTGCTGCCTGATCTGTGGAATCTTCTGTGTTTATGATAACTGGAGCAAAGAGAAAAGCCAAATTGCTTGGAGGATGTGTACTATGTTATAAGCCAATAGCACACTTTTCCCTTTGAATTAAGGATCTTACCTTAATATGTGCAAGAGTGGCATACTGTTTATTTTCTAGTTATGTGACATCTCTGTTGGCATGGACCATTTAGGCCAAATGGCCTGATTCTGTGCTGTATAACTCTAGGTAACATTCTCTTGTCCGTTAATCATTAAGAGCTGTTGTTTTTCACTATGTAGTTGTCACTTGTGGTAGCAGTCAAGATGTAGCACTCAGAAAATGGAGAAATAGATGGAGGTGGAGAAAGATAACCTACTTAGACAAAGGAATGGTGGTGGGTGGGATATTATTGAATCACATCATCTGTAGTATCACATTGTTCAAGGTTAATTGTCATTCAACTGTGCATTTTAATATAGCTAAACAAAACAGCATTCTTCCAGGTCCAAGGTGCAAAACACTGTACATACTGGCACACACAGTACATACATATAGTTATGATAGCACATACAGTCACAAAAATAATATTAGTGCAGATCCTTGAGTGACATGGCCTGAAGATTGATGGTGCATGGGATGGTGTCCTGGAGTCACGTGTCTGCAAGAACAAGCACACAGCAGTTCCTCATCTCACACTGGGTCAGCTGCAGATGAAGAAAATCAAGCTTGCATTCTAGGGAATGAACACTGGAGGAGTAGCGCCAATGAAAGAACAGTCTTGCAGGGGCCAGCCCCCAACCCACCATGTTCTCTCTGTTCTCTCTTTCACCTCCGATGCCACCTCCCCTGGGAGGCTGTAACAAAATCTGGTCCACACAACAAAATGTAGCTTCTTCGCTATCAGTCTCAACAATGAACCAGACTTGCAGTAATTTTTATCACCAATGTTTAACAGGGTCTTGTGATCACCAGAAAAAAATAGTTTAAGGCACATATTTGCACCGTTATTTTGACTCGGAGAGGCTACTGCGACTAAATATGCTGCCATCTGACTGGAAGGCTGTTTCATTGTGATTCATCAGTACCGCATTTCAGTAATTTCTCCATAAATCAGAGATGACCTTTGGTGAAGGTGTGATGATTCCCAAGAGATTATAGGAAGCATCCATAGTTTTTAGTATTTGTGGACTTCCTGGCCTCTTATTTCTCTCAATTTTTCAATGAGCTGTCATTGCAATATTGTATGAAGTCAGAAGTTTTGTAGCTACTGTGTGAAGTGTGGGATTATTTCATAGGAAAGGTGACATGATTATGGGACCATTGTATGCACACAGGACAGTATATAAGAAGATGGAAATTTAAATTTCTTACTCGGTGTTTATTTCTTAATGCTGAAAGATGAGGTGGGCTGTATTAGTTTGTTGGCAGAAAGTAATTTTGACCTGAATCACTTTGTGCGTTGGAGGTATCCATCCATTGAGTCATTTTGATCTGTATCATTTAACTCTTGGTAAGATGGCTGTGCGCTCAGACACAGCGGCCGCTCCGGGTTCAACCAAAGGTTATTTGTTCATCTTCTATGTCTTTAAGATCACGAGTCACTGCTGGACATTAAGGACATCAAGTACTGCAGGCCTATCCCATCAGCGAGTTGCTCGATAGTGATGGAACTGGACTTAATGCATAACATTCTTGTGTTGTCACCTGGACTTGTTATTTACAGTTATTGTGCCAAGACAGTGCAAGTGATTGTCTTGGACATTCTTATTAGGATCTCAAGACCCTGATGGACATTGGTAACGTAGAATATTCCAAGTCCAGTTCACTGGTTCATTGGAAAGAACGATGGTAGGGGAGCTGTGTTGCCTCTGTTGTGGCGAGCACTAGTCCCTCAATGGGACTGGGACAACTCAGGGACTTCGGCTATATATATAACCTTTGTGACTAGGTTTTTCTGAAATAGTAACCAGATGTGCTATGTGCAGTGTGCTGTTGGTAATGTGTTTACACCTTGGTTTCAGATGTACGCTGTTTCATTTGGATATCTTAGTGTATAGTTGAATAATAATTGATTGAACTTGAACCTTTTGTGCTGCAGTTACCCATCTTGTATGTCATTTTGACCTGTGTCACCTTGTGTATTGCAGGTACCCATCTAGTGCATTTGTGGGCGATACATTCTGTTACTTTGCAGGAATGACTTTTGCAGTGGTTGGGATCCTTGGCCACTTCAGCAAGACCATGATGTTGTTTTTCATCCCTCAAACACTCAACTTTCTGTACTCAGTGCCTCAGCTTTTCCATGTCATTCCGTGTCCGCGGCATCGGATGCCCAGGTATGTTCTTGTTTAAGATCAGAGTCCTAGTGTGTTCCAAATCACTACACTACTGCTGGGGAAGGAATATTGGCCCTTCTGTCTGCTGACCGTCTCAAAGAAAGGTAAACCAATCCAGTGGGGAGATACTTTCTGAAAGAGCACAAAGTATTATTGCCTAATGTTAATCTTATAGAAAGCTGACAAAAGGGTGGGAATGTTGACTATTTATACCTGAAACTTAGATGATGTGTAAAAATGTTTTGCACGTATTGCATCTACTGTATGAGTAATATGTGCCAGCCAACAATATATAAATCGTAAAATTTTTTCATTCTTTTCCCCATCCAGACTAGATACCAGCACTGGAAAGCTAGGCATGAGTTACTCAAAATTCAAAACTAAGGATTTGCCCAAACTTGGATTCACAATTTTAAAGGTACTTGATGTTAGAATTAGAAATTAGTGGGTGATCAGTTGGCTTGGGTATGATGCAAGTTTTGATTTGCTGAATTTTTTATTCTTTAAAATCAGTTGCAACACACCTCTGCAGCATAATATATATTCTTAAAATTGATTTATAAAAGAGCAATGTGTCATCCCTGAAAAAATAATATTGCAGGTTTTTAATTGATTTTGTTTTATTCAGTTCAGATAATTACCAGCCCAAAAGGTTTCATTATATTTTGCATGTGTACATACTCTGCAAAATATAAAATATGCATAAATCACTTAATATCATAGCCATAACTGCACAGTACTGTAACAAATGGCATCAAAAGCACATGGACTAATAAGGAAGAACAATTGCTAAAAGTGGAGAGTGCATGTGCCTTTCTTGGAAGAGTATTTATTTACTTGCATCAGGCTGTTGAACTTGATCTTATGGGAATTCATTCTTATGGCTAATACAAGGGAGCATAATTCTAAGATGATGGAAGGAAAGTATAGGGAGGATGTCAGAGGTAGTTTTTTTGCACAGAGTTGGAGGTGCATGGAATGTACCAGGTGTGATAGAGGCAGATATATTAGGGGCATTTAATAAACTTAAGTAGGCATGGATGATGGAAAGATGGAGAACTATGTTGGAGGGAAAAGGTTAGATTATCTTAGAGTAGGTTAAAGGTCGGCACAGTATCATGGGCTGAAGGGCCTTACTGTGCTGTAAGGATCTATGTTCATTACTAAGTCACTTCAACTTATTTTCACAATATACGACATACTGAGCAGTAAAATGGATGCATCACATCTGACTTAATTTCATCCGCACTATTTCTATCTACCTCTCATTTCAGCATTCTGTTTATAGAAGATTATTTTATCCACAATTCCGATTTTGAGATCAATCTGCTTCTGGTCTTTTCATTCTGGAGTATCCAGTTCACCCAAGTAGTTCTTTTAGAGAAATATGCACTAAGATGATTTAGTTTTAAATTATTAGCACATGAAATAAACAAGGATGTGGCTGGGTCTGGAAGACCTAAGATATAAGGAAAGATTGAATAGATTCGGACTGTATTCCTTACAATGTAGAAGATTGAAAGGAGATTTGACAGAGGTGTATAAAATCATGAGGGGTAAATGCAAGCAGGCTTTTTCCACTGAGGTTGGGTGGGATTACAACCAAAGGTCATGTGTTAAGGGCGAAAAGTGGAAAGTTTAAGGGAAACATGAGGGGAAATATCATCACTCAGGGTCGTGAGAATGTGGAATGAGCCCCCCAGTCCAAGTGGTGCATGCAAGCTCAATTTTAATGTTTAAGAAAAGTTTGGATAGGTAAATAGATAGTAGGGATATGAAGGGCTATGGTCCTAGTGCAGCTCGATGGGAGTAGGCAGTTTGAATGTTCTTGGAATGGACTAGATGGGCTGAAAGTCCTGTTTCTGTGTTGTACTTCTCTGTGATTCTAGTGGTTGGTGTGCGAAAGAGGTGTTAGGTAGTGCAGAAAAAAACAATATGGGAGATATAGGATCTTTAGTCAAGAGAATTAAATGACAAAAAGAAGTGAAGGTAGTAATGAGAGATGTAAAGAAATGCAAAGTAGCTGTAGTGAGTGTGTGAATGGTTTCAAAGGTACAATTTAATATCAGAGAAATGTGTACAATATACATCCTGAAATGCTTTTACTTCACAAGGAATGGTATAGCAGAATCATTTAAAATTATTTATCTCATTGTTGAATCAAAAGCCTGTAAGGTGCCCAGTTCGAAGATAAGATTCTTTTCCTTGACTTGGTGTTACGTTTCATTGCATGAAGTGTGACAAAGAATTAAACCAGCAGGCAATCTGAAGACCAGAGTTATGCTGACAAACTTGATGGCCGGGAAACATGCACTTAAGATGCAGCAAACAGAGCAAATGCATCATGATTCCAGTTGCCCAAGTTCAGTCCTGACCTCTGGTACTGTCTGTGTTGAGTTTGTGCATATGCTTTGTGTGGTTGTCTGGGTTCCCTACCACATGTCAAAGATGTGGTTAATAGGTTAACTGGCCACTGTAAATGGCCTTGTGTATATGTAGGTGAGTGGTAAAATCTTGGAGTTAATTGGAATGTGGAAATATTAGATTATTGGGAAAATTAGTGGGGAGTAAACTTAATGGGTTATAATGGCCTCCTATGCCATATGAAAATAAGGTCTCCCTGGTGTAGAGGACAGATAGTGGAATGAAGAAATAAAAATCTGCTCCTGAATTGAGTCCATGTTTGCCCTGTACTACAGAACAGTCAGAGCGGCACATTGTCAGTGGGCTGTTCTGCATCTCCAACCAGCCATTTAGAGGGCCCAGTCACTCAGGTGATATGTAGGACACTCTTATTTAAAGTAGGTAAGGAAACGATGACAACGACAAACTTTGAGGATGAAAGCTCACGCTTTGTCTTGTAGGTAGCCAACAAGCTGGGCCTGGTGGAGATGAACCACGAAGTTGGAGAGAACAACGAATATACAGAATGCAACAACCTGACTCTGATTAACTTTGTATTAAAGCTGATAGGCCCTACACACGAAAGAACCCTAACCATTATACTTCTGTTTATCCAGGTGAGGCATGCTATTTCTCTTTTGTGTCCAGTTATACCTGGACACTCCATAAATGTTCTAATGTGGATATAAAGGGTACTATTTTGATTGTTATTGTGTTCTCCTGGGCTACACAATTCTTAAAATGTAATAGTTTCTTATAAACTGTGTTGTTCGTGAAAGCAAAATAGGTGTGAAACCAAGTCTATTGTTTTCCGTTCATTGCTTACACGACAATAGCTGTCTTACAAATAGGAGGAATGGTTCAGTCTGGTACAGAATGAATATTTCTTGATGATACTACTCCACTGAGAAGCAAGTATTTGTAGTGATTTTCATCATATTTCTTCTTCCAGTATTGATGGTGGGTAAGACTTGTGCTAAGCAAGGTTTCCTGTATCACTGTCCCTTAATCTCCTCTCCATTACTGAGGATTTTCCATGTAAATTAATACAGCATAGATACAGACCCTTCAGCCCAATTGGTTAATGCCAGCCAAGAAGCTCGTCTAAGCTAGTTCCATTTGTCCACATTTTCCCGTACGGTCACGATGGTTGCTGGCAGGACTGGAGCAACAGACTCTGTCATGTGAGCACAGCCGTGGCTTGACCCATGAGCGGAGAAACGGCAGACTCCCACGTAGAGATGGAAACAAGAGGTTAGACTTAGGAGTACCAACAGAGCATCAGAAAGTAGCACCGCAAGACACATCATTCTCAAGAAACACAAGGACTGAAACAGTGCTAAGCGAGAGTCCCCTTTAAATTTATCATTAAATGCAGGAAATGTATGCCAGTCACAATTAACTTGACGAGTTTAAACAGAAAACACCAAGGTTTTAACAGCTCTAACAATTAGTAAATAGAGTGCTCGAGAAACCTAGTAGCTCAACGGTCTATGGCAAGCTGCAAAGGCCCGCAGGGCTCATGGCAGTATCTCCTTTGCTAAGGCTGGCACTTGATGGCCCAGGAGGCCGTGGGAAACTTGAGAAGGGATGGAAACCCTGGGTTAGGCATGATGCTCTCAAGACGGGCTGGAAAACTCAGAAACATTGTGTATATGGCTCAGAAACTTTGTATTCCATTGTGCATATAGCTCTGAAACATTGCGTTGCGCAAATGGCTCTGAAACATTGCATTGCGCAAATGGCTCGGGAGCATGGAAACATGGCATTGCGCATACGGCTCTTGCGTTGTACATATGACTTGGGAACATAGCATAACATGGGAGACCTTGTGAAGCTTGTCAACCCAGAGAACCTCAGAAAAAATCTTGAACATAAACTGGAGAAGCTCGGAATGAACACAGCCTTTGGGAACATTTGGAACGCAGTCTTCCAGAACGTGAACTGAGTAACAAAAGCATCCTCACCTCTAGCCGACCGATGCCAAAGCCGCTGTAGAACCTCCGTTGGTCAATTGTAGTGGAGACTGACTGTTATGGTGGTCGCTGGCATGACTGGACCCAAGTGCAGAGGAACAACAGACTCCATCACAGTGGACTCTGGCAATGACTTAACCCAGGTGAGGAGAAACGAAACTCCCAAGAAGAAAAGAAGACAACAGGTTAGACATGGGAATACCAACAGGGCATAAGAGGCAAGACTGAGCAACCCTGTGAGACACAGCATTCTCAAAAAACACAGGGACTCCGAAACAGTGCTAAATGAGAGTCCCCTTTAAATATTAAAATACAGGAAACCTGTGCCGATCACAATTCACTTGACAAGATTAAACAGAAAACACCAGGGTTTAACAGCTTTATCAATTAGTAAATAGAGTGCTCGAGAAACCTAGAAGCCCAACGCTCTATGGCAAGAAACAGAGACCCTCAGGGCTCGTGGCACCATATCTCTCTAGACCTTGTCTGTCCAAATGATTTTAAATGTTGTCAAAGTACCTGCCTCAACCACTTCCACTAGCAGCTCATTCCATATATTGATTATCTTCTGGATGAATAAGTTGCCCCTCAGATTACTACCAAATCTCTCTCCTCTCACTGTATACCTCTGCAGTTGTATGATTTTTATACAACTCTATAAGATCATACCTTATTATCAAACATTCCAATGAATGAAGTTGTAACTTGCTTAACCTCTATAACTCAGTGCCTTGAGTCCTGGCATTATTCTCACAAAATCTTTTCTGCATTCTTTGCAGCTTAACAGCATCTTTTCTATAGCTGGGTGACCAAAGCGGAATACAGTATTCCAAACGTGGCCCCACCAATGTATTATACAATTCTTATTGTTCACTCCTTTCTGAACAGTTTGCCGAGCTCTAAACAGCAGTGGTCCATGTTTTTGTACAAGTTTACTGCAGGTGCAGTGCTTGAAGCCAGTGGAGAGCAACATTGATATCCAAACCCCACTGTGGAACCATAGAAACCTTAACCTACTTGCAAAATGAGCTTCATTTTTGCTTATCATTCAAAGTTGGGCAATTTAAATTTCAGAATGTAATAATATTTGCATTTTAACCTATATATCTTTAATAACCCCTCAGGTCTCAGGAAGTGTGTTTGCTTTTCTGATTCGTTACCACCTGGTCCGCTGGTTTTACGACGTCTGATTCTCATTCTCAAATGTTTGAAGCATGGTTATTCCTCTGGGGAGTTATTACTCCAAGCTGCCTATCAGAGCTTGCTGGATACAGGGGTATCTGTTGATTGGTTGGTTGGATGTATTGAGTTGGAGTTTTGTTTTATTGTTAGTGCACTTCATTGTTGAATAATGTTGCTGAAAATTAGTCTTGGAAAAGTAATGATTAATTGTTGTGGGCGTTGAAAGAATCAATGATAGAGAATGTTCTTATAATTTAAATGAACTGATTTAAAATAATGTGACAGTATCTCCAAATTGTGTGGAGACAATTTCAAAATATATTTTCTTGAATGATGCACTTCATTATGTTGCACACATCTTTACCATTTGTTCCTTTAGAATGTGGTGCAATATCAAAGAATTTGTTACTGTAAAGCAAAGCCTTTCAGTCCTTTGTTTTAATTTCAAGGTGATTTGCTCAGTTCTAGAGATTCTAAGCTCTAATTACCATTGACTATGAAGTCATGTAAGCTTTTGTGTTATTCCTGTTCTCCTTTAGCATTCTTACTTCGTCCATAAAAAATCCTGTCCAAATGTTGATGATAAAGATTTTGGGAAGTTTTCAGAGAAGATATGTGTGTCTATATGAACAGACAAACAGGTGGACAATACTAACAGAAAGTGCATCGACATTCCTGAGCAACTCAGGAGGATGCATGCTCAGTAACATATAACCATGGTACTAGTGTGTCTTTCCCTCACGGGCACTGATTTCAAAAAGGAAATTTGCAGTGTGCGGTTTGGTGTGTGAAACTTGTAAACTTGGTCAATGTTATAGAGTGCCAGTGATGCTTACTAAATCCCCTCAGGATGGATTGGATAACTGAAGGCAAAGCAAATCAGTCTCTGTAATGTTTGAACATAGTGTTTTTTGTTTTAAAAAAAAGCAAGTTACTATGCTACCATCCTCTTGCTGTCAATAAGCTGTATGTTATGACCCTGATTTCAGCATCAATACTCCAAAGAAATAGCTGCCAATTTAAAATAAAAGTAAAGCTCTGCAGATTTAAAATAACAAAATTCATGAAAACATTCAGCAAGTTCTATGCCTTCTGAGTAGAGACAAACCATGGAATAGTCATTCATTTTATCTCTCCACAGCTGTTGCATAACTTGCTGAAATTGACAGTATTTTCTGTTACCATCCTAGAAAATAAATTGCTATAAATGAAACCTAGAAGGATGGGTAAAAGCTGGGTGAACTAGGACAACAGTGGGTAAAGTCCTAAACCATTCAATAACTTGAAAAATTAACTGAATGAAAACGCACATCAAATTTCTTGTCAATTTTCATCACATTTCATTTCCCTAATTTACATACTAAAACTTGACACAGTTATTTAAACTACTATTGATAAGAAACAGAAATCCTATCATCCAGATGTTTTATGTGTTCAAGGCAAGGATAAAATGCTGTCATTGGACACTGAAATTGACCCAGTCAAAACTCCTTAATGTTTAAAATTTCCTAAATGTCTGTTGTTTTCGTATGACCTCAATTGTGTTAACTGGAAAGATAAGTGAACAATGTATGAGAGAACATTTCAATTTTTATACATTGTATGTAAAATAGATAATGTATATGTGTGTGTAACTGGGAATGAGATGCTCTAAGTTGTTGATAATATAAACTATGGGTTTGAGAATTGTGATTTCAAGAACCAAATAAAGATGAGAATTTAACTACGTATACTGGGCATAAGACACATTTATGAATACTAATTCAAAATTTAGTCTTTTTCCTTTATGGAAGTGAAAGAGGAAATTAAACCTTTTGTTTATGTCTTTGGAACCCACATACACTGAACTGCTGAGAGCATTTGTGCTCAAGATATTGTGACTTGGGCAAGATTGATGCCACTGAACCACAGAAGCTGCAAAACACTTGGTTCAAACTTAATCTTGCTGTTAGATGGTGAGTTTGTACATAAGACTCTAACAATAACATCCCTGTTCCATTGTCAATATTCCATATAATTGGCTTGCCTATCAGAAAAATGTAATTGAATTTTTGCATGCAAGAATCATAGGTGCAACCTTAAAGTAAATACATTATCAAAGTACATATACAGTTGCAAGAGAATGTTTGTGAACCCTGTGCAATTACAGTCGGCCCTCCTTATCCGCGGATTCCGCATGCACGGATTCAACCAACCATGGACTGGGAAAACCCGGAAGTTCTCTCCAGCACTCGTTGTTTGAGCATGTACAGACTATTTTTTCTTGTCATTATTCCCTAAACAATACAGTATAACAACTATTTATATAACATTTACATTGTATTAGGTATTATAAGTAATCTAGAAATGACTTAAAAGTGCAGGCAATCCCTGGGTTATGAATGAGTTCCATTCCTGAGTCCGTCTTTAAGTCGGATTTGAAGTCGGAACAGGTACATCCGGTATTATTTAGCGTCAGTTGGTCAAACGTATTTCTTAGTATATAGTACATATTTTACCTTTCTATGCATATTAAACACTTAAGAAACATATGTATTTCAATAATTAAACCACTGCGTTGCTTAGTAATAATTGTAGCTTTCATCGGGGCAGTGCCTTTCACATGCTCCATTAAACTTGTTCCAATCGTTGACTGACTGTAGCCTAATGCTTTTCCAATGACAGATGGCATTTCACCTCTTTCCGATCGCTTTATTACTTCCACCTTATTTTCAATTGTGATCATGATTATTTTCGTGAACAGAAACACCGCGGATTCAGAGCTATGGCGGGTCCTAATGTCCACTGCACGGAGACATGTTAAGTAAAGTCCAGGGTTCCACTGAGCCAGGTTAAATAAGAGACTTGAGCATCCGCGTTTTTTGGTATCCGCGGGGGGATCTCGGAACCAATCCCCCACGGATAAGAAGGGCTGACTGTACCTGGTTTTCTGCATTAATTACTCATAAAATGTGGGCTGATCTTCATCTAAGTCACAATAATAGACAAACACAATCTGCCTAAACTAATAATACACAGACAATTGTACTTTTTATGTCTTTATTGAACATATTGTTTAATCATTCACAGTCTAGGCTGGAAAAATGTATGTGAACCTCCTGTAGCTGCTGAGCAGACTTGCACAACGGTGAGGAGGAATTTTAGACAATCCTCCATACAAAACTGTTTCAGTTCATCATAATTTCTGAGATACCTTGCGTGAACAGCCCTCTTCAGTCCATGCCACAGCATCCCCTTTAGGTTATGGTCTGGACTCTGACTTGGCCATTACAAATGATGAATTTTCTTCTTTTTAAACCATTCTATTGTTGACTTACTTTTATTTCAGACCGTTGTCTTGTTGCACCATCCAAATTCTATTAGGCTTCATGTGACGGATCGCCACCCTGAGGCTACGTCGACACTACACTGGATAAATCCGTAACCAAAGCTTTTACTTTTCATTTTTACCCTCCGTCCACACTAAAATGGCGTTTTTGTCCTCTGAAAGCGGAGCTTTTCAGAAACGTTCTCCAGGGTGTGTAATTTTGAAAACACCGGACTGGCCGGAGCAGTGTGGACGGGGTAACCGGAGAAATCTGAAAACACTGTCAGACGGCAGTGCACTATTTCATTGTTTTCTTGAACGCAACCTAACAATTTTAGAACAGACGGCAACGAGACTGATGCCAGAAGAGTTAGAAATGTACTCACCAAATACTTTGACCCATAACTTACTGAATAAATAAGTATACTCACTTTGCCCTGTTTTCTGTCCTTGCTTGTATGAAGGTGGTTTACCTATTTTTGCAAGTACTTCTCTGACAATAGATGTGTAACAGCCTAATGTAACATTGTATGGAAATACAAGATAACACTGATGCAGACATGTTTTATACATTTAACAAGGTGCTTTATTAATGCAACAGAGTTAGTCAGTTTTTCAATGTTCGTCGTCAGCCGGGTCAAACTGTCCGTGAACTCCCTGTCGGTTGCCTCCGTACGCTCCAGTATTTGTTTTTTTTTTACTTTTAAGTTCTCCTGTGCGACAGCCAACAGCTGTCCGTAGTTTTAGGTTTTTCTAGTCTGTAATTACACAGACGCGCACTTCCACGGCGAGATTCGACACCAAACATGTCACTTGTTTTCGATAGATATGTCCTGCGCATGCGCAGCAGGAGGAGATTCGCCAAAATCTCCGTTTCAATGTGGACAGAGATGTTTTTTAAAACGCATAGTGTGGACGCTTATCGTTTTTATGCAAAACCGGCGTTTTCAAACTTATCTGGCCTAGTGTGGATGAAGCCTGACATTCTCCTGTAAGATGTCTTGAAACAATTTTGAATTCATTGTTCCCTCTAGCGGTCCATGCCCTGATGCAGCAAAGCAGCCCAAAACCATGTTGCTCCTTCCACAATGCTTCACTGTTAGGATGAGGTTTTGGTGTTGGTGTGCCTGCCTTTCTCCTCCAAACATAGCCAAAAAGTTCAACTTTTGTCTTAATCTGTCCACAGAACCTTGTCTCAAAAGTGTTGTGGAACATCCAAGTGGTCTTTTACAAATTTGAGACCTGCAGCAATGTTTTTTTAATTTGTAGAGCAGTGTGTCCTTCCATTATCAGAGACGTTAGCAAGTTTTAGAGATTTCTGCAGGTCTTTTTCACCTCCTTCAACATTGCACATTGTGCTCTTGGTGTGATCTTGCAGGACACCCACTCCTAGGGAGAGCAGCAACAGTACTGAATTTCCTCTCTTTGGAGGCAATTTCTCTTACAGTGGACTAATGAACACTTGGGTCTTTACAAATTCTTTTGCAGCCTTTTCCAGCTTCATGCATCCCTAAGGTCCTCTGAAACTTGTTTTGATTGAGGCATTGTGCACATAAACATATCTTTATTGAGAAGAGTAGGCTCTGTTGGTAACCTGACTTTGTGTCCTTTTTTATAGGGTACCTCTACAACCCACACCTCCAATCTCATCTCATTGATTGGAACACCTGACTCCAAATAGCTTGCTACTCCAGAGTTCCACATTTTATTGAACCTAGACTCTGATTGTGTAATGGTGTTTACAGTATTGATGAGAAGTAGAATTGCTTGTGTGTTATTAGTTTGAGCAGATTGTTTGTCTATTATTGTGATTTTAGATGAAGATCAGACCACATTTTATGAGTAATTATTGCAGAAGGCCAGGTAATTGCAAAGGGTTCATGTACTTCTTGCAACTGTATGTCACCATATCATCATTATGTGCCATGTCGTATGTCGTGGGCAATCATGGTCTTGTGACAATGATGATTCCTGGCAAAATTTTCTACAGAAGTGGTTTGCCATTGCCGCCTTCTGGGCAGTGTCACCAGATTCATTTTCTTGCAGATGTTCGTAGTGGAACAAATAAATGCAATGGAATCAATGGAAAAACTACACACAAAAACTGACAACCAAGGTATAAAAGAAGACAAACTATGCAAATACAAAAAAAATCAAATAAATAGAGTTCTCGAGTCCATATGTTGTGTTCAGTGTTGAGGTGAGTGATGTTATCCGCATTTTGTTCCTTGATTGAGGTTGCATCAATGATTCTAGTGTTTTATCTTCAAAGCAACAAAAATTTAGGATATTGATTGGCCAATTAGAATTAAAATGAAGAGGACATCTGTTGTGTCCCAGAGGACAGCTCGCAGCCATAGATTTTTTTGAAGCTTTAAGAGTATCCAATGACATGAGTATCAGGTGGAAACTGGGCAAGGCACAAAATCAGCCATGATCCTGACTAAAATTGAAAGTTTGTGATGCAGAACCAGCTACATCTCTAGCCAAGCTGTTCGAGTCAAAGTAAATGTTATTGTCAAATACTCAAGTACATGTAGGTACCAGTGTGTAGTTACAATCCTAGTTACTATTACTGTACTGCAATAGTTACTGTAGTTACTATTGTTGGGTGCCTACCCAACAATAGTAGTTTGCCCAGGTATATCTTGTTAGCAAAAAACAGGACAAATCTGTTCCTGCTGCTTCAAAAACAAAGTCAAGTTTATTATTATATTCACAAGTACAGGTATGCACAGGTGAAATGAAAAGCTTACTTGCAGCAACATCATAGGCACATAGCATCACATAAACAGCATTCATAAGAAAACATATTATACATAATGTTTACAAGAAAGAATACAATGGAACAATAGAAACCGCCTAAGTCCCTTTTAAGTGCAAAGTGATCAAAATGGTCATAGTGTTGCGGAACTCTAGTGATTGAGGTTTTGTCGGTTGGTTCAGGAACCAAATGATTGCAGGAAAGCAGCTGTCCTTGAACTTGGTGGTGGTTTTTTTTCCCCAAGAGAAGCTTATTCAAGAGCCAAGGCAAATGTCCAGCATATGGTGAGGGAGCTAATAAATTCTTGGTGGATTGAGAATGCTCTGGAAATCCAGAGAATGGCAGACTCCGATGACTTAAGAAGTTTCTTCAGTGCCACCAAAGTAGTACATGGTACAAGTTACTTAAGATTAAACCCCCTGTACTCAAAGGATGGGAAGAACTTGCTAAAGGAATGGAAGGGTATCAGTACTGTAGTTAATGGAGAGAGCACTTTCAAGAACTTCTTGACTGTGACAGCACTGCTAACCAAATACTCCAAACACCTGAGAGAGGAGACATGGGGGATTGCAAGACAAAGGGTCTTCAGCCGTCTGTACCTGATGGTAGCTGCAATTATAGTGATTATTTTATATATATATATATATATATATATATATATATACTGATTTATTGTTTTTTATTATGTATTGCAATCTGCTGCTGCGCAAAACAACAAATTTCACAACATATGCCAGTTGGTTAAGACATGTTATTGATTTATGCACGCTTTTTATATTTTGATAGCTGATTAAAAGTTTTAATGGTATCCCTGCCATTGATAAATTGTTTGCCGTCTGACTCTGAGATTGAAAATTAAGATATCAAAATTATAGTGAAAGGTAATTTTTATCAACTGAAATTGTTTTTAAAATGACAAATTCTGCCAAGTTATCTGTAAGGAAATAATTGATACCAAAATAGTGATTTGAACATTTCACTATTCAGTATTTGAAAATACGATGGAGTGTACCATTATTCACTTTGGTGCCCAAAGCAGAATATTTTCAAATGGTGGGAGAATGGATGATGATGTTCAGAAGAGTTATATGTCCTTGTATACATGTTATTGAAAGCTAATGTGCAATTGCAGTTAGCAATGAGTAGGACATATATAACCATATAACAATTACAGCACAGAAACAGGCCATCTCGGCCCTTCTAGTCCGTGCCAAACGCTTACTCTCACCTAGTCCCACCTACCTGCACTCAGCCCATAAGCCTCCATTTCTTTCCTGTCCATAAACCTATCCAACTTTTTTTTTAAATGACAAAATTGAACCTGCCTATACCACTTTTACTGGAAGCTCGTTCCACACAGCTACCACTCTCTGAGTAAAGAAGTTCCCCCTCGTGTTACCCCTAAACTTTTGCCCCTTAACTCTCAACTCATGTCCTCTTCTTTGAATCTCCCCTACTCTCAATGGAAAAAGCCTATCCACGTCAACTCTATCTATCCCCCTCATAATTTTAAATACCTCTATTGTCCCCCCTCAACCCTCTACGCTCCAAAGAATAAAGACCTAACTTGTTCAACCCTTCTCTGTAACTTAGGTGCTGAAACCCAGGTAACATTCTAGTAAATCTTCTCTGTACTCTCTCTATTTTGTTGACATCTTTCCTATAATTCGGTGACCAGAACTGTACACAATACTCCAAATTTGGCCTCACGAATGCCTTGTACAATTTTAACATTACATCCCAACTCCTATACTCAATGCTCTGATTTATAAAGGCCAGCATACCAAAAGCTTTCTTCACCACCCTATCCACATGAGATTCCACCTTCAGGGAACTATGCACCATTATTCCTAGATCACTCTGTTCTACTGCATTCCTCAATGCCCTACCATTTACCATGTAATTCCTATTTTGATCAGTCCTACCAAAATGTAGCATCTCACACTTATCAGCATTAAACTCCATCTGCCATCTTTCAGCCCACTCTTCTAACTGGCCTAAATCTCTCTGCAAGTTTTGAAAACCTACTTCATTATCCACAACTCCAGATCATTAATGTATATGACAAACAACATTGGACCCAGTACAGATCCCTGAGGCACACCACTAGTCACCGGCCTCCAACCTGACAAACAGTTATCCACCACTACTCTCTGGCATCTCCCATCCAGCCACTGCTTTACCCTTGTCAACTTTCCTAGTAACCTCTTCAAAAAATTCAATAAGATTTGTCAAACATGACCTTCCACGCACAAATCCATGTTGGCTGTTCCTAATCAGACCCTGTCTATCCAGATAAGTATATATACCATCCTAAGAATATTTCCCATTAATTTACCCACCACTGACGTCAAACTTACAGGCTGATAATTGCTAGGTTTACTCTTAGAACCCTTTTTAAACAATGGAACCACATGAGCAATACACCAATCCTCCAGCACCATCCCCATTTCTAATGACATTTGAAATATTTCTATCAGAGCCCCTGCTATTTCTACACTAACTTCCCTCAAGGTCCTAGGGAATATCCTGTCAGGACCCAGAGATTTATCCACTTTTATATTCTTTAAAGGCACCAGTACTTCCTCTTCTTTAATCATCACATTTTCCATAACTACCCTACTTGTTTCCCTTACCTTACACAATTCAATATCCTTCTCCTTAGAGAATACTGAAGAAAAGAAATTGTTCAAAATCTCCCCCATCTCTTTTGGCTCCACACATAGCTGTCCACTCTGATTCTCTAAGGGACCAATTTTATCCCTCACTATCCTTTTGCTATTAATATAACTGTAGAAACCCTTTGGATTTATTTTCACCTTACTTGCCAAAGCAACCTCATATCTTTTAGCTTTTCTAATTTCTTTCTTAAGATTCTTTTTACATTATATTCCTTGAGCACCTCATTTACTCTATGCTGCCTATATTTATTGAAGATCTCTCTCTTTTTCTGAACCAAGTTTCCAATATCCCTTGAAAACCATGGCTCTCTCAAACTTTTAACCTTTCCTTTCAACCTAACAGGAACATAAAAATTCTGTACCCTCAAAATTTCTCCTTTAAATGACCTCCATTTCTCTGTTGCATCCTTCCCATAAAACAAATTGTCCCAATCCACTCCTTCTAAATCCTTTTGCATCTCCTCAAAGTTAGCCTTTCTCCAATCAAAAATCTCAACCCTGGGTCCAGTCCTATCCTTCTCCATAATTATATTGAAACTAATGGTATTGTGATCACTGGACCTGAAGTGCTCCCCAACACATACCTCCGTCACCTGACCTATCTCATTCCCTAACAGGAGATCCAACACTGCCCCTTCTGTAGTCGGTACCTCTATGTATTGCTGCAAAAACTACCCTGCACACATTTTACAAACTCCAAACTATCCAGCTCTTTTACAGAATGGGCTTCCCAGTCTATGTGTGGAAAATTAAAATCTCCCACAATCACACCCTTGTGCTTACTACAAATATCTGCTATCTCCTTACAAATTTGCTCCTCCAATTCTCACTCCCCATTAGGTGGTCTATAATTGTCGTGGTTATTTGAAATGACTTGGAGACATAGACAATTCTTCAAGAAAATTAAACCTTTATTTGCAAACAAAGGCTGAGGCAATCAATGAACTTGTCACCGAAAGCCCCCCGAGCTCCGGTGTACAGCATTCTTTATAGTAATTTCTTATCTCAGTTACATTTCGGTTTCATCAGCATACCCAATCAAGTTTTAGTTGCATATCATCTATATATGAATTAATTAATCGCTCTTGCCTAGCCCACGGTACGTCACCATTGTTTTTCACCCGTTCGCATTGGGGCCTTATTCGTGGCCAAGATTATGTTTTCCAGACAACCACCCTCACAGTACATTCCTGCTCGCAGCATCCTGTCCGCCACCGTTATCTCGTACTAAACAAAGGCTGAGTGTAATACATGGGATACATTTCAGCTAATAGTGTTGCAAAACAAGCAGGTGTTCTGTAAGTGCCATAATATGCAGCTAAGAGAGTACAAAGTATCTAGTGAAAACAACACATAACAAAATGTGCCTAGTAAAATAATACATATTAATATTCGGTACCTAGAAGTGATTACATAGTATAGTAAATAGCTAATACATAGTGATTATAGTTCAGGTATATATAATGATTATGTCAGGTATATTTCTCAATATAATCCCCCCTTTGAGACCCACAGGGTCTCACACAGAAAGAGAACACTCAGAGGCCGTGCATCAAAGCCAAAATAAAGTCCAGCATTTTAATCCCAAATTTGGGTCAACTACAATTTCCATACTCGGAGCTCAAAATGATCTCTCTCTCTTACCCTAGGCTGTTGAGCCAAAAACCTGTCCCTCCGTAGCTGAGACAGGAAAAAAGTCTCAGACACCTTACAGACTAGTGTCCACATTATTAACACCTTCCAGTCCGCTTGATGCATCGTGCAGACTGTAACAGTACATCATCGGCTTTTCTCCTTGTCTAGGGTCAGATTCAACAATTTCCAGGAGCATCGGGAATTGTTTTGCTGTCGCACACATTATGAAAGTCTTGAGACATGGAAAAAAACAGCACAGAATAAATGCACAACTTATCAGCACAATGCCTGCAGTCATTGCCAATTTAATCAGCCACGCACCCCATCCCCCTAGTTTGCTTTCTAACCAGTCAAACCACCGATGCCCAAATCCTGCATTCTGTTTGACCTCCTTCCGCAGATTCTTTAATTTATTCATTGCTCTGGTGAAAGACCCTTCTGGGCTAGTATTGTTCGGTATGAAGGTGCAGCATTGATCTCCAAACATCACACACACACCCCCTTTTTCTGCCAAAAGCCAATCCAGTACCTGTCTGTTTTGCCACGCCATCCTGCTAGTTGCATCCAGCTGTTGCCCTAAGGCCTCCAGCGCATCGTCAGTGTAGTTGATGAACCTCTGTTGATTGTAGTATATATAATTTATCCATTCAACATTTTTGCTTATCCCTATCACAGGTATGAGAGCTTCCCAGCCTGCAGCAATCTCATTCCACGCCTTGAGTTCATTAGGTCTGCCTCTCGGCTGTCCTATACTGTCAATCCGGATTGTCGGGTTAGGTTCATATTTTCTCTTCCGCCGCAGCAGTGTCCGCTGCTCAGGGAAGTTAGCGCTGGACTGTACTTCAGGGGACATTATAACTTCCTGAAGCAGCATGACACGCGTACATGTTCCTGCCCAATTGAGGGGGAGCATAGATCTCAGACCTCCTTTCTGTCCACACAGCCACCAAGTGTCTGCTAATGGGATAGTCTGAGAGTCCAATGCTCCCTCAGGAGGAGGGGTACCCGTTATGTGTTTTTTACCTGGGGTGACATCCCATGTCTGAGTGCAGTTGCCTTGGAAATGGCCAACCAGGCGAGTGCCCACCCGCATAAAGCATTCATAACTCAAATGACCCTGCATCATAAATTGTTCCTGCATAGGTGTCTGGCTCCTTTTATTTATAGCCCAGGGTCTACTATAATTACAGTGATAGGCAAGCTTGTTCTGGTCAAATTGCGAGGACGCCTGATATAGCATACACCAATATGGGCACATGGGTGCATTATTCAGACAGTTTCTATAACAGGGATCAGTGTTAACACAAATCCCCATGTAACAAGCCCTAGCACTGACTGGACCAGGACATCGTTGCTCACATCGCTCCTTGTGTTCCCTACACCACTGCGCACAAGTGGAAGAATTATAAGGCATGGGGACTACGTGCTGCGCAGGGTTTGCCTTTGAGCACAGGTAGCAATTCTGTCTTTCCATCGTGCTTGCTGTATACATTGCCCATTGGTACCATGTGTTCTCTTGTCGTGACAAAACGGTGTGTGTGCTACTTCTCTTACTGCGTGCTCCCGAGTTTCCCAGGGTTACATCATTCCCATGCCATACCCTCCATGTTAATGGTTTCCAAATCTGCGCTATAGTAGGCAGGTGTGATACTTTGTGGGGCAAAACTGATTGTACCCAAACCATCCCCGTCATCTGGAGGAATACTACTATCCCCAACTTCATTCCCAGAGTCATCAGAATTACCAAAGACCTCCCTTACCACCTGGTCAAATCCCTGTGCTGCAGTGTCGGCTTCTTGATCTTCCAAGCTGGCCTCTGCAGTCTGCTCCTCCTCACCACTTACCTCGGGTTCCGCCTCTGACTGTACCTGCGGAACTGCCCTAGTGCAGTGGTTGAGATGATACCAAGAGGAACGCCCTTCCACCTGAACTGCAGTGGGTGATGCTTTGATTACCGTGAAAGGCCCTTCCCTTCTTGGTTCGTTTCACTTCCTTCGAAACGCTCGCACGTAGACCTGATCTCCCGGTTGGATTGGTCCTTCCCTTTGGACAGTCTCCGGCTCTTTCTGTTTTTCCTGTGTATAAATAGACTTATGTATCATAGTTAATTGTCGCATATATTGTCTTAGTTCAAGTTCCAATTGCTCTAAACTGGGTCCCTTATATGGTCCTCTCCATTGGGGCACTGGCATGGGCCTTCCAGTCAGCATTTCATGTGGTGTCAAGCATGTTACCCGATTAGTCTGCATACGGTAATTCATTACTGCTAACAGTAATGCATCAACCCAATTCAGTCTAGTCTCTGCACAAATTTTGTTCAGCTTGGCCTTCAGAGTGCCATTGATTCTTTCCACCATGCCCTGTGACTATGGGTGGTACACACATCCAAACCTTTGTTTTATTCTCAGTACTTGTAATACCAATTTGACCACCCTTTGGATGAAGGCCAAACTGTTGTCCGAGCTAACCTCCGAAGGTATTCCAAACCTTGGGATCACTTCATTTGTCAGGAACTTTACCACTGTTCCTGCCCTTTGATCCTTCGAGGGTATTGCCTCTACCCATCTGCTGAACCTGTCAATTACCACCAGAATGTATCTTTTTCCTCTTACCGTCTTTATCATATCTACATAGTCAATCACCAGATGTCGAAATGGTCCTTCAGGCACGGGTATGTGACCTATTGGGGTTGCAATCCCCCTTCGAACATTATTCTGTGCACAAACCTCACACTGTGCTAAAATATAGTCTACTGAAGCCTGTAAGTAAGGCGACCAGAAACCATCCTTTTTTTTTTCTTTATTACTTCCCCCCTTGCACAATGGTCCACTCCATGTGCTTCTGAAATTAGGATAGTCAACAAAGGAGTAGGAGCTACCCACAAACCATCCTCTGTGCTTCACAGGCCTTCTAAGTTCTGCTTGGCCCCCCCGTCGCCTCCACATTGTCTGTTCTGCCAACGTTGCCCAACCTTGCATTTCAACCAGGTCCTCTATCATGGGTTCCGGCTCTAGGCTTACCTGGGGTGCAATAATAACTGATGTACACCCAGACACTTTCCTGGCTGCTTTGCTTTTCCCGTGCCTGTCTCTTGTGTTAGAACCGCTGTGACATAACCCTCCTGTCAGTTGGATACATACAAATGAAAAACCTTCTCGTAGTCAGGCAAAGCTGGTGCTGACTGCAATTCCTGCTTAATAGTATTGAAAGCTATCTCCGCCTCTCCATTCCACTGTAAGCCGTTCTTCAAATTTGTATGTCCTGCTTCTTTCATTATCGTTCTCAAAGGTGCCACAATCTCACCATATTCTCCTATCCAATCTGAGCTATATCCTGTCATTCCCAGAAACGTCATCATCTGCCCTACTGTTTGGGGCTTTGGAGCCTTCGTTATCGCCTCAATCTGACTCGGCGCTACTGCCTTTACACCTTTATATACCATCCTTCCTAAATATTCCACCTGCTGCTTACAAAATTGCAGCTTTTTCTTAGATACTTTATGTCCTCCATACGCCAGTTTCTCTAAAAGTATCACAGTATCCCGTTCACATTGCTCTTCACTTTCAGAGCAAATCAACAAATCATCCACATACTGTATCAGTGTACTTTCCAGTGAAATGCCATCCAAATCTTCCTTCAATACTTTATTAAAAACATGTGGTGAATGCTTAAATCCTTGTGGCATTCTAGTGTAGGTGTATTGGTTGCCTCTGTATGTAAATGCAAACAAATACTGACACTGTTCGGCTCGGGGAATGCTGAAGAAAGCCGAACACAAATCAATTACTGAAAAGTAGCTTGCTTCTGGCGGGATATTAGTCAGCAGTGTGTGTGGATTCGGGACCACTGCTGCCAAATCCTCCACTACCTCATTCACTGCTCGTAAGTCATGCACCAGTCTCCATTTAGACCTGTCCGCTTTTGGGACAGGCAACAGCGGAGTATTGCAGGGGCTGTTTACTCTCTTAAGCACTCCTGCCCTTAACAGTCCCTGTATTGTCGGCGCTATACCTTCCTCTGCTTCCGGTCTTAAGGGATATTGTGGTCTCCTAGGTGGAACTGCTCCTTTCTTTAACCTTACCTCCACCGGACTGGCTGTTTCTATTTTCCCCACGTCCGTGTCATGTTGCGACCACAGAATAGATGGCAACTTGTCCAATATTTTATTTTTCTGCCGACCCCTTGCCTGCCCCAACAACGGCATGTGTGGCTGAGGAGTTACTTCAACTTCCTTCATAGTTCCTGTCACATCTATGTTTACCCCTATCTTAATGTAGTTGTTGTCTCCGGATATCCATACCTCAGGCATAACCTTTCTCCAAACCGTTACGGTGCTTACCTGCTTTACCAGGGGTCCTAGGTCTTTAGACTGGTATCCCTCATTTACCATTAAGGTTATGTGGGGTACAGCTTCCGGTATCCTGTACCATTCCTTCAAGAAGGTATTCCACCTGACTTGCAGGGCTGCCCCCTGCTTCCCAATTACTATGGCTTCCCCTTTTAGGTGTTGTTGAATATCTGTCCTCATGTTCCATCTCCTCTCTACCTCCTTATTCTGAGCCTCATTGAAAATTACAGTACAATGTAACTCAGATTTGGGCACTACAGCCTCAGGTAATATGGCCTGCATGCCCTGTTTCCACTTTTCCCAGGTATCCCAGATCTGATCTTCTATGTCCCCTATCCAAAAAACATTGGCTCTCTTATCTTCTTGCACTATTAATTGAGCCCCTGCTCTTTCCACACTCAGCCCATTTCTGGTGCATTCTAATTTTAATTCCAGTTTCAATAAAGCATCTCTGCCTAACAAATTAATCGGAGTTCCTTTAGATACTAGTACTGGTAAGACAATTCCTTTATTTCCCATTTTCAAATGCACTGGAGCCGTGCACTGTGTCAACTGTGTTTTCCCCGAGAACCCTACCGTCTTAATAAATTTTCCTGACATGGGAAGGTGAAGGGCATACTGTGGCTGTACGCAAGTGTACGTGGCTCCAGTATCTATCATCATTGGTGTCAGTTGCCCTTCTAACGTAACCTGAACCATAGGTTCCTCCTCTGCCTCCCTCGTTATCATTGGGTAATGTCCCTTCCCACTCGAGTTCTCGGGGCACCCCTAATACCTTGCATAGGGGTTTACAGGTCCGCTCGGACCCCCAGGAGCCGGCATGTAGCCAAACTGTGGCTCCCTTGCCATCGGCTCCTGCTGATATGAGACAGGCCATGGTTTAAATGGGCAGTCTCTCTTCATGTGTCCAGGCTGGTTGCATCCCCAGCACAATCTTTCTGCCTCTCTTTTCCCCCTGTCTCCTCTCTAATCCTCTCTGCCCATAACTCCTCTGCCCCCCTCCTTGGGAGTTCCAGTCCTGTCTGGGCTGTCGCTTAACTCTACTCTGTCCCAATAGGGCATCTGTGGAAATGTTCCGCGGGAGACATTCATTATTGGCATGGGGTTTTCTGGCCCTTGACTGACAGAATGACCGGTTCCTCCATCTAATGGTGTAATGGCTGTACTCACACTAGTGGTGGCTGGCAGCATCTTTTTGCTTTTGTCTTTGTCCTTCTTTTTCAGTTCTTCGAGCTGCATTTGCAATAGCTTTCGCTGCACCTCTTCTTGCTGATCAGCCAGCTTTCGTTTGTCTCTCCGATATTGGCAGAATTGAGGGTTTGACAGGAGGCTCAGAGGATTGATCGAGAACACGTAAGTACGAATAGGGCAACAAGAAGTTGAGTGAAGAAAATTCCACGTGGTGTTAGTAAATCCCTGTGGATACCGCTTCGCACAGAGCAAAGGGCTGCATGGGCAGGGTAAGGAAAATTGAGTAAATCCCTGTGGATACCGCTTCGCACAGAGCGAAGGGCTGCATGGGCAGGGTAAGGAAAAGTAGAGTAAATCCCTGTGGATACCACTTCGCACAGAGTGAAGGGCTGCACGGGCAGGGTAAGGAAAAGTAGAGTAAGTCCCTGTGGATACCGCTTCGCACAGAGCGAAGGGCTGCACAGGCAGGGTAAGGAAAAGTAGAGTAAATCCCTGTGGATACCGCTTCGCACAGAGCGAAGGGCTGCACGGGCAGGGTAAGGAAAAGTAGAGTAAATCCCTGTGGATACCGCTTCGCACAGAGCGAAGGGCTGCACGGGCAGGGTAAGGAAAAGTAGAGTAAATCCCTGTGGCTATTTCTCCACTGCGTGGACTACGTGATCACTGAATGCTTGAGGGGTCAGTTGCTACACACCTCTGAGTCCCCGAGACCCCCAAAACCAACAGAATTTTAATCCAAATTGTCGCAAAAAGCGCTTACCTTTTTCTGGGTGCACCCGTAATTCTGTTAGCTCTGTAAGGGCTCCCGAGGGACTGGGAAGCGGCCTCAACCCGCGGAATCTTTTCCGCGGGCCTCTTTCCGACCCTGCTCGCGGTCACCAATTTTGTCGTGGTTATTTGAAATGACTTGGAGACACAGACAATTCTTCAAGAAAATTAAACCTTTATTTGCAAACAAAGGCTGAGGCAATCAATGAACTTGTCACCGAAAGCCCCCCGAGCTCCGGTGTACAGCATTCTTTATAGTAATTTCTTATCTCAGTTACATTTCGGTTTTATTAGCATACCCAATCAATTTTTAGTTGCATATCATCTATATATGAATTAATTAATTGCTCTTGCCTAGCCCGCGGTACGTCACCATTGTTTTTCACCCGTTCGCATTGGGGCCTTATTCGTGGCCAAGATTATGTTTTCCAGACAACCTCCTTCACAGTACATTCCTGCTCGCAGCATCCTGTCCGCCACCGTTATCTCGTACTAAACAAAGGCTGAGTGTAATACATGGGATACATTTCAGCTAATAGTGTTGCAAAACAAGCAGGTGTTCTGTAAGTGCCATAATATGCAGCTAAGAGAGTACAAAGTATCTAGTGAAAACAACACATAACAAAATGTGCCTAGTAAAATAATACATATTAATATTCGGTACCTAGAAGTGATACATAGTATAGTAAATAGCTAATACATAGTGATTATAGTTCAGGTATATATAATGATTATGTCAGGTATATTTCTCAATATAATACACCCCTATAAGTGTTACTACACCTTTCCCATTCCTCAATTCCACTGAAATTGCCTCCTTAGACGAGCCCTCTAATCTATCCTGCCAAAGCACCACTGTAATATTTTCTCTGACAAGCAATGCAATACCTCTCCCACTTGCCCCTCCGATTCTATCACACCTGAAGCAACGAAATCCAGGAATATTTAGTTGTCAATCACACCCCTCCTGCAACCATGTTTCACTAATAGCTGCAACATCTGTCACGTACCCCGTGACGGGTTAAAGAACCAGCAGAAATGGAAAACACATTGGAGTCTGGTATTGCTAACAGCTATTAGTGTTTATTAGTTAGTAACTACGCAATACAGTACTATAAATGCAGATACATCAAACAGGTTAGCAATGATATATATATATATACACACACACATACTTAAGTGTGGAAATATGAACAAAACTAGGCTCTTTCAAACCTCGGGGTGAATGAATACAGTCTTACAATGATGAAGAGAGTTCTGTTCAGTTTGAGGTAGTTGAGTAACATTGGAGAGAGAGAGGTGAGAGGTGAGCTAATGCCGTCGATCTTCCCGTTGTCTTCCGAAAATCTGTTGAAGTCACCGACTGTGACCATAACACGTACGACCATTCTTCAGTAATGGAATTATCACACAGGCAAGGGTGGACACAAATAATTCCCCACTGGTCGCACCTTTTCACACTACTAGAGCCACTGATCGATTTCCCCGAATCAATCCTCCAAAAACCCCACCTTCCTGTGGGTGCAACAAAGCTTGTTCAGTGTCCGAAACTGTGTGTATGTCTGTGTAACAGCGGACCTGGTTTTCATCTCCACATGTTGGACACCAGCTGTCTATCAATCTGCTCTGCCCTCCTCTCTCTGCAAGAACTTTGCAAGCAGGCAAGTGTCCATGTGGAAAGGTAAACAACTTGTAGAGAAACCATAACATTGATCTTTCCAGCAGTTTCTGTCTCTCTCTCTCTCTCTCTCTCTCTCTCTCTCTCTCTCTTTTTTAATAACAGGGTCTCTGCGTTGGACATCTCCCTCTCTCTCTTTGTAACAGCTCAAACAGTGTCCAAAAGTCAGTCTCATTCTCCTGACATTTTAAAGTGATTGTCCACAGAAAATATGAACCCTAGGGGTACATAACACATCATATTTCCAGGTATCAATCCATGCTCTAAGCTCATCCACCTGTGCTCCTAGCATTAAAATAGATGCATTTAAGAAACTCTCCATCTCTTACTCTCTGTTTATCCCTAACAGTGCAAACAACTTTATTATCTTTTTCTTCCTTCTCCCCTACATCTTCGGTCTGAGCGCTTCCCTTCTCTATCACCTGCCTATCCTCCCTCACACACTGTCTACTAGCTTTCTCTATTTGTGAACTAACCTCCTCTCTCCTAGTCTCTTCAATTTGATTCCCACCCCCCAACCATTCTAGTTTAAAGTCTCCCCAGTAACCTTAGCAAATCTCCCTGCCAGGATATTGGTCCCCCTAGGATTCAAGTGCAACCCGTCCTCTTTGTACAGGTCACACCTGCCCCAAAAGAGGTCCCAATGATCCAGAAACTTGAATCCCTGCCCCCTGCTCCAATCCCTCAGCCACACATTTATCCTCCACCTCATTCCATTCCTACTCTCACTGTCGCGTGGCAGAGGCAGTAATCCCGAGATTACTACCTTTGCGGTCCTTCTTCTCAACTGCCTTCCTAACTCCCTATATTCTCCTTTCAGGACCTCTTCCCTTTTCCTATCTATGTCATTGGTACCTATATGTACCACGACCTCTGGCTCCTCACCCTCCCACTTCAGGATATCTTGGATGTGATTACATAGATTACATTTATCTTTATAATAAGAGAAGCTGAGTACATGAGTAAGGTGATTTTAGTGGGACTGCACCTGCAACTTTATATCGTTTCCTTGCTCTATTTCATCTAAAAATGGATGTATTTGCAAGGTACAGAATACACTAAACGTTTCTTAGAAAGTTTTCAAGATTAGTGGGTTTGCTGTACAAGGCAAGGGTGAGCCTGTACACTCTTAAAATTTGAAAGAATGAGAAGAGTTCCAACGGAAACATTCAAAATACGTACAAGGAAACATTCTTACAAAAGGATCTAATGCTTTCCCGGTGGATATGATGAATAAACTCTTCTCAGGCTTCCAGCCAGGAACTGGTATCAACTATAACTGATGTTTTGATGACAAACTCTGCCATCTTCATCAGCATCATCCCTGAAGGAGATAGCAGAGTTTGTCATCGAAACATTGGTTATAATCGATACTTGTACCCGGCTGGAAGCTCAAAGAGTTCATTTGATGTTCTTAGAAAGTTTGACAGACTGAATACATGGAAGATATTCCCCCAGATGAAGAGTTTAGACTCGGGTCACAGACTTACAATAAGGAATTGGCCATTTAGGATTGACGTTAGGATAGACATGTAGAACCATACAGCACAGGAACTGACCCTTCAGCTGGTGATGTATTCACCGAACACAGTGCTGAATTAAACTAAACCTTTTCTGCCTCCATATCCAAACACCCTCTGGCTAAAGAAATTTCTCTTCACCTCCATTCTAAATGGATGTCCCTCTATTCTAAGGCTGTGCCCTCTGGTCCTAGACTCACCCACACTAGGAAACATCCTCTCTACATCCACTCTATCTAGGCTTTTTTAAAATTCAATAGGTTTCAATGACATCCCTCTTCATTCTTCTAAATTCCAGCAAGTCCAGGCCCAAAGTAATTCAATGCTGCTCAGACATCAACCATTTCATTCCCAGAATCTTTCTCATGAACTTTCTCTGGACTCACTCCAATGCCAGTACATTTTTTATTAGATAAGGGGGCCCAAAACTGCTCACAATACTCCAATACTCCAAGTGAGGCCTCACCAGTTACATCTTTGCTTTTACATTCTAGTCCTCTTGAAATGAATGCTTACATTGTATTTGCCTTCCTCACTGCCGCCTGAACCTGAAAATTAACCTTTAGGGAATCCTGCACAAGGACTCCCAATTCCCTTTGTGCCTCAGAGCTTTGTATTTTCTCTCCATTTAGAAAATAGTCTACCCTTTCATTTCTTCTACCAAAGCGTAAGACCATACAATTTCTGACACTGTATTCCATCTGCCACTTATTTGTCCATTCTCCTAATCTGTCCAAGTCCTTCTGTAGCCTCTCTACTTCCTCAAAACTAGTTGCCCGTCCACCTATCTCTGTGTCGTCCACAAACTTGGCCACAAAGCTATCAATTCCATTATCCAAATCATTGACTTGCAACGTAAAAAGAAGTGATCCCTACACAGACCCCTGTGGAACACCATTAGTCACCAGCAGCCATTCAGAAAAGGCTTTCCCACTCTTTGCCTCCTGCCAATCAGTCAATGCTCTATTCATGCTAGTATCTTTCCTGTAGTACCATGAACTTTTGTTAAGTGCCTCATGTGCAGCTCCTTATCAAAGGCTGTCTGAGAATCCACTGATTCTCCTTTGTCTATCCTGCTTGTTATTTCCTCAAAGAATTCCAACAATCCAACCGAAAGGTTTTGGCCCGAAATGTTGACTGTACTCTTTTCCATAGATGCTGCCTGGCCTGCTGAGTTCCTCCAGCATTTTGTCTGTGTTCCTCTGGATTTCCAGCATCTGCAGATTTTCTCTTGTTTGTGATTCCAACAGATTTGTCAGGCAAGATTTTCCCTTAAGGAAACCATGCTGACTTTGGTATTATCTCTCCGGTGTTACTTTCCAGGGTTGCAATATCTACTCCTGCCTCTCTTTTACTCTTTATATATAAAAAACATCTTTGATATTGTTGGCTAGCTTACCTTTGTATTTCATCTTTTCCACTCTTATGGCTTTTTAGTTGCCTTCTGTTGGTTTTTAGAAGTTTCCCTATCCTCTAACTTCCTTCTAATTTTTGCTATATTATGTTGCTTTTGACTTCCCTTGTCAGACATGGTTGCCTTTGGGATGTGTCTATCTAGCACCTTCTGAATTGCTCTCAGAACTCCAGCCATTGCTGCTCTGCCATCATTCCTGCTAGTGTTTCCTTCCTATCAAGTTTAGCCAGTTCCTCTCTCATGCCTTTATAGTTCCCTTTACTCCACTGTAATTCTGATACATCTGACTTTAGCTTCTCCTTCTCTAATTGCAGGGTGATCTAACGTATTATGATCACTGCCTCCCAAGGGTTCCTTTCATAATCAAATCTGGTCCATTACACAACACCCCATTCAGAATAGCTGATGGGCTCAACCACATGCTGTTCTTAAAAGTCATGTTGCAGGCATTCTACAAATTCTCTCTCTTGAGATCCAGCACCAGCCTGATTTTCCCAATCTACTTGCATATTGATATCTCCCATAACTATCATAACATTGCCCTTATTACATGACAAAGATCATGAAGAAATACTAGATTAATACCATCCACAAAGCCATAATGAAGCTCAAATCAGAGTTTATAAGGGTCACAGATGACCTGGGACTCATGATGGCTAGCATTTACAGGATACCTGTGAATGCGGAGCAGCTTATGTCAGCCAGATGGGATGCATGGTGGAAACCTGAATCAAGGAGCACAGGAGGTGTATCTGTTTGGGTTACCTGGAGAAACTGGCGGCAGCAGAACATTGCATTTGCAATGGCCATAGGAGATTGACTTCGACAGCACAAAACTACTATGCCGTGCCAATGGCCTGGTGAAGGAAGCCATTGAAATAAAACTAGGGGAAAAGAAATTTAACAAAGATGAAGGTCTCATTCTAAGTAAGAACTGGAATTCGATTGTAAATAAGGTGGGACAGGGGAAACCTAATTGGTTGAGTACTAACCAATCAGGAGGGACGGATGATGGGGTTATAAATACCACCAGGCTAGACGTGCCCAGGTATCATCCCTGAGGAAAATGGCAGAGTCTGTCATTGAAACTTCTGTTATAGTCATTATCTGTAACTGGCTGGAAGCCCGAGAAGAGTTTATTAATCATATACGCTGAGAAAGCACTAGATTCTTCATCTATCTTCCTTTGTAATTTGTAGCCCACATCCTGGCTACAGCTAAGATCTTTCATCAGAACTGGGAAGGTCTCAGTTAGAAACATTGACTCTTTATTGCCCTTCATAGATACTGCCTGACTTGCTGAACTCAATTTTCTGAATGTGCAAGATCAGCCATGATTTTGATCAGTGATATAAAAGGGTAGAACATATAAATGGAATAATGTAATAAAATGAATAAGCTTAAGCTGATACAGTAGTTAGCGCTACACATGAAAACTATCATGGATCTGTTAGGCTGAATGGCCTTATCTGCCACCATTCTGACCAAAGCCAGAACCTTTCTCAGAGCTTAAAATATTGACTCCATTCGGACTCTTTCCCAGTCGGACCCACCGGCTTTATCCAATCAGAGACGTCGCCTTGCCAGCTGGTGATTGGACACCTCGGCGGGCCACATCCCACTCTTGCTGTCTGATTGTGAACAATTGGCTACTATGAGACCAATCACTGACTAACGTCTTTAGTGCGGTTACCGGGGTTGAGTCTCTGCAATCTCCGAAGACACCGTGAAACAGACCAGCTTCGAGATCGCGGCTCCGGCGGTCTGTACACCGGAAGTGTTCTACCGTCGTGAGGGAATTAGCGGTGGCTGTATTCTGACTTCCGGTGGCGACTCTGTGTTGAGACCGAGGTGGGAGTTGGGGGGTGGCGAGGAGAAGGAGGATGAGGTGTGGAGATAAGAGAGCGTGAGGCAAGGATCGTGGGATGAGGAGGTAGGGTGAGGGATTTGAAGGGAGGCATATTAAGAGCTCGAGAAATTCTGCAGATGTTGGAAATCAATAGCAACACACAAAATGCTGGAGAAACACAGCAGGTCAGGCAGTACCTATGGAAAAGAACAAACAGTCGACGTTTTGGGCCGAGACCCTTCTTCAGGACTGGAAAGGAAGGGGGAAAGATGCCAGAATAAAAAGGTGGGGGGAGGGGAAGGCGGGTAGCTGAAAGGTGATTGGTGAAGCCAGGTGAGTAGGAAAGGTAAAGGGCTGGAGAGGAGTAAGAAGTGTGGAGATGAGGGAAGGTAAGGTTTGGGGATGTGAGATAAAGAGGTGAAGAAGGATCGTAGTGCGATCAGGGATGATCAGCGAGAGGAGAGAAGGTGAGGTAAGAGGCATTGGTGGGGTAAGTAGAGTATTGTTAGAAGTTTTTGCTGAAGCTATGTTGGGGGTGGTGGTGCACGATGAACATCAGTTTTCCAGGCCAGTGAGTAAGTATTTGACTGTATAAATGTTATTTCTCTGTTACATAAAGGAAATCTGCTTTTACTGTTTTGATAATAAGTTTATTATTGTTGCATGTACTTGGGTGCAATGAAAAGCCTTTGCTTGCGTATCATCTGGCACATTGAGTTAGTACAAAATCAAAAACAATACGGAAGAGAAAGTGCAGTGCAGGTAGACAAAGTGCAAAAGACATGGTGAAATAAATTGAGAAATGGAGTAAGAAATAAGAATACCAGAACCTCATAATAGTGGGGTAGAAACAAGATATTAAATAACATGGATGTTTTCAATGAACATGGTTATAAATTTCACTGACATGCAAGCTCTATATGATGTGAGTCTGTGTTACTTACTGTACCTGGGGGTTTAACTCTTCAACAAATTGAGTAACTGTGATTGTGGTGTAGAGTGCACTCTAACTTTTCTATTATTTTCTTAGGTTATTTATCTAACCTTAACCTCACTGGAAAGTTGGATAAACTTGGTACCATTGGTTGAAGTAAACCAGCAACTTGCAGATCTTTGCTTGGATTGAAAGGGGAAGAATGACTGAATAAAAATCGGGTTATGTATTCTGGTATGATAAGAACCTACAGGCATGAAGATGCAAACTCAATAGAGTACTGTGACTGCGGCTGAATGTAGTGTGTGATTTGAGCCAAGCAAAATGGCAAAACGGAAAGCAGGGTAAATATTTTCCACATAATTACTTGTTTCCTTATTAAAGAAGCTACATAAAATATTAGTCTGCATCACAAAACTAGTATATAGACAGAATTCAGTGTAACATCTTAGAACTCATTTCTGCAATATTGAGTCCTTGTGTGACATTAAGGAGCCTCTGATTGCTATTGCCACAAAGGGGATATCTACATAAAGGTTAATGTACAGTTCTTGGGCACATGTAAAAAAAATCTGTAAAGGTGAAGATGCTTTCAAAAATAATGGAATGAAAAGATTAAAAAAAACTGTAAAGAGCAGTAAATATTAAAGCGAAATGAAATCAATATTTGGTACGATCACCCTTTACCTTTAAAACTGCATAACTTCTCTTTATGAAACTGTCATGCAGTTTTATCAGAAGATTAACTGATGGGTTGTTCCAAGCCTCTTGGAGTACTTGGCCACAGTTGTTCTGTAGACTTTAGCTGTCTCTGCAGGTGATACCAGACAGCTTCGATGATGTTGAGATTCTGGCTTTGGAGGCCGTACCGGCTGAAGCCATATATTAAAATTAGGGTGATTGATTTACTTATTTATTATTATTATTTTATTTTGTTTTTTTCTCTTCTAGATTATGTATTTCATTGAACTGCTGCTGCTAAGTTAACAAATTTTACGTTACGTGCCGGTGATAATAAACCTGATTCTGATTCTGACGTTGCGTGGTACTGTAGACATAAGAACTAATTACCCCAACAATCTTGGGCTATAAGCAGACATTTGATAAACATGAGATTCTGTAGGTGATTGAAATCCAGAGTAATACACACAAAATGCTGGAGATTGATTATAGATTGGACAGGAATTGGTGTGGTCATTTATAGCTTATTGACAGTTGTATGTCATAGCAGAAAATGTGCCAAGGGACGTATGATATATTGAAAACTTTTATTTGCCTTATATTATCCCACAACATAATTTAACAATAATCCCTATTGTTTCACCATGTCTTGATATGGATTGAAATGTTCTTATGACAAAGACCTGATATAGAAACACAAAACTTCCAGTTGTTCAGTTCATGTTTTGTAATAAGTATTTTACCTTATTAGAATTCTGACAGAACTAGTCGGCTTTTCTTGTGTAACTTCTAAGCTAAGCATTATTATCAGTGTAATGTGATAGTAGGGAGTAAGAATGTTTATGAGAAATGAATTGATTTTTTAAAAACAATATCCAAAGGCATGTGGACAGTGCTTGTACTTATTGCCTATTCTCCTTGAGGAACCGCTTTACAATTGCAGTCTTTCTGATATGGGTAGTTCAGTGCTGCTGGGAAATGGGTTGAAGGATTTCAACCCTATTGTGATACATTTCTAATTTAGAATTGTGTACAGTTTGAAAGGGAAATTTGAGATGGTGAAGGTGTTCCAATGCGGCTGTTGTCTTTTGCCTCTTTTGGTGATTGTAGTGGTGGGTTTGGGAGCTGCTGTTGTTGCCTAGGATGAGCAATGGCAGTGTGAATTTTATAAATAATAACACACTTCAGCCACTATGTACCCACAGGTGAGGGTGTGAAGGTTTAAGGTGATGTACTAATTAACTGTGCTGCTTTTCCCTAAGTAGTTTTGGGTTTCTGAAATATTGAAGCTGCATTCATTGAGCAAAAGAAGCATATTCCATCGCAATACTGACTTGTTTTAGCTTTGTGGCTTTTCCACCTGAGTTTCTGGTCGCTAGTGCCCTTCTTTAGCCCATTTCGATCCCTCCCTCTCTCCCAGAGGTTTTTAGTGTTGGGGAATGAAGCATCTGCGATGTCATTGAACATCGAGGGGAGGTGATGAGGCTCTCACTTGAGATTGTTGCTGTCTGATATTTGCTTGTTGTGCTCTGTCTTCCACTAAAGTGTGAAAGTTCATTCCCTTTATCTTGTATTGTGATTAGTAATGGGTCTAATTTCTAGCGTGACTTCTTAGATTAAAAAAAAGTTTACTTCAAAAAGACACTTAAACTATCCAATCCACTGTAGACCTATGAAATATAATACTTTCTCAATTTTTTTTATTGCAGGTTAATGTTATTACCTAACTTACTTTTGTTGGTACCCAGCTATAAAGTTATTGGTTCCATTAGGATTTTCATGAAGTGCCCTACACTTCCTGCACTACTGACAGATTCTCTGGGATGTCTTGTACTGTTTTAGGAACTATCAGTGTAAATTCTAATCTCCAGATTGTAGTTAACTATACATTAAAAATACAGGCCATCCCTGGGTTACCTAAGAGTTTTATTCCTTAGAACTCTCAGTAAGTCTTGTTTCCCCATAAATCAGAAATACAATTTTTCTACAATAACCCATACACTGGCTGTCATTCTTTGCTTTCATTGAATAATCCCACCTATAATTAAGGAAATGTAATATTCAGTCCACATCCAGTCATCAATGACTGCCAAGAAACATTATTAATAGCTTGAAAAATGCTTTCAAAAGGTATGGACGAACTTGCATGAAGATGGATTTCTACAAGTGAAGTTGTTAATGCAGGAGCTACTGTATTCCTTTGACTGCTGAGTACTTTGAAATTTCTTGAAGGGTGGTAAAAAGTACTGTCAACTAGTCTTTTGCTCATTAATGGATTCCTGAAAGTTTAATATTGTGTTGACTTGAAGAAATTGAAGGATGTTATTTATATTATTTAACATATTCTTACAGTTGTAGTCTTAGCTGGAATAGATGGGCTTTCTATAAACTGAGAATGGCCAACCTTAGACAATTCCTTGGTTGAAAATTGCTTTGGAATTTCAGAGCTTATAAAGTGCTATTTCATGGTTTAAGTTCTTTAACTTTCAAGATAATGCTGATATCTCACTGATTGTTGGAGTTTGAGGCAATTCGGCAATCACTTGGAGCAATACAGAAAACTCTGCGGCTCATAAAGAATTCCTCGCTGCAATAAATGTGTGCTTTTGGTTAGTTTCTTTGGTATAAGCAATTATAAGTTCACTGGTATTGCCTGTTTCTATTTAATTCATCATGACTGATTATAATCTAAATTGTAAAAGTAAACTTCGCTCAACAAACTTCAGTCAGGGAATGAATTATCAAATCCCAGAAAGGCAGTCAATATTTTGAAAGCTTCCAAGATCTGTTTTTTGCCTTTAATATGAATTTAACAGAGATTTACTCCACATCTTCTGCTGTCACATGGTATTCGTAAAACTGTTAACAGTAAATGTGTTTTTCTTTGACTAGGTGTGACGTAATGGCGGCCGGAAAGAATATGAAATATGACTCTCTGGTGCTTTTGTGTGAGTGGCATTCGTGTGGATTCACAGCGTATGGAATGGAAGATTTCAGTGATCATATCGCAGGGCATTTAAAAGAACATTTACAGGACCAAATACAGGGAGATGAAAATGATATTGAACAACAAGGTGGGGTGAGCAGTGAAATAACTGAGCTGATGATGGCAACCTTGGGGGGTGGTGGGGAATGTGAGCGATAGTAGTTCTGAAAACACTCAACCAGAAAGCTACATATTTACATATAGCTAATGGTAGTATTACCTGGATTTGAACAATACTCAGAGGCATAGCTCCTTTGGCCACTCGGCTGTCCCTTTCTCTTAAGTTCTAGTTGTGTGGCACAAATGATTAGCTGTCTTCAAAATTTCTATTATGTTTTGCTGTACTTTAAAAATATGCAAGCGCCATCTGTGAGCCTGCAAATCTAATTCCCTTTTTCTGAGGAGCATACCTGGGCAGAAAATTAATTGTCCGTTAACGAGTTAATTTTTCTGCAAGTATATTGCTCAGTTTGAGTTTGTGAATCCTGGTAGCATTAGGATGTTAACCCTGTGTGGCCAGTTAGAATGAGCTAATAATTAAACTTCTTTGGTTCCTTTAAATACTGTTCTAAAACGCTGTTCAAAGTTAAATGTGGAAGTTTAGAAGATGGAGAAGTGATGAGAAGGACTCCGGTTTTTGGTGGAGGATCTAACAGTGACAATAAGGCAGCTGAGACCAGAGTCCTTGCCACATAAGTTGAGGTGCAACTCAGGGCAAAGCAAAGCCTAAAATGTTGACTGTTTACTCTTTTGCATAGATGCTGCCTGGCCTGCTGAGTTCCAACAGCATTTTATGTGTGTGACTGTCATTGTTTCCTTCTGTTGAGTTCATCCAGCATCTTGTGTGCTGGTGGATGAATTAGAATAGGTCAAAGCCTTTTGTGGTCTTGATTTTAGGTATTTTAACAAAGCTATGCCATTGAATCAGAATCAGGTTTATTATCACCGGCATGTGACGTGAAATTTGTTAACTTAGCAGCAGCAGTTCAATGCAATACATAATCGAGCAGAGAGAGAAAAAAATAAAATAAAATAAAACATAATAAACAAGAGAATCAATTATGTATATTGAATAGGTTATTAAAAACATGCAAAAAAACAGAAATACTTTTTTTTTAAAAAGTGAGGTAGTGTCCAAAGCTTCAATGTCCATTTAGGAATCGGATGGCAGAGGGGAAGAAGCTGTTCCTGAATCACTGAGTGTGTGCCTTCAGGCTTCTGTACCTCCTACCTGATGGTAACAGTGAGAAAAGGGCATGCCCTGGGTGCTGGAGGTCCTTAACAATGGACGTTGCCTTTTTGAGACACCGCTCCATAAAGATGTCCAAGGGTACTTTGTAGGCTAGTACCCAAGATGGAGCTGACTAGATTTACAGTCCTCTACAGCTTCTTTTGGTCCTGTGCAGTAGCCCCTCCATGCCAGTCAGTAATGCAGCCTGTCAGAATGCTCTCCATGGTACAACTATCGAAATTTTTGAGTGTATTTGTCGATGTACCAAATCTCTTCAAACTCCTAATAAAGTATAGCCGCTGTCTTGCCTTCTTTATGACTGCATCAATATGTTGGAACCAGTTTAGATCCTCAGAGATCTTGACACCCAGGAACTTGAGGCTGCTCACCCTCTCCACTTCTGATCCCTCTGAGGATTGGTATGTGTTCCTTTGTCCTACCTTTCCTCAAGTCCACAATCAGCTCTTTTGTCTTACTGACATTGAGTGCCAGGTTGTTGCTGTGGCACCATTCCACTAATTGGCATATTTCACTCCTGTACGCCCTCTTGTCACCACCTGAGATTCTACCAACAATGGTTGTATCATCAGCAAATTTACAGATGGTATTTGAGTTGTGCCTAGCCATACAGTCATGTGTATACAGAGAGTAGAGCAGTGGGCTAAGCACACACCCCTGAGGTGCGCCTGTGTTGATCGTCAGCGAGGAGGATATGTTATCACCGATCCGCACAGACTGTGGTCTTCTGGTTAGGAAGTTGAGGATCCATTTGCCAAGGGAGGTACAGAGGCCCAGGTTCTGCAACTTCTGAATCAGGATTGGCCTTGTAATGCCACAAATGTAAATTTTTCCTTTGACATTTTCATTCTCTACCTTTGAGAGTGAATGGAATCAGAGTTTGAGCAGAGTGAGATGATGACTGGTGGCTTCTCACATCAGGCCAACCATGCCAATGCATTGGCTCGAGTTTAAGAAATATTAAGAATCTACACTATTTTCAGATTCTGCATTGAGCAAAATATATTGCAAACCCTCTGAAAGCAGTTAATGAAAATGGGTAAATCGCAGCTTAATTTTTGCCTCCAGTGTACAATGTATTGAAATATATTTTCATCCGTGTATATAAATGGTTAATGGAGCTGATTTAGGGGAATTTTACTTTGTCCGAATTCCTGAGTAATACAAAAAAGGATCCTTATAATGTTAGCATCCCATATTGTAATGCCTAATACTTAGAAAGTATTCTTAAGCCCACTGTCCCTACTGGGGCATTGCCACCGACAGCTCTCCAGAGTCCTCTGTCCTGAGTCGAAGGTTGATCAGCTCTGTGGCTTCCGCTTTCACTACATGACTCCATACGTTTTCTAGATGAAGATCCTTCCTTGGAAAAGAAGGTCTTTAGAGCTTCTGTTGGTGTTTCTGTGGCTCTGGGTTTTTACAGTGTGGAGTTGTTAGGCCCATGTCCAACCCTTCTCTTTTCCCATCTGGGCTTGGGCCTATCCGTGGCAGAGTTTTATAACCTGTAATTTAGCCAATTTAGGAAACTGCTCTATCCAGTTAGCATCAGCAGCAATGCAAGTTCCTTCATTGGAGTAGAAGGTTCATATTTGCAAATCTTCTGCTGCAATAGAGGTCAAAATCAAATGACTCACCAATTAAAGAAACAGAATGAACTATGCATGTGTCCCAACATAGTCTCTTGTGATGTGTTGATACTCAAAGTGAGGTGGTTACATGTTAATTCAGTATTTTAACAACATAAGCAAACAGCAATTTTAAGTACTTTGACTAGAGAAATGTGAATAATGCTTGTTTGAATACTGTAGAATATTTTGAGATTGAGATGTAACTGGGAGAACTATTTATTTTGGAGCAAAAAATTTAGACATGCCATTTTCTATTTTACTCAGCGAATCAGGCACCATTTTGTGTCAGTGTACTTTCATGAGAACTAAGAATAGTTGGGTATAGTACAGAAGCTATAGAGTTGGAGAAGACAGAGAATTTGTGCGGTAGGGTAAAAACCAAGAAACTGAATGAAACAAGTGATGGTGCCAGCTTAGGGTGCTGAAGGTTTGTTACCCCACTGTTGACAATCTGAAAAGTGACGAGCTTGAAATGTTAGTCTCTTTCCCCATAATGTGCTGAATTTGCATAATTTTTTAAATAACTTTTGTGCCTGCAATTTTCTCACTGTGCAATTAAACCTGTGCCTCCATTGACCCACTGTGAATTTTGTTTATTTCTTAGAGGAACACCAGTGTCTGTGGGCTGACTGTGGCTACTACTCCGTGGAGAGTTCAACTGATGTGATCCGCCATGTATATTTTCACGCCTACCACACGAAGCTTAAGCACTGGGGTTTGCAGACCCTTCAGGCTCAGACTGAACTCGAGCATTGTTTACTGGATCGGCAGAGCCGTAATATCATTCCAGAAATTCCAGAGAGCTTTATCTGTCTCTGGGGGCACTGTGATGTGAGAATTCATCTTAGCAGTCTTGTTTGTTGTAATTCTGCCTATCGGTTTGTAGAATCATTCAGTCTTACAACATGGAAATAAGCCCTTTGTCCACAATATCTACACTGACTCATCAAGCCCCGATTTACACTGAACCCTGTTTCAAGTTCAAATTCAATTGTCATTCAACCATACATGAATACAGCCAAGCAAAACAGAGTACTAGCAGTCATACATGTATAACATTTAATTACAATAGCAGTAAACATACAGCGCACAAAAAAAAATAACATAGCCCAAGTCCCTGAGTGTAATGTTCTGTAGACTGGTGGTGCATCGGATGTTGTCGGCAAGAACAAGCCTGCAGCAGTTTGATCATCACATATGGCTGAAGGTGAATGTAATCCAGTTTGTCTTCCACCAAGTGAATATCAGAGAACAGCACCAACCCACATTCCCATCAACTCTGTCTGGTTCCGTCCCTCACATACACGCCTGAGGCACCTTACAGTGAGCAAATAACCTATCAACATTCACATCTTGGGTAGGTATATGGAGGCTGGCACACCCAGAGGAAACCCAAGTGGTCACAGGCAGAAAGTGTAAACTTCACATGCACCAGTGGTCAGGATTGAACCTGGAACTCTGAATCTGTGAAGCAGCAACTCTGTAAGTCACACCAATATGCTGACCAGTCAACGTATTGAAAACATCGCATTTTAAGCTGTAGTCACCACAGCAACATTGTCTCGTTCAGTGAGGATGAGGGAGGAAAATGCCGCTTCCTAAACAACAATCAATACATTCCATATGTGTGAGAGGGAGGTGGTTTCCCTTGATTTGTCTAGAGGGTTAGATATGCACAGATTGCATATTGTGTTAATAGTTCATCACTTGCCATGTTGCTTTCCCATTTATCATTGCTGTGTTTTCCTTTTAGAGCACTTTTGAGAATCCAGAGTGGTTCTACAGACATGTGGACATGCATGGGATGTGTTCAGACCGTGATGCAACCTCAGAGTCTAATGTTATAATACCCTGCTGTTGGAAAGGTGAGCCCTTCCTAGCATCGGATTGATCATCAGGCTCTTGCACACACTAATTCACTGAGCAAACCTAGCTACCAAATAAGTTGTAAAATTAACATGACTTCCAAATTTGTTGGGGTAGGGCAGTAGATCTTGACATCCTAATAGCTGCTGCTCTCTGTTGATAGCTATCTCTGAGGCTTTATTTGAAATGGAATATTCTGTAAAGTAATACTGATAATTGAAGTTGAAGGGCCAAGTAATTAGGAAAGGCAAAATTAATGTGGATGATTTGTACCACAAATGGTTGGGTTTCATGAATTCTGTTGACTTGAGCTGTGGCTTTGGGGTGTAATGGCAAGTTTTCAATGTGTCTAATGGAGAAGAGTCTAATATTGGCATGTTTTGATACAGAAAATCGAATAGTGGCTGGGTAAGTCTCAGGATTTCCTTAAAGTAATTGATATTGATGGAATAAAGGAACTTTGGGATCTGATAAACATCTACTACTTACTATTTAGTTACCTTGCAGACTTCTGATTGTGATTACATAATCATGTTTTTGGCTATTCATTGCCCATTTTCTGCTTTTAGATTGTGAAGCAACATTCAAAGTGAAATTTAAATTAAGAGAACATCTGCGTAGTCACACTCAAGAGAAAGTAGTGGCATGTCCAACTTGTGGAGGGATGTTTGCCAGCAATACCAAATTCTTTGATCATATACGCAGGCAGATGGCAACAGAATGTAAGTAAAATGCTTTGGGAATACTCTGAGAGATTTTTATTTTAAACAATTTCACAGAGCAAGATCACTGACTATGAAGCAGAGTTACTTTGCAGGCTTACATTACTCTAAGCATGGTCTGAACATTGAAACGACGTACTGTATATAACACAGCTCCTAACCACAGCACAATCACAATGCGAAGTACTTCAGGACATGAACTCCAATTAGGACTTGTTAAATAGTGTTGGCAATATTCATTGCCCTTGTGTGGCCGTATCCTGTAGAAGTTATTTACTTTTGACTTTGATATAAAGCCAGATACTTCAAAGTGGGTTGTGACTTCATGTCATTTGATGTCATTGACCTAGATACAACTTCATAAAGGCTCATGTGAATGTCTATTTTTACACAGAGCTGAACCTATTGCTATAAGAATTGCTTGTCATAAGGTTTTGTTCTGTCTCACTAGACCAACGCTTTCAATGCTCCCACTGCTCTAAAAGATTCGCCACTGAGAGGCTACTCAGAGATCACATGCGGCATCATGGCAAGTCAAGTTTCATGCTGTTTCTAACTTTTTCCAATTAGGCTTTTGTTGTACGAATATCTTTTATTGATATCATTTTTTTATGGGGGTGTGTGGTGTTCCAACATTTAGGTTTGTTCCAGTAACAACCTCCCTCTTAGAAATTCTCAGATCTCTAGATTTTGTGATCAACTGTGCTCTCAAACTTTCCAAAGAAAGCTGTCCACATAGATCCCTGCAGCAGAGTTGATTTTTGTCATTGGTTTAGGAGGATACCTGGTGCTGGCAACTGTGATATAAAATGGGAGGGGGAAAAGCACAATGTTTTCTGTTTTAAGCATTTTACAGAGCTAAAAATGATTACAATATCCATCTTAAAGTATAACATTTTCTAAAATTGTTTTGGAAATCTTTAGTTGACTTATTACAACATTGAATTACACACACCAACAAGCAAAATAATGTACTTGTTTTAGGGTATTTAGCAACAATATTAGTTTGTAAATATAAAAAAAATTCGTTGGTGTATGGGAATGCTGCAGAACCATGCAATTTTAACGCTTGTTTCACAGACAGCAACTCCAGAGTTTTACATAGCAACTTCACCTGTGTAGTTCTATTTATTATCAAAGTAAGTATGCAGTATACAACCCTGAAATTTTTTTCCACACCAATGGTCAAGAAACAAAGCAGAACTGTGGAACAAACCTGTTCAAACATCAACCCTCACCACCCCGCATGCGCAAAAAAAATTGCGCAAATGGCAACAAAATAAAACGATTAAAAAAACACTATATAAAACACAAAACGCATAATTCGTTCAGCCCAGCGTTCATCACTTACAGGCCACTGGATTCAAAACTCGCCCAATTGTAGCAACAAAAAAAGAGCAGCTCAAACTAGAAATGGAACACATTTAAAAACTGAATCTAAGTCTACAATCCATGTCGACTGAATCCTGCTCCGGCTCCATCCGCCAACACCATCGAACGCAAGGACCTTCCCTTGGGAGCAGCGAGCGAGAGACTGCCAGATGCAGACACTGTCTCCAGCAGAAGCAAGCAAGAAGCTGGCAATCAGCGCTAAACACTTGCCTTCCGCACTCATCTAAATGATTTCAGTCTTCCTAGGTGCTTTAATCGTCGAGAGGTTGTCAATCATGGGCCTAGGCCTTGCCTCCTGGCTTCCTATCCTCCACGTAGCATGTTTTGGTCACAGCCTCGTGGAACCCCCTCAGAGACAGCAAAGTGCTGGATTGCCTGATCGGCCCAAAATCACACCACCAGATTACAGGTTTTAATAAGTAATATAACAATATCTGAAATAAAAAGAAGTGAAAGGATTGGTTTGTGACCATCTTGAGGACGTCACCTTTGGTAGCATTGTTTGCTGATGCCATTTTCTTCCAGATTTGTCATTATAGGCTGGAAGACCTCTTTCACCATAGATGAGATGTACTCTTTTACGTTTCCCGCTAATAAGAAGGAGTTGGCTCTTTGTTGAAGTTAAAGGACTGCATTGGAGACATTGATCAAAGTCTTCCTGGTCCCTGAAAGTTGGAGCTAAGTTCATTATAGGCTTGATATTCCAAACCATTTATTATGCACTTCTTTCTGTAGATTCCTCAAGCAGTTAGGAATTGATAACTTTTGTTCTAAAATGGTTAGCAAGTTTCAGAGCTATTGAAATAATATTTTTAGCGTAGATGAAACAAATTGTGCTTTAGACTAAGCTCCCTAGGTTATTACTGAACAGTGGTGTGTCCTTCATATTTGGGTTTGAATGAATGTTTTTGTTTTCTAGTGAATTATTACAAGTGCCCATTTTGCGATATGACCTGTCCAGCTCCATCTGCCTTGCGGAACCATATCAAGTTCCGCCATAGTGACGAAAAACCATTCAGATGTGAATACTGTGAATACAGGTTTGTGTAGAGTTAAAATTTTGGGTTTTCTTGTCCATTGCTCCTCTTTTCCCCCCTCCCCCCAATCCCCAGATCTTCCTCATTCTCCTTTCCCTTGGAGATAATTTGGTCTGGACTTTCCCGTTTAGTGAAAATGTTAATACTTGCTGGTCAGTGTTGATATCCTCAGTTGCCATTTCACCAACCAGTGGAAGCAGTTCATTAGAACTTGTCTCATTGTATTCTATCATAACTCTTGGACTTGACTCTTGTACTCATTGCGAGGATCTGATCTGGCTTAAGCTCTGAGAGCAGTTTCTTCTCCACACTATGCAAGTGCTGAACAATTCCACGTGATGTCCAGTGGCAGAGAGTTGCAGTGAAAGTTAATAAGTTTGGAATGCTTGCAAAATATATATCTTTGTGTTTTGGTATTCCTTTTGAAATAATATAATTTAATGTGTTTGTAATTGCTTTGCCCATTCTTGTTTCTGATTCAATATTTTCTTGCATTGCATTACGATTTGCCATCTGTTTGCCCAGAAATTTACATTGTCTTTTCCACATTTCTTATCACAATTTGCCACAATCTCATTTGGAATGGTCAGCAACTTTAAAACTATTCCCTTAACTTCCAAATGCAGATCACAAGTTGGAAATGAACAATGTCATTAGGAACCTTACACAATGGTACAAAACAGATATTTCTAATTATAGAAACTACCCTTTGTTCTCTACCCCTGTGTCTATATTTCCCTTAATTATATGCTCCATTACAATTGTTTTTTTAATCAAGTAGTGTTCAAAGTTCCATGTAAACTACATTAATTATTTCTTTAGGACTGTTTCATTTCAGTTTTATCTTGGTTGAGCTCCTGACCTACCTTTATAGAATACACACTGTTAAAATATTTTGTTAAGTCATTTCATCTCTTAAGACCTGTTGCCAATTTTGAAATATGTAACTTGCTGATAATTTCATTGGTTTGCTTTTGAAAAATTATCATGCATTTATCCCCTATTGGCATGGTAACTAATTTTCAGAATATTTAGAAAACTTTTGCTGCTTTGTTCTGTAGCTTCCTTCGGGAGCATTGGATGAAAAACTTACTATCTTAATTTTTGACCATCTGGCACTTATTTTGTAGTCCCAGTTTCCATTATCTCTAAAAGTCAGACAAAATACTTCTACCACTATTGTTTAACCAGTCACCTTCTCTTCATTTATTAATCCTGTTTCCTGTTTGGTAGTATCAAGTTTTACTGTCATTTGGATGTTTTTGTTAGTATCTTTACTGTAGTTTTTTTGGTCACTTCAATTTCACCATATACTTTCCTATATTTATTTTACCCATCTTATGTTTACTACTTGTACTGAAGGTTTAATTATTTAGTTTGATTGTATCCTGTAAAGTGCTCAGGTCCTCAACATTAATTTATCTGAATTTATTGTCCTCGCTATTTCTTAAATGCTGCCCTCCTTTAAGATTGATACTATAGAGCAATACAGCACAGGAACAGGCCCAATGGCCATGATGAATTTGACAAACATGATGGCGGCTATACTTCAGTAGGAGTTTGAAGAGATTTAGCATGCCAACAAATACACTCAAACTTCTATAGTTGTACCGTGGAGAGCATTCTGAGAGGCTGCATCACTGTCTGGTATGGAGGGGCTACAGCACAGGAATAAAAGAAGCTGCAGAGGGTTGTAAATCTAGTCAGCTCCATCTTGGGTATGAGCCTGCAAAGTACCCTTGGACATCTTTATGGAGTGGTGTCTCAGAAAGGCAGCGTCTATTATTAAGGACCTTCAGGAATGCCCTTTACTCACTGTTACCATCAGGTAGGAGGTACAGAAGCCTGAAGGCACACACTCAGCAATTCAGGAACAGCTTCTTCCCCTCTGCCATCCGATTCCTAAATGGACATTGAATCCTTCGACACTACCTCACTTTTTTTTAATATACGGTATTTCTGTTTTTTGCACGTTTTTTAATCTATTCAATATACATATGCTGTAATTGATTTACTTGTTTATTTACTATTTTTATTTTATTATTTTCTCTGCTAGATTATGTATTGCATTGAATTGCTGCTGCTAAGTTAACAAATTTCACATCACATGCCAATGATAATAAACCTGATTCTGAGTCTGATAAATCTCTTCAGCTTGCACATGATGCTTATCCCTCTATTTCCCCACATATTCATGTGTCTATCTAAAAGCCTTTTAAATGCCACTAATATATCTGCTTCCATCACTACCTCCTGCAGCCTGCTCCACTTATCTACATTTCTGTGTGTTTAAAAAAAAGTTTTACGTTACTTTTTGAAAATCAAAGACTGCAGATGCTGGAAATCTGAAATAAAATAAAAAATGCTAGAAACACTCAGTAAGTCAATCAGCAACTTTGGAAAAGGAAGGAGTTAACATTTCAGGTTGAACACTGCTAGATCTAAGAGGAAATCAGTTGGCTTTAAGTTGCAGAAAAAACGTAAGGAGTGGATAGAAGAATTCCAATGTTTTTTTTTTAAAAATAGTAATTTCTGATGAAGATCTTTATGTTGAATCTTAACGGCTGGTCAGGTTGGATCGGTGGAAAGGGAAACAGTGTTTTTATTGCCCTCAACAAATGTTACCAGACCCACTGAGTTCCTCCAGCAGTTTTTCTTCCACATTCTATCATCTGCAGTCTTTTGTGTCTTTCCAGCATTTTGTTTTTAATTAAGCATTATTGCTTTCCCTGCTGGAGTATCAACACTGAAAATGATTAATTACATAAAGTCTCTTAATTATCTAATTTTGGACCAATTCTCTTAAAACTGTGACAGTTGATGTTGACTATTCTGTTCCATTCACAGATGTCACTTTTAGTTTCTTTGCTGATCAATGGTCTATGAAACAGTCACAGTAGACCTCTGCAGATGAAGGAATTTTCTTCTGATTTCTCCATTTTAATCTTTAGAATAAAATGAAGTATGCATCTTTCAATATATATAGCTTGTTGTTGTTCCTTTCCACCCCTTGTGGCACATCGGGCACCAACCTTGCCATTTCTATAGCATTTATCTGCATTTTATGAAGCTGAGTTGCTGGCTTGACACTACTCTGTACAGATGGAAAGCAGGCAAGGAGCCAGCCAGATTCAAACTCGGGACCATTCACCTTGAAGTTTGGTGCTGATGCCACTACACCACCAGCCAGCTAGTATATAGCTTGGGAATCTCAAAATTTTCACTTAAGCCCCCTACGATGCTATTATTAAGATTGCTTTTGAGGCATCTCCTCGCGCCCCCCCCCCCCCCCCCCAGTAAAATTTCTGCATCTTAAAATAAAAATACTCTTAGGCAAATCACTGTACCAGTCTTGTTCCTGTAATTTTCAAATATAATTGGGAAATGTTAGAAAATTGATAAGGTCACTGTAATTTGTTTTCACCTAGTTGCAAGAACTTAGTGGATCTAAGGAAACATTTGGACACCCACAGTGAGGATCCGACCTACCGCTGTGAGTTTGCAGGTTGCACATTCAGCGCACGATCCCAATATTCTATCAAGTCCCACTACAGGAAGGTACACGAGGTGAGTAGGGGAAGAAAGTGCAGCACTTCTGCATTGTGTGAATTCTTAGAGCATAGAAGAGTACAGCACAGGAACAGGCCATTTGGCCCACAATGCTGTGCTGAACCAGCTTAAAAAGCAAATCAAAAACACCTGAACACTAATCCCTCCTACCTACACCATGTCCATATCTCTCCATCTTCCTTATATCTATGTGCCTATCCAAAATTTTTAAAAGCCTCTATTGTAGTTGCTTGTACCACCATATCAGGCAGTGCATTCTAGACATCCACCAGTTTGAGTAAAAAAACCTTGCCCCTCATGTCCCCCTTGAACCTACCCCCTCACCTTCAATGGATGCCCTCTGGTATTAGACATTTCAACCCTGGGAAACAGATACACTCTGTCCACTCTGTCTATGCCTCTCATAATTTTGTAAACCTTTAGATCTCCCCTCAGCCTCTCCCAAGGCTCCAGAAAAAGCAACCCAAATTTATCCAGCCTCTCGTGATAGCATATGCCCTCTAAACTAGGCAGCATCCTGGTGAATTTCTTCTGCACCCTCTCCAAAGCCTCAACATCCTTCCTAGAGTGGGGCAACCAGAACTGTACGCAATACTCCAGATGTGGCCTGACCAGAGTTTTATGAAGTTGCAACATAGCCTCTTGACTGTTGAACTCAATGCCTCGACTAATAAAAAGCAAGCATTCCATAAACCACCTTAACCACCTTATCGACCTGTGTAGCTCTTTCAAGGAATTATGAACTTAGATCTCAAGATCTCTGTTCAGCAACACTGTTAAGGATCTTGCCCTTAACAGAGTGCTGTCTCCTTGCATTTTCCCTACCGAGCTGCAACACCTCACATTTATCTAGGTTAAACTCCATCTGCCATTTCTCAGACCATATCTACAACTGATCTATATCGTGCTGTATTCTTTGCCAGTCTTCTACACCACCCACAACTCCACCAATCTTGGTATCATCTGCAAATTTACCGACCTACCCATCTACATTTTCATCCAGGTCATTTAAATACACTAAAAAGAGTAGAGGTCCCAGCACAGATCCCTGTGGAACTCCCCTAATCACAGACTTCCAGATCAAATACGTCTCTTCAACCACTACCCTTTGTCTTCTCTGCACAAGCCAGTACTGAATACAAACAGACAATTTGCAGCAGATCCCATGCATCTTAATCTTCTGGACTAGACTCCCATGAGGGACTTTGTCAAATGACTTAAAAATCCATGTAGACAACATCCACTGCCCTACTCTCTCTCATCACCTTGTCAAAAAACTAAGTTGGTAAGGCATGACCTGCCAAACACAAAGCCATGGGTTTCCAAATGCTCATTTTTCCTATTCATAAGAATTTTCTCCAGCAATTTCCCTACAACTGATGTGAGACTCACTTGTCTATAGTTCCCAGGATTTTCCCTTGTTCCCTTCTTAAATAGAAGTATAACATTAGCCACCTGCCAGTCCTCCGGGACCTCACCTGTGTCTAGAGAGGACACAAAGATACTGGTCAAAGGCTCAGCACTCGTCTGTTGCCTCCTTCAATAACCTGGGGTAAATCTGATCAGACCATGGGGATTTATCCACCTTGATACTCCCTGAGAGGCCCAACACTTCTTCCACCTTGACCTCTAAACGCCCTAACGTATTTATACACTCAGCACTGATGATCTGGTCCTCCACATCCTTTTCCTGGTAAATACTGAAGTAAAGTACTCATTAAGTACCTCACTCACATTTTCTGCATCCAAGCAAATATTCCCCCCTTTATCCTTGAGTAGTCCCACTCTCTCCCTAGTTATCATTTTACTCTTGTATGTATAGATACATACTTGTCATCTGCAGTGTCAGTCTTCCTGCAGGAAAATGGATGGCATCTGAAATGGGATGGCCTATTTCTATTTTAATTCTCTCTGCAGAAACAGGTCATTCACTCCAGCAAAGCTCTGCTAATGCATATGTCCTCCCATCCGCTCTGAGTCCCCTATTTCTTTCTACTGCATATATTTTATACAGCTTCTCCTTAAACATTTCTGTGCTCTTCACTAATCCCTCTGCAGTGAAGAGTACATCATAACTACATTCCAGGTAAAGAAGTTTTTCCTGAATTCATTGTTGTGTTGATGAGTGACTATCTTATTTAAGGTACTGATTCTAGAATTGCAAGATGAAACAACTTCTGCATACCTATACTATCAAACACCTCCATGATTTCAAGGTGAACCCTATCAAACCACTCCAACAGCTTTTACACCATCCACAGTGTCTTGGATGATTCCTGTTACGGGGCCTTTATATCAGTGTTATTGATTACTGCTGCAGAAAATTGGAACTAAGTGCTTCGGTAGTAGAATGATGGTACTCTTGGCAAACATAAAGGCCATTAATTATAAGTACTTGTTGATGGCATACTGTTCTTCATGGGTTATTTGGGGGGGGGGGGGGGGAGGGAACTATCTGATATATCCAGGCTTGAGTTTTTTTACATTGTTGTGAGCAAGAATGGAATTGATGGGGTTCCTCTTCTTGCATTGACTTTCCTTCGCTATTCATTGTTGAAAGGTCATGTCTTGAACTTGTCAACCCAGCCCTGAGGCTGACAAGAGTATTTTTGAGACAACAGTTTTCTCATATACCTAATTTTTTATCTGCTAGAAAATTAACATTGATTCATTGGTTTTGAACTGCATATTAAATTAACTATTTCAAGCTTTTGTGTTAAAAGCCCATTTCCAAGAGTGTCAGGAAAACATGCAGTCCATTAAGCTTTTGTATCATTAAAAGCTGATAGTCATTAATTCTTTGAGTATTGCAAAAAATTTTCTTAGTATAGATACTGTCTTTGAGTGGCTTAAGTTAGGTTATTGAGTTAATTAGTACTTTGGCCTTTTCTTTGTACAGTTATTGTCTTTGAGTGGCTCAAGTTAGGTTATTGAGTTAATTATTACTTTGGCCTTTTCAGGGGGATTTGGAACCCAGATACAAATGTCATGTTTGTGACAAATGTTTCACAAGAGGTAACAATCTGACCGTGCACCTCAGGAAGAAGCATCAGTTCAAGTGGCCTTCGGGTCACCCCCGGTTCAGGTGTGCTATCTATTTCATTTGATGCCATTTATACTCCTTAACAGAATTGATGGCTTTGTGGCCAAGTTTGTGGATGATACAAAGATATATAGAGGAGCGTGTGGTATTGAGAAAGCAGGAAATCTGCAGAAGAACTTGGACAGGTTAGGAGACTGGACAAGCAAGAGGCAGATGGATTACTGTAAGGAAGTGTATGGTCATATGCTTCGGTAGAAGGAGTAAAAGCGTAGGCTATTTTCTAAATGGGGAGAGAATTCAAAAATTAGAGGTGCAAAGGGAGTGGGAGTCGTTGTGCAGGATTCCTTAAAAAGTTAACTTGCTGGTTGAGTCGATGGTAAGGAAGGCAAATGTAATGTTAGCACTAATTTCGAGAGGATTAGAATATAAAAGTAAGGATGTAATGTGGAGGCTTCATAAGGCATTGGTTAGATCACATTTGGAGTATTGTGAGCAGTTTTGGACCCCCTATTTAAGAAAGGTTCTCTGCCGAAGGGTTTTGGCCCAAAAATCAACTACTTTTTTCTATAGATGCTGCCTGGCCTGCTGATTTCCTCCAGCATTTTGTGTGTGTGTGTTACTTGGATTTCTAGAATCTGCAGATTTTCTGTTTAAGAAAGGATGTGCTGGCCTTGGTGAAGGTCCAGAGAAGATTTATGAGAATGATCCTGGGAATGAAACAGTTAATAAATGAGGCGTGCTTGGCTCTGGGCCTGTACTCGATGGAGTTTAGAAAAGTGAGAGTGGAATCTCTTTGAAACCTATTGAATATTGAAAGGCCTGGTTAGAGTGGATGTGGAGAGGATGTTTCAAATAGGTGGAAACTCCAGGATCAGAATCAAGTTTATTGTCACTAAAATATGTCATAGAATGTGGCAGCAATACAGTGTTATACGTTTTTAAAAAAACTATAGGTTACAATTAGAAATATAAATGATTCCAAAAGAGAGCAAAATAGTCAGATAGTTTTCATGGATGGTTCAGAAGTCTGTTGGCAAAGGGGAAGAGGTTGTTCCTAAAATGTTGCGCGAGTCTTCAGGCTCCTGTACTTCCTCCCCGATGACCCCCTTCTCAATAGTGTGTCTGTAGAAATTTGTGTTTGGTGACATACCGAATCTCCTCGAACTCCTAAATAAGTAAAGCATTCATGATTGCATCCATGTGTCACCCCAGGATAATCATTGTTCAATTCTAATCGGTAACTTTTAACTTTAGGTACAAAGAGCATGAGGATGGCTACATGCGACTGCAGTTGGTACGTTATGAGAGTGTTGAACTGACTGAACAACTAATGAAAGACCGGGAAAAGCATGATGGTCGCTTAGACGGCGTATCGGAGAGTTTGGTCTTGTCCGAAGCTAACCTACGAGGGATTATACTGGAGCCTGTGGAAGAATCCAATAGCGAGGACCAGGGGGTGGAAAAGCACAGCCCCGACTGCTGTGTCAGTGAATGCACGGATCACTGTAATTATAGTAATGCTGTTGATGGGGAACATTCCCAACAATCGCCGTTAGTCTCCTGTGACTCAAATGAAAGCCCCATCATTCGAGTGGCCAATCGGACAAATGAACATGGAGAGAATGAAACCGTTTACTACGTTCTGACCAATGCGCAAAGCCCAGGGAAGACTGCGCCAACTGCCAACACGGAGACTGAGGAAACCTCCACCGACAACATAGAAAAAACTGCAGAAGAACTGGGCATTGAAATAATTGGCTAGTACTAATTAATCAAATGCTCTGTGTGTGTGTGTGTGTGTGTGTGTGTGATAGATAGCTGTTTTTGTCTTGTTCTGTATATTTGCTTCTAAATTAGTCAGGCTGTGTGATGCTTTGTGGGTTGGCCAGCTGCTGTTGATGTATTTATAGACCTGTTTCTTTTTAATGTAGCCCCATTGATATAAGCGTTTGATTATGTTGATCTTAATCATTGCCAGAAGCAATACAGGTCCTGCTCTCAATTATGCTACAATCATTAACTCAAACAAATCTATTCAAAGTAGATTTTGACTGACGTACAGTGTCAATACAAGTACAGTCTTTCACCAGAATAATGATTTTTATTGTGTAAAAGTCTACTGGTGGTGATTTTAATAAAATGCACTTTTTAAAGTCCTACAATTCCTTTGTTGCAGACAATTCTAAAATATCTTGTACTCTCCCGAATGTAGAAATTGTTCTTGTGCCCCCTGTTGACGTACACAAAGAAACAGCAGAGTTTGGTCCTGGAAATTAATTGAACCACCAAATTGCTCTCTGATGTAGTGGGTCCAATTTGTGCAACCTCATGTACGGTAAAGGCAAGTTCCTGTACAACAGTACTGCTGATTTTATGGTTCACTCTTTTGTCACCTCTGCTGCTTTCATTCTTCTCTGCCCCCCCACACCACCTCCTTAAAGGCAAGAGGGGTTCTGGAATGTTAAAATCTGACTCTGTTGCTAAGGTATTGTGACTCTCTGGGTGGCTGTTTATTGTCTTTGAATGTAAGCTATAGCCCATCATTTTGAGTTTAAATATCTATTTGTATTACTTATTTTTCTAAGCCACCCTTGATCTGTTAAAGGTCAAAGGTATACAAGATCATGAAGGGTTCTGTTAGGGTAAATGGAAGTTGATCATAGTGGAGGTTGATCAGGAATTGGGGAACAAAAATAATTTAAGCAGATTGAGCAATGCACAAAATGCTGAAGGAACTCAACAGATCAGGCAGCATCTATGCAAATAAATAGACAGTCGATGTTTTGGACTCTTCATCAGGTTACGTTGCTCTGGATTTCCAGGTGTATTAGATGATGAGAGGCATTAATTGTGTGGATAGCCAGAGGCTTTTTCCCAGGGCTGAGATGGTTAACACGAGGGGTCATAGTTTTAAGGTGCTTGGGAATGGGTACTGAGGGGATGTCAGGGGTGAGTTTTTCACACAGAGAGTGGTGGGTGTGTGGAATGCACTGCCAATGACAGTGGTAGAGGCGGATACAATATGGTCTTTTAAGAGACTCCTGGATGGGTATGTGGAGCTTAGAAAAATAGAGGGCTATGCGGTAGGGAAATTCTAGGCAGTTTCTTGAGTAGGTTACAGCACATTACAGGCCCCAGTATCCTGCTTTCTCCCTGTAACTTTTGATGCCCTTACAGGCCTCTGGGCCTCCAGTCATCCAACTTTAATCTTCAATGTTGACCAACATACACTTTTCCATGTATTTAACTTCCCAAGAGTAGCATCCTTGTTTTGCCATTCTTAATAATAAAACTGATATTAACAAATTTAGCTCAAGCCTATTTTGCCCAAATTGTGATATTCTTTTAAAGAGAATTTCACTTTAATCACCCCTTTTTTGGGTTCTTCTTCATCCCAAATGCTGATGAGGTGAAGCTGTGAAGTCTGATAAAATGTGTTGCTTTGTGGCAGCAGTGCTGTGCAATACATAAAATTACCAAAAATTACAATAAGAAATATTTTTAAAAATCACTAAGTTGTGCAAAAAGGGAACAAAAATTGTGAGGTAATGTTCATGGGTTCATTGTCTGTTCAGAAATCTAATGGCAGAGAGGAAGAAACTGTTCCTAAAATGTTGAGTGTGTGTCTTCAGGCTCCTGTACTTGCTCTCTGATAGTAGTAATGAGTCATGGGTGATTGAGGTCCTTGATAATGGATGCCATCTTTTTGAGGCATTGACTTGATAGTAAGGAGGCTTCTTATTTCTATAACTAATGACAAAAGAGCTATTACGCATTTTCAAACAAAATGTACCATAAGAATCAAAATTATTTTGCCCTGTAGATGGTGCAGTGGGTTAGAAAATGTCCTTTAACCTCAGAGGCAACAGCCAAATGATTGATTGAATCTCTTTGACTGTTCAGCACAGTTCTTGTTCTTTAAAGATGATTTATTTATCACATGTACATGTAACATGCAGTGAAATGTATCATTTACATTTACAATCAACACTACCAAGGATGTGCGGTGTTCAACAAAACAACACAACAGAACAAAACAAGATAACAGCAAAACAAGCTCCCACCTCTACGTGTGTGCACACACACTCCTCCACCCCCAAGACAGGCTGCCTCTTGGCCTCCAGTCCTTGGCCATGGACTCTCAAATTTGCAGACATCTGTTCTCCACCCTCCAGTCCCTGGCCCAGACTTGAACTTCAGACCTTCAACCTCCAGTCTCTGGGCCGGACTTGCTGACTTTGGTCTTAAATCTTTTGTGCTTTCTACCTCAGACTCAACAAGCTCAGTACATCAACCTTCAGCTTTGCTGTCCTCTGGGTATCGACCCTAGGACTCATAAACCATGGGTTGACCTTCAGGCCTTGACTGAGAGGAGAAGAGCAACATTAGTAATAATGCACCATGATGTCCTCAAGGAACAGATCAGATAAGAGAAGCAGGTGAAGTTTCTGTTTCAAAAAAGAAACTGCTGGAGTAACTGAGCACACTGGGCAGCATTTGTGAAGGAAAGTGGATGTTGGGATGTCAGGTTGAGATCCTTTATCTGGACTTAATTGATAGAGGAGAGAGAGCTGGTATAAGGAGGTAAAGGGAAGGGGTGATGTGACCTTCCTGTTTCTCTGTCCACAGAAAGTTTCTATCAGGAAGGATTATGTAGCATTTAAGTATTTAAATTTTTATTTTGGTTCTGTCTGGGGACTTTTTTTTGTTGGTATTCTCATTTGGCAATACTGGGTATGGAAATAATCACTAAAATGCTAGGGATTTTTTTCTTTGCAGTGAAGGGTGATGAGAGGTGACTTGATAGAGGTGTACAAGATTATAGAGGAATAGATACAGTGGATAAGTCAGATTTTTCCTGGGACGGAAATGGCTAATATGAGGGGGCACAATTTTATGGTGATTGGAGGAATGTTCTTTACACAGGGTGGTTGGTGTGTGGAATGTACTGCCAGGCAGGATGTTGGAGGCAGAGAAGGGGACATTTAACTCTTAGGTAGGCATGTTGATGATAGGTTGTGGGAGGGAAATGTTAAATTGATCTTAGAGTGGGTTAAAATGTTGACTGGGCATCATGGGCCAAAGGGCCTCAACTGTTTGATGTTCTAAAAAGATGCATCATCTTTTGGTTTCAATATGATAGAACTAAACTGCCACACATCCTCTGTTGCCACTCACCAATGGGATTAATCAGGAGTCTTCATGTGTATTTTGAAAGCTTATAAAATAATTCTTTAAACAAATGGAATGAAAGTGAAAATTGTGCATTGTTGTTGGTGCAGAGATCTAATGGTGAAAAAATAAAACTTTCCACTTCAGTCTTCAAGGGCTGTTTTTATCTTCAACTGAAAATTTAAGTTGCTAAGGCAAAAAGGAGAGCATTAACAGCACGTGTTAACTGATTTATTGTTCACACGAGGAAATCTGCAGATGCTGGAAATTCAAGCAACACACACAAAATGCTGGTGGAACGCAGCAGGCCAGGCAGCATCTATAGGAAGAAGTACAGTTGACGTTTCGGGCCATGACCCTTCGTCAGGACTAACTGAAAGAAAAGATAGTAAGAGATTTGAAAGTAGGAGGGGGAGATCCGAAATAATAGGAGAAGACAGGAGGGCGAGGGGTGAAGCTAAGAGCTGGAAAGTTGATTGGCAAAAGGGATACAGAGCTGGAGAAGGGAAAGGATGGGAGGCCTAGGGAGAAAGAAAGGGAGAGGGGAGCACCAGAGGGAGATGGAGAACAGGCAAAAAATGATTGTGAAAGGGGCAGAGAGAGAAAAAAGGGGGAATAAACAAATAAGGGATGGGGTAAGAAGGGGAGGAGGGGCATTAACAGAAGTTGGAGAAATCAATGTTCATGCCATCAGGTTGGAGGCTACCCAGACGGAATATAACGTGTTCCTCCAACCTGAGTGTGGCTTCATCTTGACAGTAGAGGAGGCCATGTACAGACATATCAGAATGGGAATGGGACATTGAATTAAAATGTGTGGCCACTGGGAGATCCTGCTTTCCATGATCCTTTCCCTTCTCCAGCTCTGTATCCCTTTTGCCAATCACCTTTCCAGCTCTTAGCTTCACCCCACCCCCTCCTGTCTTCTATCATTTCGGAATTTCCCCTCCCCCTCCTACTTTCAAATCTCTTACTTTTTCTTTTTACAATATTTTTATTTCCAGAAAAAAAAAGATTTACAGAGTGCAACACATAGATACATCTCAACATAACTTGTGTACATTCATATATTGTAATAAAATTGATCAAAATGTTATAGCATAACACATAAAGGTATACCACTCTGTAATCAAAAATTTAAAGATAGGTCATACATCATAAAAGAATTTTTTTTATATATAAAAAAGTCAACCCCCTACCAACTACCAAAGAAAAAAGCTGATGGATGACAATGGATAATTAGAAAAAAAAATTCACTTAAGAAGAGAAGATAAAAATATACATAAAAGTCTGTGCACTGTTAAACTTTATAAATTGGAAAAGTAATTTAGGAAAGGTCCCCATAAATCTCTTACTATCTTTTCTTTCAGGTAGTCCTGACGAAGGGTCTCGGCCCGAAACATCGACAGTGCTTCTTCCTATAGATGATGCCTGGTCTGCTGTGTTCCACCAGCATTTTGTGTGATTTATTGTTCAGTCATTTAGTCAAGTCCAACTCTTTGTGACCATAGGGTTTTCATGGCAAGATACAGAAGTACAGAAAAGCCAGGCCTTTCTTCCACGCGGATACTGCTGCTGCCCAGGTTGGGACCGGGCTGGGTTTGAACTCAGGACCATCTGCCTCGAAGTCCAGTGCTGATGCCACCACACCACCAGCTGTCTATGTTAACTGCTATTGTTATCCTATTCCAGTAAGTTCATATTGTTTATTGGTAAGTCAAAGCATACAAATCAAGTAGAGTTTATTGTCATATACACAGTGCAACTACAGCAAGGTGCATGTACAATGAAAAAAAATTGCTTTCAGCATTACAAACACATTGATTCAGACAGCACACAGAAGATTAATTATACAAGAGTGTTAAGGAAAATTGACTTTACAAAGCAAGAAATTAGTGCAAAAAATCTTTTAAAAATTAGTTTTATTTCTCATATGTACATCAAAACATTAAAACTTAATAGTGAAATGTGTCATTTGCATCAATGACCAACACAGTCTGAGAAGGATGTGCTTGGGGCAGACGCAAGTGTTGTCACACTTACTGTGCCAACACAATAGTTGCAGTTCCTGATCCTGGTGGTGTGGGAATGATGCCATTCAGCTGTCCCAGGTTGGTTCTGTATCCAGGATAATTTGACTCCGTCTTAACAAATGGCAATTGTGCTAAACACTTTTCTATGGTGCAATAGTTATTGTTGCTAACTCACAACTACCAGGAACCCACCTTCAAAACTAATCTCAGGTCTGTGTGGAGTTTCATACTCTCCATGACTGCCCGAGTTTCATCACGTTCAGAAGATTTTATAGAGGGTGCCATGGTAGCATGGTAGTTACTGTGACGCTACTACAGCTTGAGTGTCACAGTTCGGAGTTCAATTCCGACGTCTTCTGAAAGAAGTTTGTACGTCTTCCTGTGAGCACATAGGTTTCCTTTGGGTGCTCCAGTTTCCTCCCACAGTACAAAGACGTACTGGTTAGGAGGTTAATTGGTCATTGTAAATTGTCCTGTGATTAGGCTAGGGTTAAGTAGGTAGGTTGCTGCGGCAGCAAGGACCTGTTCTGCTCTGTATATCTAAATAAGATAAAAATAAACTGACCACTATAAATTATGCCAAGTGTAGATTGGTGACAGCAAGGCGAGTGGGGGACTTGATGAGTTTATGGGTCAGAATAGGGGTGCAGGGAAAATAATTGGGAAAATGTGACTGATGGGGAGCTGGCAAAGATTCAGTGGATCAACTGTTGTCAGAACTTATGAACAGTGCAAAAATATGAGTGAACGTTATGCTTGACTTGCCTATCACCTGTCAGCTTGTAATTCTTTCTGTCCACACCACCTTATTCCAGCTTCTTCCCCCTTCCTTTCCCGTCCTGATAAAGGATCTCAGCCTGAAACATCAACTGTTTATTCCTCTCCATAGATGCTGCCTGACCTCCTGAGTTCCTCCAGCATTTAGTGTGTGTTACTAAGTAAGGAGGTTAATTTTTGGATGTTGATTCATGTTTGACAAGATGCACAGCAAGAGAGTGCATGAGGAATGTGCCCCAGAGTTAGCCTGAGCTTTCTAAGGAACTGGCTTCAAGTTGGCCTCAGGTGCTGACATTGGCCCATAGGGTGAACAATGGATCTGTACTTAATGCTCAGTATGTTCAACAAAAATCCATCACAGATAAGAGAGCTAGTAAATAGTTGGTCCCAGAGAGCATATTCCAACCAGAGTGGCTTTGCTAAGGCATGGATGGCTGCTTGGCTTGCAATGACAGTAGGTAACACTAATGAAAGGTTTCTGCCTGAAATGTCAACTGTTTATTCCTCATCTGCTGAGTTCCTCCAGCATTTTGTATGTGTTATGCTGGATTTCCAGCATCTGCAGAATCTCTTGAGTTTATAGTTAACTGAAGAAGTTGAGATGGAAAGTTTCACCACCACCTCTGTATAGAACTGAGGAAGCAGATCAATAGGCAAGGACATAACTTATCCAATTTCTCTTGCTTGTTCTTCATATTTTCTTCCCATTTCTGCTCTGAATGTTTACCAGATTTCTTCCACACCCATTCTAATCTCCACTCTGGCCTTTGTGTCCATGCTCTGTCTATGCAAAACACCAAGAGGGGTATAGACAGGTTGTATACACAGTCTTTTCTTCCCTGGGTTGGGGAATCAAGAACTTGATGGCACAGGTTTAAGGAGTGAGGCGTGAGGTTTAATAGAAAGCTGAGGGGCAACTTTTTCTCCCAGAGGGTTGTTGATATGTGGAATAAGCTGCCAGAAGTGTTTGAGGCATGTACATTAATAACATTTCAAGGGCACTTGGACAGGCTCATGGGTAGGAAAGGTTTAGTTTGATGTGGGCTATATTCATGCATGGGTCAGTTGGACTGAAGGGCCTGTTTCTGTGTTCTATGATAGCTTGATTAGTGACTGCATTAACTGAATGGTGCTCTATTATCACTATTTTCCATATAGAAGAAATAATATTCCTTTTTAATGTACTTAATGACTTTTTTAAATAGTACAATCCTCTATTAAACTAGGTGCTGCAGTTTATAGAGTGCTCCCTCACAGTTACAGTAAGTTGAGTCCAATTGTGATCTCTGGTGATGTCTGTATTGAGTTTACACATTCTCCCTGTGACCTCGTGGGTTTCCCGTGTGCATCCTAAAGAACTTTGGATTGGTAGGTTAATTGCTTCTGATGTATAGGTGAATGATAGAAAATGTGAGGCATTGATGGGAAAGTGGGAGAACAAGGGAATGGTAGCACAGAATTGCCCTGTAGCGAGGGGGGAGGGGTACAGGAGATTGATGAGGACCTACGTCAATAAAGAAATATGAATATGATATTTAGAATATCTCTCTGCCATCCATGGTCCAGTAAAGATAATGCCAGTGATTAAGACTCACTTCACATCTCCTCACACAACTTTGTTTAGCATTTTCACTCCGTCTGCCTCAAAAGGCAGGATTTCCCAGTGACCACCCATTTCAATTCTACTTCCAATTCCCATTGTGACATGTTGGTTCATGGCCTTGTCTATGATAACAATGAGAGGAGCAATGCCTCATATACTGTCTGGATAGCCTCCAGCCTGATAGCATAAACATCAATTTCTCTAACTTCCAGTAATTACTTTTTTTTTCCATTCCCCATTCTGGCTCCCCTCTTACCTGTCTACCACCTTCCCCTGATGCCCCTCCTCCTTCCCTGTCTCCCATGGTCCACTCTCCTTTCCTATCATGTTCCTCCTTCAGCTCTTTTACCTCTTCCACATAGCACCTCAGCTTCTTACTTCATACCCCCTCTTCTCTTTCTCTTCAGCTGTTTTCACCTATCACCTGGCAGCTTGTATTCCTAGCCCCCACCTACCTTCTAATTTTGGCCTCTTACCCTTTTCTTTCCAGTTCTGATGAAGGGTCTCGGCCTGAAACAGTGACTGTTCATTTCCCTCCATAGACGTAGGTAGGTAGGTAGGTGTGTGTGTGTGTGTCTGTGTGTAAAAGGAATTCGGATTTCCAGCATCTGCAGAATCTCATCTTTATCCAGTTTTTTTTTCTTGTAGGTTTTTGCCATATTGTCAATACTAAGCTTAAAGTCATTGCTATTCATTTTGTATAAAGCCATAGAACAATTATTGTGGTTTTTTCAGATAACCACTCTTTTATATTATACATTAATATGCAAGGAATGGAGGTTTTTGTTTCCACACCCAGATGGTTGTTGGAGATTGGAACGCATTGTCTCAGAGGGTGGTGCAGGAAGAGACATTTAAGTAATACCAAGATAGGTATGCTTAAGAGGGATATAGGCCAAACATGGATAAATGGTAACATCTTACTTAGACAACTTGTTTGCTATGGGGAAGTTGGGTCAAAGAGCCTATTTCCATGCTGTATAATACTATGACTGTAATATAGATTTGAGAGAGACAGTCTATCTTGGAGATATCTGTAATCATGGCTGAATCAAAAGGTGAAATTTGGGATTTTAGATTGAATTTGTTTGAATGATTAGGGTCAAGACATTAATTGAAGAAAGAGAGAGTTTGTGTGTTTTACAGATTGCTAACTGAAGCCCAGGAGAACAGAAAGCAAAGAGGCATCTGGTTCTAATGAAAATTCATCAATCTGAAACGTTAACTCTGTTTCTCTCTCCACAGGTGCTGCCTGACCTGCTGGATAGTTAGAGAAATTTGTGTGAATTGTTATTTTTTTTAAGTCAGTATTTAATATACTAAGCTAAGATTCATCTAGTGGTTCATGGGTGACAGAATGGGGAAACACCTAGTTTATTGGCCAATATCCCTTTTCAGTTAATACCTGCAAGATAATCACTTGGTTTATGGGATCTTGCTATATGCAAGGCATTTACCTGGCATACCAGCTGCAACTGCACAGAATTCATTGGAAATTAATCACAACAGGCTGAAGTGCTTCAGAGGACCTTGTTCACCAGGTAAAAAATTATGCACCATTGGGTTAATTTGTGATCCCCTCTGCAGTTTAGTCCTTTGACTTTCAATGGCCAAGCTGATAGATGAACAAGATGAGTGGAAAGCTGGCATCTGAGTCAGTGAAAGGTCTTTGTACCTGACAGGGAAGAAGATAGAAGGGCAATGTTAATGGAGATGGACTGAACAGATGGCAGTTCCACCTCAGCTCCTCAGGCATCACTGTTACAACAGACAAAACAGTAAATGTCACTCCTGAGACCAGAGCAACTTAGCAACAACCTGATGTAAAACTTAATAAAATTTAATCAGTCTCTGTGGATAAATCATGCTTCTTAAAAATCTTGGTTCTGTTCTGCAATGTACGCTCCATGGTATAACAATGATTTTCTGGCATCCAAAAGAACTGCTTTTGGTCTTTTGTCCTTCCGCTCTTCTCTCATCTTCCATTCCCTATTCTGGCTCCCCTCTTACCCCTTTTCACCAGCCCATCATCTCCCCATCGTCCACTCTCCTCCTATCAGATTCCTTCTTCAGCCCTTTATCTCCTCCCCCTATCACCTCCCAGCTTCTTACTTCATTCCATCCCCACCCACCCAGCTTCTCCCTCACCTGATCCATCTGCCAGCTTGTCGTCCTCCTCCTCTCCCACCTTCTTGTCCTGGCATCTTTTCCCTTCCTTTCTAGTCCTGATGAAGGGTCTTGGCCCGGAACATCAACAGTTTATTGCCTTCTATAGATGCTGCCTGATCTGCTGAATTCCTCCAATATTTTGTGTGTTGCTTCTGAATCTTCAACATCTGGAGAATTTCTAGTGTTGTTGTATACATGTAATGATTTTTTAAAATGCTTAATTCTGTCAGTGCAGTAAAGTCTAGCTGTATTCTTAATCATTGCTGGAAATGCAAGAGACTGCAGATGTTGAAATCAGGAGCAACACTTGACCTGGCAGGATACAAGGGCACAGCCTCAGAATAGAGGGACATCCCTTTAAGAACTGAAATGAGGAGAAATTTCTTCAGCCAGAGGGTGGTGAATCTGGAATTTATTGCCAAAGATGGCTGTGGATGCGCTGTCATAGGATGTATTCAAGATTGTTATTTCCTGCACAGAAGTGTAAAGGAGAACAAAATAATTGTTACTCCAGATCTGATGCAGTGCAAAAGCAAAGAAGATATAGAACACATAATAATAATCAAAACACACATAGCTTTCTACATAAATTTGAAGCAGAATTTTAAAGTCAAAGTAAATTTATTATCAAAGTACATGTATGTCACCATATACTACCCTGAGATTCATCCTCTTGCAGCCATTTGCAGGAAATACAAAGAAATAAAATAAAATCCATTACTATTTATAGATAGATAGATAGATACTTTATTCATCCCCATGGGGAAATTCAACTTTTTTCCAATGTCCCATACACTTGTTGTAGCAAAACTAATTACATACAATACTTAACTCAGTAAAAAATATGATATGCATCTAAATCACTATCTCAAAAAGCATTAATAATAGCTTTTAAAAAGTTCTTAAGTCCTGGCGGTAGAATTGTAAAGCCTAATGGCATTGGGGAGTATTGACCTCTTCATCCTGTCTGAGGAGCATTGCATCGATAGTAACCTGTCGCTGAAACTGCTTCTCTGTCTCTGGATGGTGCTATGTAGAGGATGTTCAGAGTTTTCCATAATTGACCGTAGCCTACTCAGCGCCCTTCGCTCAGCTACCGATGTTAAACTCTCCAGTACTTTGCCCACGACAGAGCCCGCCTTCCTTACCAGCTTATTAAGACGTGAGGCGTCCCTCTTCTTAATGCTGCCTCCCCAACACGCCACCACAAAGAAGAGGGCGCTCTCCACAACTGACCTATAGAACATCTTCAGCATCTCACTACAGACATTGAATGACGCCAACCTTCTAAGGAAGTACAGTCGACTCTGTGCCTTCCTGCACAAGGCATCTGTGTTGGCAGTCCAGTCTAGCTTCTCGTCTAACTGTACTCCCAGATACTTGTAGGTCTTAACCTGCTCCACACATTCTCCATTAATGATCACTGGCTCCATATGAGGCCTAGATCTCCTAAAGTCCACCACCATCTCCTTGGTCTTGGTGATATTGAGACGCAGGTAGTTTGAGTTGCACCATATCACAAAGTCCTGTATCAGTTTCCTATACTCCTCCTGTCCATTCCTGACACACCCCACTATGGCCGTGTCATCAGCGAACTTCTGCACATGGCAGGACTCCGAGTTATATTGGAAGTCTGATGTGTACAGGGTGAACAGGACCGGAGAGAGTACGGTTCCCTGCGGCGCTCCTGTGCTGCTGACCACCGTGTCAGACCTACAGTCTCCCAACCGCACATACTGAGGTCTATCTGTCAAGTAGTCCACTATCCAATCCACCATGTGAGAGTCTACTCCCATCTCCGTTAGTTTATAAAGATAATTTATAAAGATTAACAACCAATGTGCAAAAGAAATCAGCCAAAATTGAATGATGTAGTAGACTCAATGGGCTGAATGGCCAAATTCTGCTCCTACAGTGCTTTGAAGGAGTACTCAGCCCCCACACCCATTTTCATATTTTACTGTCTCATTTTGAAAATTTAAATGTATTGAAATAGGATTTTTGAGCTAATCTACAAATCATTGTGGATCACATCAAATCAAAAGAAAAAATCCAAAATCTGTCAACAATTTACTAAACATTAAAAACCAAATTTAAGGGTGTAAAAGTACTTGTCCCTTTTGTAATTACTGCATTAACTTTTCACAGGTGCAATATATCACCTTACCAACTCAACCAATTTGTTCATGTAGAAAATTGGAGCATCACCGGCTTCAATGAATATATATTAACGATCTGGAGGAGGGGACCATGTGTAGTGTATCTAAGTTTGCTGATGGCACTAAACTGAGTGGAAAAGCAAATTGTACAGAGAATATGGAGAGTCTGCAGAGAGATATAGGATATAGATAGATTAAGTGAGTGGGCAAGGGTCTGGCAAATGGAGTACAATGTTGGTTTAAAAAAATGGGAGATCAGATTATTATTTAAATGGTAAAAGATTGCAGCATGCTGCTGTTCAGAGGGACTTGGGTGTGCTTGTGCATGAATCACAAAAGTTTGGTTTGCAGGTGCATTGCTAGAGAGATTGAATTCAAGAGCAGGGAGGTTATGCTGCAACTGAACAGGGTACTGGTGAGACTGCACCTGAAGTACTGAGTGCAGTTCTGGTCTCCATACTTGAGGAAGGAAATACTGGCTTTAGAGGCAGTGCAGAGGAGATTCACCAGGTTGATTCCAGAGATAAAGGGGTTAGACGATGAGGAGAGATTAAGTCGCTTGGGACTGTACTTGCTGGAATTTAGAAGAATGAGAGGGGATCTTATTAAACACATATAAAATTATGAAAGGGATAGATAAGGTAGAGGCAGGAAAGTTGTTTCCACTGGTAGGTGAAAATAGAAGTAGGGGACGTAACCTCAAGATTCAGAGGAGTAGATTTAAGTTGGAATGAAGAGGGTTGCTTTTCCCAGAAGGTGGTGAAACTGGAATTCTCTGCCCAATGAAGCAGTGGAGGCTACCTCAGTAAACATATTTAAGACAAGGTTGGATAGATGGTTGCATAGTAGGGGAATTATGGGTTATGGGGAAAAAAGCAGGTAGGTGAAGATGAGTCCGTGGTCAGATCAGCTTTACAAGGCACCCTGGTCTTCTGCAAAAGGAAAACTTGGGCTTGAGCAGCATCTCTGGGAGAAGGATTGCAGGCTCCCCTTATTGCTACCCATCCTCAAGTCCCCACCCCACTCCTCCCCTTTGTCCACCTCTCCCATCCTCCCTCACCAAACTACCCCCTCACCTTCCCTTCTCTCCAACCCCTCCTCCCTCCACTCCCCCACATAACCCTCAATTTTCTCCCCCACCCACTCCCCTCTCTCCCCTCATAACCCTCAATTCTCTCTCTCCCTTTGCTCGCCCCTCCTGCCCTTTTGCTCCCTCTCCCTTCCTCCCCCCACTCCCACCCACCCTCCCGCCCCTCTACCCACACAACCCCAACCCCCTTTCCCACTACCCCACACCCCTCTCCTCCCCCCACTCCCCCTTCCCCCTCACTCCTCTCCTCCCCACTCTAGCCTCTACCCAACCAATCCTCTACCCACCCACCCTATCCCCCTGCCCCCACACCCCCCACTCTAGCCTCTACCCAGCCACCCTATCCCCCCCCGCCCCCCACTCCCCGTCCCCCCAACCCCCCACTCTAGCCTCTACCCAACCAACTCTACCGTCCCTCCCTACTCCCCTCCACCCCCTTCCCCCCGCCCCCGTACCCCCCTTCCCCACAATACCCCTCCAGTTACCTGTCTCTCCTCCCACCCACCTCAGCGGCCGCCCCTGCGCAGTGCGAGCGCCGCCGGAGCTGCTGTCTCTGCCTCCGCCTGCGCTCTGAATGCTGGGCTACAGTTTTGTTCTGTTCGGTTCCGGGCTGCAAAGCAACCGAGCGCCGGTGGCGCCTCCACTTCCCTGTCGCTGCGCGTTCCGGCCTTTGACCGACTATCTACAGAAGGGAGAAGATTCCTGCGGATGAAGTCACCTGCCTCAAATTGACACTCCCATCAATTTCAGTTTCAAACCATGGGTGGCTGAGGGGTCTTCCGACACCTACATGGATCTGAGAAGGTGTGCAACTGCGAGCATTGCAAGATCACAGTGTATCGACCTGAAACAACCCATATCGCAGTATCAATGTTGCAATACATGTAATGTAGACATCGCGGATCCCAGGGAGGTCTGCGTGTGTGTGTGTTCCTCGGGCAAGGATACACTCTATCCAATGCGCCAGAGTTATTTGCAAGTTGGATTCGTTTGCCACATCTCGGGCTCCGACTGAAGATTCTTCGCTCTGTGTCTGTTGACTATGGCTCTGGCCTTTGGTCTACTCGGCGGCACCTCTGCTACTTTCCAGGACGCCGGCTGGTTGATTCTCTTGCTGCTGTTCGCGGCCTCCATAGTGACAGTGTTGACTTGGCTAGTGCAGTATTCCTTCGGGATTTTACGGCGTTCTGGCCCGGCCGCTCTTCGGCACCGGCCTCCTGCCGCTCTGGGACTCTGGAGCTCACTCCTGCAGTTGGGCTGCTCCCGGGAAGATAGCGGCTCCACCTCGGGGCTCCGGCATCTGCTCAGGTCCCTCTCCTCCTTCAAGTCCTTCAGAGACAATTGGCAGAAGGCATGGATCAGGGCGCTGAACGACCAGGCTTGTCGCATTGGGGTAGGTTACCTTATTCTATTTACTCCAATCTCTCTTCGGTTTTATCAACACCAGCTTCCTCCTTCCACCACGGTGCCGCTGCCGGAGCCGGTAGCAGCTCACCCGGGCGTCTCTGCTGGGTTCCTATATTGTGCACCGTCTCCCCTGTAGTTTTGCTGGGTTTCGTGTACATGTCGAACGCGGATCTCTGTGTCATTTTTTGAATGTGGAGAATGTTGGGCATTTTATTTTAAACCAGTAAACTTACTGTTTGGCGCACCATTATCAAATGGAGCGTTGGACATTCCTGAGAAGAGAGGGTTCACTGGTTTCGAGACTGATGAATGTATGCGGCGAATGGTGATCCAATGTTCAAACATGCATATGTTTATAACCAACACAGAAAATTCTGGAAACATTCAGCAGGTCTGCAAGCATTTCTGGAAAAAGAAACACGATCATTATCCCAGTTTCCAATTTTAAATACATCGAAACATTAGATTTAAATTCAGGACAGAAGGGAACCATTCCATAGACTCAACAATTCAGATTTCTTCCTCATCGTCACTCCCCATATCACAAGATCATCTTCAGTTTTTTCCTTAATCTTTCACCAAGGCTATCATCTTATTTATTTAGGATACAGTGCAAAAACAGGCTCTTACACCCAAATACCCCACACCATCTGTTAACCCACTAACCTGTGCGTCTTTGGAATATGGGAAAAAACGGAGCACCCAGAGGAAACCCACACAATCACAGGGAGAACATACCAACTCCTTACAGACAGCAGCGGGAATTGAATCTGGGTTGCTGGTACCGTAAAACGTTATGCTAATTGCTATGCTACTGTGGCGCCCCACTCTTGGTAGACTGACAAATTCCACTTCTTTACTAATACACTGGGGTATGGATGGAATCTACAGTATCCAGCCTGAGGAGATGCCTGTTGCTGATGTAACATTATTGCCACATGTACCCAGATACAGTGAAAAACGTGCCATCCAGACAGATCATTCCATACATTGTTGTAGTGCTGAGGGAAGAACCATAGCAGAATGCAGAATCTAGTGTTAGTTACAGAGAGAGTGCAGTGCAGGTAGACAAATAAGGTGCAAGGGCCACTTGTCCTTGAATGATCCATGAATGCTACCTTATAATTTTGCTCTCTGTTTGCCCTTATTTTTTTATAATTATTTTAACTTATTTACATATTGCACTATACTGTTCACAGAAAACAAATTTGACAATGTACATTTGTGATAATAAACCTGACTCTGAAGTTAGTTTGAGAGATGGAAGCCTGTTCAAGAATGTCATGCCAGCGGGATAGAAGCTGTCCTTAAGCCCGGTGGTGTGTGTTTCCAATCTTTCGTATCATCATTCTGCTGGGAGAGGGGGGAATGGAGAATGTCTTGGGTAGGTCATTGGTATTAAATCAAATCAGCAAGGACTGTGCTGTGGTCAGCCCACAGCGTCACCACACATCTGCTGCCAATGGAACTTGCTCACAACTCACTAACCCTAACTCGTACATCTTTGGAATGTGGTCTTGAGTGGTTGATAATATGTCCTGGATTCCTGAGGCAGCGGGAATTGTAGTCAGCATGTGCTATTAGTGAAATATTGTGAGACATGATTATATAATGGTACTACTTGTGGGTTATATCAAGTTCAAGTTTATGAATGCATCAGATAGCCAGGAATTACAGCTTTTATTCATTAGCTTTAAGCTATCATGGGCAGAAATATTCGGTATAAAAAACATTAAAATCGGCTTTTAGGCCTATAAAGCACTGGACTATTTTGACCACTTTAGCAGAGACTGGAATGTTATACCTTCCAAGCCAGTAAAATTCAGCCGCACCTTATATGTACTTGGTGTTGGTAATGGCTCAGCTGGTAATGTGTTCTTCTGAACATTAGCGGTCTTCCTATGCCTTTGGATAATCAAAATTACCATTTTAGAAATCAGTGACTGGCATGACCCTAGTCCATAGCAACCTATTTCTAAAAATGAGAATGAGCCTGATTCCAGCTCATATTGGAAAGGTTTTCATAAGTACTGCGCTTTTCCTGCAAGTAAAAGGGACTCCCCATGCATGATGCACACTCACTGGCTACATCCTGTATTGAATAAAGTGGCCACTGGGAGAACGATCGTGGTCTTCTGCTGCTGTAGCCCATCCACTTCAAGGTTTGACATGTGTGTTCAAAGATGCTCTTCTGCACACCACTGTTGTAACACGTGGTTACTTGAGTTATTGTCACCTTCCTGTCAGCTTGAACCAGTCTGGCCATTCTCCACTGACCTCTCTCATTAACATTGTGTTTTTGCCTACAGAATTGCTGCACATTGGATTTTTTTTTTGTTTTTCACACCATTCTCTAAACTCTAGAGACTGTTGTGCATGAAAATCCCAAGAGATAAGCAGTTTCTGAGATAGTCAAACCACCCTGTCTGGCACCAACCATCATTCCATGGTCAAAGTCATTTAGATCACATTTCTTCCCCATTCTGATGTTTGGTCTGAACAACAGAACCTCTTGACCATGGCACTGCAGAACTGCCCTTAAATGAACTGAAATAAATAATCTTGGTTATAGCATAAGTTTTATGCATTGAGTTGCTGCCACATGATTGGATATTTGCAAAAACAAGCAACTGTACCTAATAAAGTGGTCACTGAGTGTACATTCTGTACACTATTGTATATCCTGGATGTGCTGTTGAGTATACTATGGAGAAAGTCTCAAGTAATTCTGCTTGTTTATGGCCCACATCTCCTGATTTCTTCGGGATCACCTTCATTGGTTCCTGAATCTGGGTTCATGCAGGGAAACTTCTCCATTGGCCCTACTTCTGGAGAATTGTGAGGCTTGTTTTTATCATTGGATATCTAGAGTAGGTTCAAGTTTATCCTGGCTGCTTGACTTAAAAAAATAATATCAAGCTGAATGAGTCAGTCAATTGGAGTTCTGCTCTGTATTTATTTGAATCACATCCAGACTGATGGATGAATAATTATGAAAGTTGGAAGCTTTTTGTTATTGTGAGGATCAGCATTGCAGAACTGCCCTTAAATGAACTGGAATAAATAATCTTGGTTATAGCATAACCTGGGGAATTTAACGTTACTGTTGCATTATTTTCTGGAGTTAAAATGAGGTTCCTGTCCTCAATTGCTTCTTGGCCTACACATACTCTGCAATAGGCACTGGAAAAGGAACTAGTACTCATACCTTTGATGCATTATTTCGCAGGTTGAGGGGAAGGAGATGTTGGTAATGAAGTAACACTCTTAAATGTTGCTGTTGGTGATATCAGTGAAAGATCATGGTGCATAAAGCTAACATTTCTGATTTCAGATTCTTTTTATTTGTCATGCATACAGTGTAATATGTCATTTGTGTTAACAACCAATGCAACCTAAGGATGAGTTGGGAGCAGCCCACAAGTGACATCGCATATTCTGGTGCCAGTATGCCAAACCCACGATGTTTGGCAGAACAACGCATAACACAACAAGCAACAAAACAACAACAACATAACAAGCCCCTTTCCTCCCTCCCACTCTCCCACCCACTCATATACACAGTCCTCCAATTCTAAAACTGGTTGTCTTCTGCCTTCAGCCTCCACCTCCAGTGGACTTATGGATTTGAAGACATTGAGCTTTGGCCTCCCCAGTGGACTCCCTGTCAATAATTCCAAAGAGCCAAGTATTATGTTTACATCCTGTCACTTCAATAATTTCAGTCAGTAATGCCACAGGACATGCAGATTATCAGGAAGTTATCACTGTGAAAGAGAAAGGAAAATGGATTTTGACCATTTGAGTCACCATTAGCAGATCTCCTTTCAGTTATCAAGGGCTAAGGTTTGCTATTTCACCTCTAAAATGCTCCTCTCCCCCCCCCCCCCCCCCCCCATGATGGTTCTGAACAACTGTTTCATTGACCAGATGTTTGTCATCTCTCCTTGACACTGGGAAACGCTTCTTTGAGATAAAATGAATTAACCTTTATACCAAGGATTATAAGACATTAGTATTAGGCCATTCAGCCCATTGAGCCTGCACTACTTTTCAATCATGGCTGATTTATTTTCCCTTTCAACCCTATTCCTCTGCCTTCTCTGCATAACCTTTAATTCCCCGACTACTCAAGAACCTATCAACTTCCACTTTAAATATATCTAACTATTTTTCATTTACCCTAATATTTTCCTACATTGCTTGATGGCAATTTTATTAGGAAATGCTTCTTTGTGGTACAGTAGGTCGACTTTGATGCCAAGGATCACAAGACCATAAGACACAGGAGCAGAATTAGACCACTTGGCCCATTGAGTCTGCTCTGCCATTCCATCATGACTGATTTATTATCCTTCCCAACCGAATTCTCCTGCCTTCTCCCCATAATTTTTGAGTATACCCAATGTCTTGGCCTCCACAGCCATTTCTGGTAATGAATTCCACAGATTCACCATCCAATGGTTAAGGAAATTCTTTTCCTCTGTTCTAAAGGAACATCCTTCTACCGGGGGGGGGGGGTATGCTATATAAATAGAAATTGTTGGTCAGGTGTGTTGGGCACCAGTTCGAGCCATTTTTAGAGAGATTAAAGAGATTCACAAAAATAAATTTGAGCTTAATGCGTTGATCAAGATTAAAATCAACAAGGAGGAGAGTGGAAAACAAGGGGTATTTAGCGCTGTCAGCCTGCATTTGACCGGTCTACAGTGGATGCAGGAATCTTGGGTCCCACACTGCAAGGTTCGATTGCCTCGGTGGCTTCTTGCTGTGGACTCACTTTTGGGGACTCTGCAGTTCGATGTTTAATGTTCTGTGTATTATTCGCTTACTTTTTGTACTTTGTGCGATTCCTTTTTTTCACACTCTGTGTTTTTGATGGTCTTTGTTGTATGGGGCTTTCTTTAAACGGGTTCTATGATGTTTCTTTGTTTCGTGACTGCCTGTGGGAAGACGAACCTGAGGGTTGTATACTGTATAGATATTGATAATATACTTTGAAATGGTTAAGCTGTGATCAAATGTAGCATAATCTAAGCTGGCAATCCCTTTAGAAGGTTGTATGGATAACTTGATTGGTGTTTGAAATGATCGTGACTTGACAAGGTGATTGGTGGAGCAGCTCAGCAGGGCCTAGAAAAGAACTAGAGTAGCACACACACACAATGCTGGAGGAACTCAGTAAGTTGGGGAGCATCTGGAGAGGAATCCCAATGAAGAGACTTCAGCCTGAAACATCCCCTCTATGGATGCTACCTGAGCTGCTGAGTTCCTTCAACATTATCTGTGTGTGCCCTGCTTTCTCAGAATCTGCAGAATGTACCACGTTTGTCTAGTTTGTTCTTATAGGTCTTTGACTTATTGATAGTGCTAAGCCTTTTTCAAGCATTTGCCGAATGCTTTTTCAAGCATTTCTAAGCTCTTGTGTTTAGAATTTGAGCAAGACTGGACAGGAGTGAATTATGGAAACAACTTCTTACACGGTAAAAATACACCCCCATGGAGAGGGATTTATCAAGGGTCTTCTGAAACTTTGGTAAACTTTAAGGGCTGGTAAATAGTCATAGATCAGCTTGGATCTAATTGAAGGGCTGAGCCATCTTGAGGAACTGAACAGTCTGCTCCTGCTCCTCTGTTACACAATATGTTTAACTAAGCATACGAACTGGTTCATTAATGAAGCTGTGTAAATGATGCAGTTCTTTTGGGTATTGCAATTTGGGTCACTTAGAATGCAGCTTCATTTCCGCTGCTACATTTAAAAATAAAACTTACTTCAGGTGTGTGAATTTTGTGCAAGAAAATTAAAGTGGAATGTTAACAGCGATGAATATTCATTTAATGATCTAATTGGTGAAATCTGCTTTAACGCTTGCTATACAAGTGTTACAGACTCTCACTTTCAATGTGTGGCGATGTCTTCCAGTAAAGACACTGGGTTGTTTTATGGAAATATGATTCAACGAGGGGCAGTAAACATTGGGAGTGTATTTGACCAGAGCCTACACGCCAGGTCCTGGTTTGTTAGTCCACAGGTCCTGGCATTGAGCCACTTTGGATCATGTTGTGGAAGTTGCAATAACACAAGGGTTAACATAATTGCCAGGTAAGGATAGATTGCAGACAGAATGCAGAGAGCCCAGCCAAGCAAGGTCTTTGATGAGCATAACCTCCCTTTGAACATACATAGTTTACCAAATAGTCATAACTGCTAGACAATTCTGTATAAAAATGGCATTAATCTGTCCAGAGTTCAAAACAGTGTGGGTGACAGGAGCCATGCTGTTTTCATTGTGCACAAATAAAATAAAGTATATTTGAGTTGGAAGTGTGCATGTGTTCTGGGTCTAGCTAATTGGTGATGGGAAGGTCAATATATTGGGTTGGTTTTGGCATTCTGGGCAGTCTCACTCAGTGTTAGAGGTGGTGGCTGTGTCAAACTGATCCTCCCTATGGATAATAACTTGCTCTTGGGTGTGAGGATAACTTTCAGGGGATGATTACAAAATTGACTCTGTTAGCATACGGGATTGATACCTCAATGTTCAAAGTAAATTTATTATCGAAGAACATATTTGTCACCAGATGCTGCCCTGAGATTCGTTTTCTTGCAGGCATTCATAATAGAACAAAGAAATACAATGGAATCAATGAAAAACTATACACAGAGACTGACATCCATTTCTGCTGGAAACTTGTTTCACACTCACACCACCCTCTGAATTAAAGAATTTCCCCTTCAGTATTTCACCTTTCACCCTTAACTTATGACTTCTTGTTCTAGTTTCACCCAACCTCAGTGGGGGGAGAAAACCTGCTTGCATGTAACCTATTTATACCCCTCATAATTTATAATAAAATATAAAGAGTAGGCATCACAAAATTATTGGATTGGCTTAAAAATGGTGTCCTTGGGGAAGGAAGTTGGCAATACTACACTGATATTATCTGTATGTAACTCCTAACCTATAGTGATGTACTTGACTCTTCTCTCTGAAGTGATATTGCATCACAGTGCATTGAGGTAGAACACATTCAGGTCAGGGACAGATAAAATTAGCCACCATGTGTTTACAATTATGATAATTTGAAATAAATATTAAAAAAAAATTTTTGTCAAGTTTTCCCACTCTTGCTAATACAATGCCGAATGTGTTTGACATTGTTAGGATCAGAGGTTAAGCCACCTACTGATTGACAATTGATTGTGCTGTCAGAAAACATGTCAATACACAAACTGCTGGAAGTTGTAACTCTCAGAAAAGCAGTATCATGTTCAGTCACAGAAACTCACTGCCATAATACAAAAATATATATGAGAGCCTGAAAGCATGCACCACCAGATGCAAGGACACCTTCTACGCTACTGTTATAAGACAACTGAATGGTTCTCTCATATAACAAGATGGACAGTTGACCTCACAATCTGCCTCATTATGATTTTGCACCTTACTGTCTACCTGCAATGTGGCTTACATTCTATTCCACATTCAGTTATTGTTTTACCTTGTTGTACCTCAATGCACTGTGTAATGATTTGGCCTGTAAGAAAAGTATGCAAGAGAAGCTTTTCACTGTATCTTGGTACATATCACAATAATAAACAAATTCCAATAAACAGCCAAAATGTGGCAATTTCTTGCAACAAATGGAATTTTTTTATTCTTTGGCCCATGAAGAGAATGGATTGGTGTGATTGCAATGGTCTTTCTGAACAGTGAACCAAATCTAAATGTTAAATATACAACTAATGTACCTTAGTCTTTTGTTAAAGTTACCTTTGTTTATGTTTAATGACACATTGGGGTTGGCCTAGGGTCTGCTGGCAATTAAATCAAGGAATTCTATAACTTTTAAGAATTGGTGATGAGGCATAATTTCTTGGGGGGAAAATTAACTTGGATTTTCTGTAATGTCAAAAGAAAGCATTTACACAGAGTGGTGGGTGCGTAGAACGTGGTTCCTGTGTTGACAGCACAGGCAGCATGATGGACATTTAAGAGATTAAGAGATAGGCACATGGATGAGAGAAAAGTGGAGGGCTTTATGGAAGGGAAGGATTAGATTGATCTCGGAGTAGGTTGAAAATCAGCACAACGTCATGTGCTGAAGGGCCTGTACTGTGCTGTAGTGTTCAACGTTCTATCCTGCTAAACCTGCTGCCTGGCTCCTTGATCCACTTTACAATGGTACAATGTCATGACTTCTCACGGAATGAATATTTCTTAAGAGGTGTGATCATCAACACTGATCGATGCATTAGAGTAACAGAGCAAAAGCATTTTACAGAAGAGCTCGGGAATAATTTCAGTGTGACAGCACTCTGTGACTGTGTTGTTAAGGGATGCTTCATCGATACCGTGTACAGCGCTATGCTGTCAGCTGTGCATTCTGTTGCTTGGCAACCTGCATCTGCAAAATACATGCAGGTCATGGCAGTGGTGTGGGGGATGGTGAGCTGCCTGCCATCTTGTAAAATCTAATCTCTAATCATTTTATGATATCCTGCTTTTAAGGGTGGAGTTCCTATATTATGTGGGTTCACATCTTTGATTCACACCGTGGTTAAATATTAAAACACCAGAGAACAGCCAAAAGGTTTCAGTAGTTTGAAAATTGTCTCCTCACTGATCTGTAGAATGAGCTTTGGGTGTAACCAGACACCAGGTGACTAGCTACAGGCCCTGGTAACAGCAGCTCACAAGTGGATGAAAAGCAAAATACTGGTCAGGCAGCATCTGTGGGGGAAAATGGGTAATCAATACTTCAGGTCAAGACCCTTCACCTGGACTGTACTTAAGTCTCATGCAACCCTTCTGGGTGGAAACTTTCTGTGAATTATGAAACCGGAAGCTGACTCCACCCTTTCCACTCACCTCTTTACACTGGTTATCTTCCCTCCATCTTGGTGCAGCACAATAGCACAGTGGTTAGTATAATGCTTTACAGTGACAGCAAACAGAAGATTCAGATTCAATTCCTGCCACTGTCTGTAAGGAGCTTGTTTGTTCTCTGTGTGACTGTGTGGGGTTCCTCCCACATACAGGTTAGGGCTAGTGAGTTGTGGGCATGCTATGTTGGCGCCAGAAGCGTGTCCTCAACTGTGTTGGTCATAGTCACAAATGATGCATTTGTGTATGTTTCGGTGTTTTAATGTCCATGTGATAAAACTAATCTTAATCTTTCAGTCCAGATGAAAGGTCTTGATCTGAAACATGGACTGTTCATTTCCCTTTGCAGATTCTACATGACCCATTGAATTCCTCCATTTTGTTTTTGCATCTGCAGTCTCTTGGTGTTTCTTTTCTGTATGTGAATAAAGTTCCCAAAGTGTTCCTATCTTCCAGAATTGGAAGGAAATTGGGGCTCGAGATGTGATGATTGAACACTTGGTCATGGAAGGGGCCTGTAAAGGATTTATTGGAGCTTATGAAAATGGGATTTGACAGAGTGTGGACCCAGGCAGCTGGTGTGAGTGGAGTGAAGCTGTCATGGGTATGATGATCACTTGGACAGGCATGTGTTGACAGAGTTATTGGCAGCAAACTGCACTTCTAGCTGCATTTTATAAAGATTTATTGGACACACATACATTGAAGCATCAAAACATACAGGCAGATGCATCAAGGTCTGAGGGTGAGACTCGCTACACCCACAACTCGATGAAAAAAATGATCGGGGTCTCTCTCCCCTTCATTCAGGGCACACGCAGGGCCTCAAGCATTGTCCAGGACCCCTCCCATCCTTCCCACAACCTCTGACCTTCTACCATCAGGCAGAGGGTACTGCAGCATAAGAACCAGAACTGTCAGGCTGGGCAATAGCTTCCACCAAGCTGTTAGATTTAAACCCTGCTGCCATCCATTACTCATGTACACCCTTGTCCAAATGCCCTGCTCCACTTCCCAAGTCACAGACACACTCACATCCTGCACTGGTCACTTTTCATCTTGTATTGCTGCTGTTTCACATATCTATCAGACTGCTTGTTTTATTATGATCGTGTCAGTAACATTACACTGTCTTACAGAAACATGTACCTCACACTTTCAATCTTCAGACCATGCCACTCAGGAACTTGTGCTGGTATTATTTTGTGACTATATGCGCTGGATCGTAACTCTATGTGCTGTGTGTGACCGTATGTACTGTGTTTTGTACCTTGGTCCCAGAGCCACACTGTTTTGTTTGGCTATGTATTTGTGTATGGTTGAGTAGCTATAAGCTTGAACTTACTAACCTTTGGAATGTGGGAGGAAACTGGAGCACCTTGAGGAAACCCCTGTAATCATGGGGAGAATGTACAAGCTCCTTAAACACTGATGGAAATTGATCCCTGAATACTAGTGATGTAAAGTGTTATGTTAATTGTGATGTTACCATGCCATACCTAATGGGGTGAATGGCAGCCTGATAAACTCAGAACCCCTGGTGCGATCAGTTGTTTGTTCATCTGCTGAGCTTGTTTTTACCCTCTCTGACTTTTAGATCCAATGAGGAACAGAAAAAAAACCCAGTAAGGTCAGTAGCAAATAATGAAAGATCCCTGTTGCATAACAGTTTATTCATTCATTAACACAAGAGAATTTGCAAATGCTGGAAATCCAGAGCAACACACACAAAATGCTGGAGGAACTCAGCAGGTCAGGCAGCATCTATAGAAAAGAATAAAGAGTTGATGTTGCAGGCTGAAACCTTTCATCAGGACTGGTCTCCACCTGAAAAATTGACTGATTATTCCCTTCCATAGATACTGCCTGACTTGCTGAGTTTCTTCAGCAGTTTGAGAGATTTTTTTAATCTACTGAGTCACTTGCTCATTATCCTGTCCATGCATGTATCTCAGAACTTTCCTGTACAATTTCAGCTTGCTTCCTTCTTATCAGCATACTTCTCTCCTTCTCTTCCACTAGAGCCCGGCAAGCTGACCATGAAGCTCTATCTCAGTTAGCAGTTACAGGTGGCTGTGGGTATTAAACCTAGCAGGAAGTTGAAGTGACATGTGAGGTTCCCAAATTAAAAAGATGTATCAGCCACATTTGCACCACCTCCGTCTCCTTCCATATGCAGCAGGTTGCCCGTAAACAAACTTGTACACTCAGTGGCCACCTTATTAGGTACACCTGTACTCCTCGTTAATGCAGATATCTAATCAGCCAATCATGTGGCAGCAACTCGATGAATTAAAGCATGCAGACATGGTCAAGAGGTTCAGTTGTTGTTCAACCCATGCATCACAATGGGGAAGAAATGTGATCCAAGTGACATTGACCGTGGAATGATTGTTCGTGCTGGATGGGGTGATTTGAGTATCTCAGAAACTGCTGATCTCCTGGGATTTTCACACCCAACAGTCTCTAGAGTTTACAGAGAATGGTGTGGAAAAACCCAAAAAGCATCCAGTGAGCAGCAGTTCTGTGGGCAAAAGCGCCTTGTTAATGAGAGAGGTCAGAGGAGAATGGCCAGACTGGTTCAAGCTGACAGGAAGGTGACAGTAACTCAAATAACCACATGTTACAACAGTGGTGTGCAGAAAAACATCTGTAAATGCACAACACGTCGAAACCATGAAGTGGATGGGCAACAGCAGCAGAAGATCATGAACATACACTCAGTGACCATTTTATTAGGTCCAGGAGGTACCTGATAAAGTGATCTCTCAGTATAATTCTCAGTGCTAGTAAGGTGTCAGAGTGCTGCCACTGAACTTCCCCAATGGCACCCAACCTAGGTGTGGAGAGGGGCTAGTGGTTCTAAAGATATTCAATAAAACGTGAAGGAAAAAGAGTTTGCTTCTCACTTGATGAACATATCTGCATTATGTATAGTGCTAATGCCCACCTTTCAGTGATTAAATGATTGTTGGATGGTTACACTGTTCTTTTTGCTGCTTTTCATTGTAAGTTGTTTATCTTTCACTTTCCATGGTGTCATCTCCCCTTGAATTTCTAGCCTTTACCCAAACTTTTAATCAAGTTTCCTCTGATTCTGCATGAATTCATGATCATTATTCCATTGTGACTATCATTGAGATCTTTTTCTCCAATGAAGGTGCTTTGCAAATACAGCTTCTATATACAGGTCTAGTGATCTAACCACCCAGATGATGTTTTAAAAAAAAATTAGCTTTATTTGTCGCATGCACATCAAAACACACAGTGAAATATGACATTTGTGAGTATTGTGCTATACAGCCTACAAGTGTCCCCACACTTCTGCCGCCAGCATAGCATGCTCACAACTCACTAACCCAAACGTTAGGAACGTGGGAGGAAACAGGAGCACCCAGAGGAAACCCACGTGGTCATGGGGAGAAAGTACAAACTCAGTTCAGGAATCGAAGCCTGATCTTAACAGCTGGTGCTGTAAAGCATTGCGTTAACCACTATGCTACCGTACTGCCCCAATGGTACATCTGTCATGCACGTCTGTTTCATTTCTTGGTTGTTTGCAACATACCTTCAGCATTTCCAGTCCTTTGATTCTGGTTCATAATGAAAGTAGGAAGGGTGTGTCTGTGTTATGGGTCTGATACTCAAAAATTGTTAGCACAATTCTCAGAAACCATTCAAAGTTCTTGCACAAAAAAGAGATTGGTAGTTTCACAGATGTTGAACCTTGTATTGGAAAGGGAGTTTAATTCTTTCCAGCACCAGACTATAGTAGACCTCTTCCTAACTCTGGTACTGTAGCATATCAGCTAACGTAATACTTTACAGCACCACTGTACGTTTCAATGTTTGTGACAAATAAAAGTAAATCCATCCTCACAAGTATGTTTCAAATGATCTACTCCCCATCAATAATTCTACGTTCCTTGACCAATAGTGTGAAGGTCACTTTAAACCACTGGTTTACTGAATGTGGATGATACTGGCATTTATTGTCCATCCCTGACTCTGCCTGAAGTGAGAGACAGTGTAGAGTCAATTGATTCAAAGGTCAACTGTACTTGTAGCTTGGATTTCCAGCATCTGCAGATTCTCTCTTGTTTGTGATTCAGCAATGATTCATTTGATAAGATAGCACTTGGAGAATTGTGTTCAGTTTTAGTCACCCTGCTATCGGAAAAATGCCATTAAACTGGGAAGAGTGCAGAGGAGATTCATGAGGTTGTTAACGAGACTGGGACTGAGTTAAGAAGAAAGGTTGAGCAAGTTGGGACTTTATTCACTGAAGGGGTGATCTCATAGAGGTGTATAAAATCATGAATACAGACATCCTTTTTTCCCAGAAAAGGGAATTAAAAATATAGATTTAGGGTGAGAGGGGAGGCATTTAATAGGAACCCAAGGGACAACTTTTTCACCCAAAAGGTAGTCTGTAGCTTGAATGAGCTAACAGATGAAGTGGATGAGGCAGATACATTAGCAACATTTAAAAGGACTTCAGTAGTATGTGGATAAGAAAGGTTGAGAATGATATGTGCGAAATGGGAATCTTGGTTGTCATGGACAATTGGGTAAAAGGGCCTGTTTCCATTATGAATGATGATGACAGAGTCATGAATAGATTTCAAGTATAGGCATGGCTGGATAAGGGATGGCAGATCAATATTTCTGGCCTTGGGTTATTAGTCTGATATCTTGATCAAAATGCTGCCACAAATCATCCATGAAGTTCTTATATTAGTAGGTTTTGCTTCCATAAATGTAAGTCTGTCTGTGCTTTCCACTGAGATCAGAAAGAGGCCCTTTAGAAGATATAGTCCATGCTGAACTGTTAATCTGCTTAATCCCATCGACCCACACTTTAACCATAGTCCTCCATGCCCCTCCCATCCACGTACTTATCCAATTTTCTTTTAAACATTGAAATCGAACTTGCATCCATAATTTGCGCTGGCAGCTCATTCTACATTCTCACCATGCTCTGAGTGAAGAGGTTCCCCCTCATGTTCCCTTAGCATTTCATGTTTCACCCTTAACCCATGACTTCTAGTTGTAGTCTCACTCAACATCCGTGGGGAAAAAGGTCTGCTTGCATTTAAGGCAATACACACAAAATGCTGGAGGAACTCAGCAGGTCAGGCAGCATCCATGGAAATGAATAAGCATTTGACATTTAGGGCCAAGAACATTCATTTTTATTCCTTTCCATTGACACTACCTGAGCTGCTGAGTTCTTCCAGCATTTTGTGTGTGTTTCCCTGGATTTCCAGAATCTCTTGTGTTTATGACTGCTTACATTTACCCTATCTATACCCCTCATAATTTTGTATACCTCTATCAAATATCCTGTGAATAAAGTCCTAACCTATTCAACCTATCCCTGTAACTCAGGTCCTCAAGTACCAGCAATATCAGTATCACTCAGTGACATTCTGAAAGCTTCTTTGAAAATGTGGCTCTCTATTTCATCTGGTAAATTCCCTTTCTTGCACAGTTGTATTATGTGAATAAAATTGACAACAGTGAGTGACATTGTTAAACTCAATGAGGATTCAGTGTCATTTCATGGTAACTCCTGGGCTGTGGTCACTTCTCCAAATCTTCCCTACACTCTGTTCTTGTTCCTGAAGAAATGGGGTAGTGAATTTGGATGACCAGTGAATAGTGGAGCTGGCCTGAATGTTGAGTGGTCTACTTTCTTTCCTGCTTTGTGTTGTTGAGAAACAAAGTTGAGAAATGCCTTATTGTCCAGCTTTATTAAAAAACCAAAAAGATTAAAGTTTAGTTTTATTTGTCACATGTACATCAAAGCCATGAGATGTGTCATTTGTATCAAATCAAATCAGTGGGCACACCTCTGGCACCAACTCACAACTCACCAACCCTAACCATTCATCTTTGGAATGTGGAAGGAAACCGAAGCACCCAGAAGAAACCCACGTAATCACGGGGAGAATACAGGTAGTGTGGGAATTGAACCCCGATTGCACTAACTGCTACGCTACTGTGCCATCACTTCATGGAACGTAGAAGGGACCCACTTTGTTTTGCCATCCTGACCCTCCAGAATTATTTGGGGGTTTGAAAAAGTATAATGTTTAGCAAACTGATTTATGGGTGTATGTACCTTATAATGTATAGTAGTATATATGTGGCTAAGACTTTTGTACAAAATTGTATGCAAGTACTTAGAGAGCATTTGTGAATGGTATGCCAACAGCTTGAAGTATTAGGAACCTGGGGTGATAAATCATCAGGATGACTAAAGTGTGTTACACAACATTAAACATATTGATGTGAGTGTGATTTAGCTTTTGTTGTGTTATGTCCTACAGTGCAGTAGTAAGCAGGCCCAGAGACAACACTGACTTGTCATTAAAAAGAGAAGTTATTTAACCCAAATCTGTCACAGCTGTTCGTGAGTAATTGTGAGATTAGAATTTCACTGGATAATTCTGTCATCTTTGTATCAGAGGGCTGCACCAGCCTCATGACTGCTGTGGTTTCACAGAAGCTTTGTGGATCTTACGCTAGTCTACCTGGACCTGTTTTACTGCAGTGGTTGGAAGCAGTGTCCCCAGAATATAATTGTGTTGGGACACTAACACCCATTTGTTGTGAACACCAACACCAGTTGTGCAGCTGGTGTGGAGGTTTCGATGCAAGCAGACGCCATACTTCAAAAACTCAGGCACTCAAGCTTTTTCCCCTGATTCAGGTTGCAGGTCTCTCTAGTGCAGTAGCAGTCTCTCGGGACTGCAGGCAGGCATTTTAGACACAAGTCACTCAGATTAATTTATCACATATACATTGAAACACACAACCTAAGGATGTGCTGGGGGCAGCCCACATGTGTTGCCACGAACATCAGTACCACCATTGGGAGTATTTAATAGGTAGTGGGAACTTATTACCATTGCCACCCCCACCTTTAACAATCTTAAGGAACCACAACAGGCAACAAACCAACAGCAAAGCAAAACAAACCCTGTTCCTCCCAACGCACACACACAGCCCATAATATCATAAGACATAGGACCAGAATTAGCCCTTTTGGCCCATCGAATCTGTTCCACCATTCCATCATGGCTGCTTTATTATCCCTCACAATACCCATTCTCCTGCTTTCTACCTGTAACATTTAATGCCCTGACTAACCAAGAAACTCAACCTCCGCTTTAAATATATCCAATGACTTGGCATTCACAGCTGTCCGTGGTAATGAATTCCAAAGATTCACCGCTCTCTGTCAAGAGAAATTCCATTAAGACTATAAGATATAGGAGCAGAATTAGGCTATTTGGCCCATCAAGTGTGCTCTGCCATTTCATCATGGCTGATCCATTTTCCTCTCAATCTCCTGCCTTCCCCCCACCCACCCTAACTAATAAAACGATCAACCTCTGCCTTAAATATACATAAAGACGACCTCCACAGCTGCCTGTGGTAACAAATTCCACAGTTTCACCACTCTCTAGCTATAAAAAATCATCCTCATCTCTGTTCTAAAAGGACACTCCTCTATTCTGAGGCTGTGCCCTCTGGTGCTAGACTCTCCCACCATAGGAAACGTCCTCTCCATATCCACTCTATCAAGGCCTTTCACCATTCAGTAGGTTTCAAT